>NW_021604782.1:5173793-5215789 GCF_004785775.1 Grammomys surdaster
GCAGCCAGTATCAATTGCAAATAGCTTAGTGGTTACTAGTCGAATTTTGTATCCACTGTCTCTTCTCAGTGTGGAGAGTTTGTCTGTTTGACCTGTGCAGGTCTTGTGCGTACTGTCTCCGCCTCTGTGAGTTCACCTGAGTATTACTTCTCTTCAGGGAACTAAAGCCAGAAAATAAAATCTACTCACATTGTGAACATATCAACAGCCACACTGACTGCAAATGATCTAAGTTTAGCAATTAAAATGCAGAAATGGTTAGACTTGATTAAATAACATAACCCAATTATATGCTACCTCAAAGAAACTCGTCTCAATTATATCAGGCAAGTGAGAGTAAAAGGAGCCAAATATTAATCCAAAGAAAGCAGGAGCTGGTGTGTTAATATTAGAGTTTGGGACAAAGGAAAGTGGAGGCAGAATGGGATACTATTTCATGGTTAAAACCATCCAGTTGCCAAGAAGACCACAGCCCGAAATTCATGAATAAAAACAAAAGAAAAAGAAATAAAATAAAGACTAGAGAGGAGAGGTGGGAAGAGGGCAAGGGAGAGAGCACAGACTTGAAAATATGTGAATTAAAACAGGCAAGACTGAGAGGTGAAGTAGACTTCAAAGACCTTATTTCAATAGCAATAGAACAATTAAACAGAAAAAATGGTAAGGTTAAAGAACAACAACCAAACTAACCAAACCAAACAAGAAACCCCAAACCAACCTCACAATCAACACACACATACACACACACACACACACACAGAGAGAGAGAGAGAGACAGACACACACACACACACACACACACAGACACACACTCAATCACCCACTGAGTCACAGTCACACACACTGACACACACTCAGTCATTCACTGAGTCACAGACACACACACAAACTATTAACCAGCAGAACCTACCAAAAAAATAGTATACACTATTTCCAAAGGCCAATGCAATATATTTCAAAATAGGCCACATTCTGGGCTACAAAATAACCTGACAAATTTAGAATAATTGATATAATATTGTCTGTGTTTCCTGACCACAATGGAATCAAACACAAGTTAATAACTGAAAGACAACAGTAAAAATCTCAAAACGCACGAAACTAAACAACATATTTCTAAGTTATTCACAGGTTGAGTAAGTCTAAGGAGAAAAAAATTTTAATTCATAGAAGTAAACAAAAATAAAAATACAATACTCTAAAATATACAGGACACAAGAACAGCTGCTCCGAGAGGGCACTGTATATCACTATTTGCTTATGCTCGGAAGGAGGATGGACGGCAGGGTGGCTCAGCCATCTAAGCTCCTCCTCAAAAAAGAAGAAAGAAAAGGAAGAAGAGCAAAATAAAATCAAAACAGGAGGTGAGGAGATGGCTTAGCTGTTACAAGCATGTTTTAATTAGGGTTTTATTGCTCTGAAGAGATACCATGACCAAGGGGACTCTTATAAAGGCAAACACTTAATTGGAGCTGGCTTACAGATTCAGAGGTTCAGTCTACTATCTTCATAGTGGGAAGCATGGCAGCATCCAGACAGGCTGGAGGAGCTGAGCATTTCATTCCACACTGGGTGGAGCCCGAGCATAGGAGCCTCAAAGCCCACCCTCACAGTGACACACTTCCTCTAACAACGTCACGCCTCCACCAATAATGTCACATGCCTCCTAATAGTGCTACTTCCCATGGGCCAAGCATATTCCAACCACCACAGAGCACATACTATTCTTCCTGGACCCAAGCTCCTTTTCCCCCACCTATGTCAGGCAGCTCTAGAGGATCCAATGCCTCTAATCTCCCTGGGCACTAGACCTCATGTACACAACACACGCCCACACATAATTAAAATAATAAAATAAATCCTTTTTAAAAAGCAGAAAAAGGAAATTGAGAAAATAGGAACCAAACAATTATAAACAAAAAAATTAATGAAGAAGCTCTGTTCCAAAGATGCTCCCATAAAACTGGCAAACCTCTGACATCACTGATAATAAAAAGAAAAACTGCTAATACCAGGACTAAATATTACAATAACTGAAGCAACGATGTAGACTTTAAGAGCTGTTATGAATAGCTTCACATACATGATTGGACCATGTAAATGCACTGACATGTGTAAGTCATGTACCTCTCCAGGTTGCCACCACAAAATACTTTTGCAATCTTATAACTATTAAAAACACTGAAGTCATAGTCTTAAACTCTCCCCAGAAGAAAATTTTCTTGTCCAGATAGTTTGCTAGAAGATTCTAACAACTGTATATAGAAAAACAGTATCAGTCTTACGTGACCTTAAAAAAAATAATGAGGGGATCGCCCTCCAATCAGGGCACAAAGTACTGACTGTCCTGAGACCCAAAACAGACATAAGAGAGAGAAATAGCTCTTCCAAACACAGCTGACAAAGTCCTCAACAAAAGCTTGGCAAACAGAATTCATCAATATATGCAAAGAATTTTGTGCAATGAGCAAGTAGATTTATTCCACGAAGTATAATGCTTGCTCAGTCTTTGCTCATTCAATACTGTGGACCACTTGAAAAGTTTAAAGAAAACTCATGAAACAGGAAAAGGGTTTTACAAAATCCAACTCTTGACTCATGACTAAAGAGATAAAATGTGAGTAGTGCCACTGGAAAGGTTGATGAGTGAGGATGTATTCCGGCTTCCGTGCTAACTGAGCTGTGGGCGTGGCTAGCTGGAGCTGAGGAAGCCTACGGGTCACCTAGCTGTGCTGGATAAAGCAGCGTTAGGGGAGAAAGCAGGTTTCATAAGAACAGTATGGACTATCTTCCAGGATTTGCCGTTGTGGAATCTGAGGATGCTAGAGATGCGGGAGATGCAATTCGAGGATTGGATGGCTGATCTGTGGTTCTCCAATAAGGATTAACTATCAACAAGCGTGCATAAGAGATCTTGTTTTGTGAGACACCTGCCAGATGCCCCTTGGATCCTAATGACAGATGTTACAAGTGTGCTGAAAAGGGACATTATGCTTGTGATTGTCATTGCTATAGCCGTCCAAGAAGAAGCAGAGAAGGACAGATCACATTCCCCATCCATGGGAAGGCAGCACTCTCACGCAGCAGGAGCCGGGAAAGGAGTCAGCATCACCATCTCCTGGACAATCAAGGCTTGAGTCTCTTTTGTCTCTTCATAAATCGAGGTCAGCTTTCGTAAGGTCTGGCTCAAGAACCAGGGCTATTTCATGTCCAAGAAGCAACCAACAAAAATTCAGATCTCTGTTGCCTAAAAGGAGTCATTTCCTATAAGGAAGACCATGCAGACGTGAAGCCCTGAAGGAATGTACTGAAGTTCTCAAGTTACCCTTTGGAAAGAGTTGTTTGTTTATATTATTATAAGGGATTTGTTTTGTCTGTCAAATGTAACCCAGAAAGGAGCTTCAACCATCTAATCAAAATGGGTTTGGATTATTACTCTGTAAAATTCAGAGAAGTAAACTACTGCTCTTACTGAATGTATTTACATCTTATGGTCTGAAAATGTGGGGTTTATCTGGAACATTTATATAAAATGTTTCTAACTAGAAAAAAAAGGGTAAGATGTAACAGATACACGCAGTGGAATATTAGCCATAAAATACAGTTATCTAATAGACAGGAAACTGATCATTGGAGCTGCGGATCATCATGGTAAGTGGCTCCAGACAGACTCAGAGAGACCGGTGCTGTATGCTGTCGTGTACAAAGTCAGTCGGTGCTGTACGCTGTCGTGTACATAGTCAATCTAGGTATTTAAAAGTAGATAAGATGTAAAAGTATAAGGGGCTACTTTGGAGAGGGGGAGAAATAATGGACGTATATGGTATATATGTTTGAAAATCTCAGAATGAAGCCTACTTTTTTTATGTGCATAATAAAGATTAATTTAAAAAATGATAGACTTCTGGTCTCTAGCATGATGAGAAAGTAAAACTGTGCTATTGGGGAAAAAAACCCTAAAACAAATTTAAAAAAAAAAAACAAAACATCAATAAGAAACAGCGCTTAGCAAACTAGGTATGAAAGGGATTTCTTAGAATTGGTAAACAATCTACACAAAATAGTTAACAATATACCGGATGCTAAAAGATGAGCAGTTTCACCCATGACGAGAAGCAAGCCATGGAATTCCCTCTTATTCAATACAGTCCAATAGGAATGGATGAAACAAGCTAAGAAATGGAAATAATGGGCACTGGAGAGACGGCTCAGTGGTTAAGAGCACTGGCTGCTCTTCCAGAGGATCTGAGTTCAACTCCCGGCACCCACATGGCAGCTCACAACAGTCTGTAACTCCAGTTCCAGGTGATCATACATGGAGACAAAACACTAATGCATATAAAATAAAAATAAATATTTTAAAAAGAAGAAATGGAAATAAAACTTAGAACAGCTGGAAGAGTAAAATGTCCATATTTGTAGATAACACCATAGTTCATGTAGAAAACTCAAAAAACCTGCCCTCCTGAATCTCTGAGCTGGTGCATGTAAAAATCACCAGCATTTATTTACTTATCTTAAAGACCTACGTTTCTGTATTTATTTATTTGTCTGTTTATTTATATATTATGAGTATTTTCCTGTGCATACTTATGTGTATCACAGGTATGCCTGGTGCCTGAGGAGGTCAGAGATGGTGTTAAATCCCTTAGAACTGGGGTTTCAGACAGTTATGAGCCACCATGTGATTGCTGGGAAGTGGAACCCAGGTCCTCTGTGAGAGCAGTGAGTGCTCTTAACCACTGAGTCGATGCTCCAACAACACTCTTTGTAAAAGTGTGTGTGTGTGTGTGTGTGTGTGTGTGTGTGTGTGTGTGGACAGGATCTCACTAGCCCTGGATGGGCTGGAATTCAGCTGTGTAGACCAGCTTTGTAGATGGCTTTGAACTCAGAGACCCACCTGCTTCTGTCTCCTGAGTGTTAGGATTAAAGATGTATTCTACCTTGCCATCCTAAAGAAGTGGACGAGGCATTCAGATTACTGTTTCATTTGCTTATTCTTATTATGTTAACTTATTTGCATATGGAGGCCAGAGTTGGTTCTCTCCTTCTACTAGCTGGGCCTGGGATTCATCTCTGGAGATCAGGCTTGGGAACACCTATTCCCACTGAGCTATCCTACCAGCCTATCACCGGCATTTCTAGACATTAATTATGAACACATAAACATTAAACTTCAAGATGCAATATCTTTAAAGTTGCTCAAAACTACTTAGGTAAATCCAACAGAACATATGCAGGACTTGTGACTGAAAATGGTCATTGGTGACAAATATTAAAAAGGATACAAATAAATGAGTCATGCTTTAGAGGACTCAGCATAGCTAAGAAGTTCATTCACCAGATCAGTACACTGTCTTAACACAGTCCATATCAAAACCTCAGTAAGATTCTTTTGTAGAGATAGAAAACTCTCCAATGTATGTGTGTATGTGTGTATGTATGTATGTATGTATGCATGTAGGTGTACATATTAAATATATATTTATATATAATGTGTATATATTAAATATATAAATATATGTGTATATATTTAATATGTATTTTAAAAGCTCAAAGGAACTAGAAGAGCTAAAAAGTCTCTAAGAGAGTCATGTGGAGGGAATCTATCAATATCTAATCAAAACTCATCAGACTACTGTGGCAGTCAAGACTGTGGTGGTTAAAGACAAGGATGAACACCAGGACCACTGACACAGAACAAAGAACATAAACTATGTATGCCCAACTGATTTTTGGTAAACAGCCAAGGCAAGTTTTGTTTTTGTTTTCCTGAGACAGCATCTCACTATATAGCCCTGACTCACCTGTAACTTGCTATGTAATCTGGCTTTAAACAGAGATCTACCTGCTTCTGTCTCTGTTAGGATTAAAAGTATGCACCACCATGTCCAGCTAGGTTTTTTAATAGATATTGCTTAAGCTATTGGATATCCAGGGACCAAAAATAAAATAAAACTTTAGGTTCATACATTATACTGCAATTAAAACAAAATTGATCACAGGTTTGAAAGTAAAATGTAAAACCACAAAGCCTTCAGGGGGGAAAATGAGAGAAAACCTTTGGCATCTGGGGTTAAGTAGCACGTTAGGTGTGTGACACTCAAAGTACACTCTATGGAAGGAATGGTAGAGAGCTGAGAACTTCCACTTTGTGAAAGATCCTGAGGACAGACAACTAAGACACATCAAAAGAAAGAAAAAAGTTGCCTGACAAAGAGCTACCTAGAATATTCAAATCTCAACAGTAAAGAAAAAAAAAGGATCCAATTATAAAATTGGCAAGAAACATGGAAAGACATTTCAGCGCAGTGGGTTCACAGATGGAAAATATGCACATGGCGGGTGCTCAACATCATTAGCTGTTAGAGAAATACAAATTAAAGCTGCAGCTAGGAGCCACACACACCTATCAGGACAGCTACGGTGAAAAGCAGACAAGACCAAATGGTCGCAAGGAGGCGAGAAGTACATATTGTTGGTGGAAATGTAAGCTGGCAAGCCACTCTCAATGACTTTGGCACTTAAAAAAAAAAAAAACCCAAAAAAAACCCAGGAAACATAAAATACCATATGACCCAGAAACTGTACTCCTAGGCACTTAGCCCAGAGAAGTGATGACGTGTACTGATAGAGGAACTCTGTACATGTCCTGGTTAGTTTTTTGGTCAACATGACACAAAACTAGAGTCATTTGAGAGAAGAGGAAACTTCAATTGAGAAAAATGTCCCCACCAGATTGGCCCATGGGCAAGCCTGTGAGGGTAATTTTTTCATGGTTGGGGTAGGAGGGCCCAGCTCACTGTGGGTGGTGCCATCTGTGGGCAGGCCCTGGGTTGTATGAGAAAGCAGGCTGAGCAATTAATTCACAAGGAGAGAGCAAGGCAGTAAGCAGAACCCTTCCATGGTCTCTGCTTCAGCTCCTGCCTTGACACTTCCCCGACTTTCCTTCGTGATGGACTGTTAGTGGGACGGGTAAACACGGAAGCTGAAACAAACCTTTCTCTACCTAAGTTGCTTTAGGTCATGCTGTTTTATGGCAGCAACAGAAATCCTAGCGAAGACAGTACAGTCATAATAACCAGAGATTAGAAACAACTTTCACATCCTTGATTGGACGGATGGTTAAAAAGCTGTGGTACATTCATATCTTGGGATATAACTGAGACATGCGCAGGTCTACTGGCACTTGCTGCAACGTGATGAGTCTACAGAGAATTATCTTGCATGAAAAGAACCAACTTGAAAAGTTACCCATTGTTTGATTCTATTTATACAAGTCTTGAAGTGACAAAATTATAGAAATGGAGAACAGGTGTGTGGCTGGCTGTTACAGATGAGGGGAGGAAAGGAAAGTGTGTGTGTGTGTGTGTGTGTGTGTGTGTGTGTGTGTGTGTGTACACTGTGTGCCTGCATGCCTCCACCACAGAGCATGAAGAATCCTTGTGGACATGCCCTGTCTTGCCTAGATCACCCTCAATATCCTAGAGTATGGAGTTGGTGAGCTCGTAGTTTCACTATTTTACCAATGGAATGAAAGACTCTTTCTGCACAATTTCTTGCAACTAGATGTTATTTCTACAACTATATAAAAACTAAAGCTTTATCTAAAAAAATAAAAGTCTTGAAGATCCAGTTCAGCCATTTCACACTGACGACTCAGAGCCTCTCATCTTGGGCTTCCATTGCACCTTTACCTCTCTTCAAACTGCTGGATTGGCAACTTCTCTAGAACATTGCCTCAATTAACAAGTCTAGGGATAGGAAAACCTGAGCCCAAGTGCCTATCCCAAGTCCTTACCACAGCTTACCCCACACTTTGCCTGCTGTGGAAGGAGATAAAAGGAAAGAGTCCCAAGGTACAATGCAGATGTATCTTGTAAAAGATTATCTGCAAAATACAGCAACAAGATAGTCAAGAGAGGCCGAGAAGGCTCTTGATTCCAGAGTATTACAAGGGCAGGAAGAAAGAGGAAGAGGAGCAACCCAGTTCAAAGGTTCAGAGAAAGGACTCAAGCAGAAGAAGCAAGATTGTCCAAGGACATTTGAGTTTCA
Organism: Grammomys surdaster; assembly: GCF_004785775.1. Taxonomy (NCBI): domain Eukaryota; kingdom Metazoa; phylum Chordata; class Mammalia; order Rodentia; family Muridae; genus Grammomys; species Grammomys surdaster. The sequence continues at coordinate 5,181,849 of NW_021604782.1, forward strand.
CCCCAGTTTGTTGAGTTTTATTTGTTTGTTATGAGACAGAGTCTCCTTAGGTAGCCCTGGATGCTCTTGAACTTGAGATCCTCCTGCCTCATCCTCCTGAATGCTGAAATTGCAGATATGCACCACCATGCCTGGGGACATTTCAGTTTTATTCTTGCAAGAAGAAAGCCAGCATGGACCCAGGATATCAGAGACTACCTAGACAGGACGGAGGCAGTCAGAGCAGAGGCAGAAATCCTACTTACCTACTGAGGTGTGAAGAGCCTGTGGGAACTGAATTAGAGAGTATTAAAGCTCAGATGAACTATCATGTGTGTGTGTGTGTGTGTGTGTGTGTGTGTCTGTGTGTGTGCCTGTGTCTGTGTGTGTGTCTATGTGTGCATCTGTATGTTATGTGAGAGTCTGTGTGTGAGTAAGAGAGAGTATGTATGAGTGTGAGAGTATGTGTTAGTATGTGTGTATGAGTGTGTGTGTATATGTATGTGTGTGAGTGTGTGTATGACAGCATATGTGTGTATGTGTCTATGTATGAGTGTGTGAGAGAGCGTGTATGAGAATGTATATGTGTATAAAAGTCTGTATGTGTGTGAGAGTATGTGTTAGCATGTGTGTATGAGTGTGTGTGTGTGTGTGTGAAGAAATAGCTCAATTAGTAGGGTCACCATAAGCCTAGGGACCTGAGTTTGATCTTTAGTACCCAAATAAAAAGTCTTGCATGGTAGTGCGCACTTGTAACCCCAGTACTGGGGAGGTAGAGACAGATCCCTGGGGTTTGCTAGCCAGCCGGGTTAGTCTAATTAGCTAGCCCTAGGTCCTAGTGAGAGACCTGGTCTCAGAAAAAAAAAAACAAACAAACATGGCACTTGAGGAGGAAAGACACCTGAGATTGTCCTCTGACCACCTTATCAACATGCGCACATACACCTGCATACACGTGAGCACCCACATCCACAGATAAGGACAGAGATGAGGAGGTGGTAGGGAAAGTCACGGTAGCCTGGCATGTCAGTGCTGATGAGAAACTGTGACCTTCCTGAAGATGAATCGGCACTGTCTGAGGCAGTGCCTGAGAGTCTAAAAGCACAGTAGAAACATCATCTATTAACAGTGGCTTGCAGATTGGCTCTCATGCAAAAAATAGGTGGCAGCTTTTGAGACCGGAAAACAGTCGGAAACTAGAGAATACTTGCCTTATGGGTGAGCATTATGGACTCTTTTAGTCTATCCTACATAAATAGCCCATAATGGGAGCATAATTTTGAAAATGGAGACATTTATGGATGGCATAATTGGAACAGAAAGGGTGGTGACCCAGGCATAAGAAGCACTCTAGGAGTGGGGTGGGGCATGTCTGGGAATTTTTTTCTCCTGTGAAGTGGGTCTCTGCTTCCCTGGAATGATGCCAAAAATATTTTGTTCTGAGGGCAAAATATCACTTTGTGCTTCATGTGCATGTCTCATGGGGAAAGCAAAAGAAAACCACAACTGTTAATCCTGAGGGAAAGGGGAACCTTTCAACTGAGCGCCCAGTAGATGAGCGTTTCCAGGAATCCTTGGGCCCCACCAAGGACATCAGCAAACAGCTCATCCACCTTCCCCCAGGGAGGATGGTTCCCAAGGCTTAGAGCAGGATTTGGTGTGAATCTTAGGATAGAGTCAGAATGAGAAGTCAGTGGAAGGGAGGCACCAAGAGGAGGAAGGCCAGGATAAAGGCAGCAGGTGCTATCCTGGGCCTAAATTTGACTACAGTGTTATAGGCTGTCCAAACACAGTTGGCAGGACTGGTTGTCTGGGGACAAACAGAGGGACCCAGCCAAAGGGCATTTGGTCAAATCCATATGGACAGGGACAACTTTAACAAGGTTGTACATAGCATAGGCTGGTACCACCCATTTGGGCTCACTTATGTGACACAAAAACATCCAGAAAGATTGTGGGGCTTGTCAACAAAAGACAGGCACACAGGCCTCTGCCACTGGCAACACCCTGCTATTTGCTGTCACCTCGGCCTCAGTTTCCCTCTCTGGAGCAGGACTTCCAGTGACATCTGTGGTGATCATCAAAGGGGAGGGAATGTGCTGCTTCCTAGGGGTGGCTATTCTGCTGAGGGAGCTCCTGTGAGGCAAGCTGACTCAGGATAGGAATATCCACTATCCTTCCAGAACAGAAACCTGAGAAACAATGCTCCTCCCTCTAGCTCAGTCTTATGTGAAGTGCTTGGTGGCTGAGTGTTTGCACCCAGCACAATAGCACCTTGATGGCTACAGTCCTTCATCGTAGGTTCTCCATATACATTTGATAAACACATGAGAACAAAAATACACAAGTAAAGGAGGGATTTACTCTCTCTCTGTGTGTGTGTGTGTGTGTGTGTGTGTGTGTGTAATGTGATATAGTTACTATTGATGGATTTCACATTTGACTCAGAATGTCCTGGCAGCCACGGTAGAATGGTAAATGTGTTGAATTACTTATTTCTCACTGTCTGGAAGAACATACGCCTTCCCCGAACAAATTCCAGAGCAAACTGATGATGAGCCCAGCACTAGCTTCTAAGGTGATTCTGCAGTAAATATAGCAATAGTTTTATGATGACTATTTTATGGGGCCAGGGACAGACCTCAGTGGTAAAGAGCACATGCAGCCTATTTAAGACTTTTCCCGTGCTTGTTCTCCGAAAGGACCCAGCATGAGATCTTTGAGCACAATTCGGAATCTTTTCCCAGTAGGAAGACAGAGGGCTGGGATCTCCTTGCTCTTTAGTGATCCAGCAGAGAGCCCAGAGTACGCTGTAGAAACACTATGGCACATTATCACCATCACGTGGCATCCAAATCCTGACTGCCTACCAGAAGCAAGTAGAAAGAGACTTGTGAACTTGAGCTTGAGAGGGTCCTGAAGTTGCACAGCCTTTCAAGTTACTTCCACCACTGATGTGCAGGTGGATGTTTGAGAGCCAGGGGAACCCAGTCTGAAGGTGTAGACCTGGAATCCCAGAGTTCAGAAGGGTAAGAGAGGATGATTTCAAACCAAGGCCAGCCTGGGCTGCATAACAAGATCCAGTCTCAAAACCAACAACAAGGTGTGGGGAGGCTGGGTGGGTGTGATGGTCAGGCCTTTAATCCCAACTTCTGGCAATCAGAAGCTGGAGGATCAAAAATTCATCCTATTTAGTTACACAGGGTATTTAAAGTCAGCCTCATCTACATGAGACATTATCTCAATAAAAAAAAAAAAAAAGCCCACAAATCCCCAAAGGCTGAGGATGTAGCTCACTGGGTCTGATCCCCAGAACAGAAAAACACCCTTACACGCATTGCTGTTTAGCAAATGAGTTAGCGCATAACTAGAGATCAGGTCCTCCTCCAAGGACCACAAAACATTTATTCTTGGTTGCTAACCTTTTAAAGAATACAAACAAAACCCTCAGTTCCTTAGAAAACACCCACCTGCATTTGATGGGTCCTGGCGCCCTCTCTTTTCATGGTCTCCCAAGCGTGAGATAAGATGTTTGGGCAGTTCTGCCCTTGGGAATTTTGGCGCTGGAAAACTTACATTCTTTCATGTCTCAAGCAATGCCGTCTTTCCGATCCCTCCCTGGGATCCTCTATCTCCATGGACTCCCCCTCCCTGCTATTACCCACCCCACCACAGGTACCCCCATCCTTCATCTTATGACTTCCAATTAAAATGCACGTCATGTAGGAAGCCTTCCTTTCCTGGATGCGTACTTTCACAAGGTTGTCTTCTCATCAGTTTCTCCCCCACCCCCCACCCCCCCACCCCCCAGGCCTTCCTGTTCACTAGAGCCACTGAAAGGTCTGTGAGAGAGGGCAGAGGCTAGTTGGTCTCTTTCCCTCTGTCTCCGGTACTCAGAATGTAGAGCCTGGCTCACTGTAAATGTCTAATCAACAATTATCAAATGGTTGAAAGATTCTCTGGCTTGCCGTATGGCATGCCTGAGAAACTTGAGGACCAGAAAACTTTCATCTGAGGTTCAACTGAGGGCCTTTCAGAAGAACTAGCTCCAGGAATGAAATAACAAGAATGTACTGACTCTTCATGAAGTTTCTGGCACCAAGCTAAGTGCTATTCATCCATTATCTGGGTCAGCCCTCATCAGATGACTATGAGGTCATTTCAAAAGCCACATGCCACCTTGGAGTTCTTGCTTTCCCACACCCTCTCACAGTCTGCCAACTCTACCCACAAAATACATCCCATCTCTGTCTTCTTCTCTAAGCCTCTGGAATTGGTTACCCAGGTAACTACAGACAGCCACATGGTGATCTAACACCATCTCCCCTTGACCTGTGTGTTAGCTGCTTTTCTTACACCTGGGCAGAACACCTGAAAAGGCAACTTAAGGAAAAAAAGACTGATTTGTGCTTATGGTCTGAGAGGATATGGTTTATCATTATAGAAGAGTCACAGAGGTGGTGACTCTTTGGTGACATGAGTGGTCACAGCTATGGCAGCAAGAGCATGAGGCCACCATGTCCCAGCAGACCAGAAGCAGGGTCAGGCTCTAAGCCTCAAAGTCTTCACCCCTGCAACCCACTTCTTCTACCTGGGCCTCAACTCCCAAAGGATCAGCAATCTTCCCCAAGCAGTGCCACCACATCAGATGGCCAAATGTTCAAAGAACATGAGGGACATTCCATAGGCACACTATACACAACAGCACCTCAAAATTTTCCCCCACTAATGGCCGGAGTGATTGTTTATTTTTTCAATTTTATCTTTGTGTGTTATTTGTGTATGTGTATGATGATGCCTGTACAGATGTGTGTGCATGTGTGCACTCACATACAGTGGTATGACTTTGGAGGTCAGAGAACATCCTTGGGTGTCTGTCTTTAGCCTTCTACCTCATTTGAGGCAACATCCCTCTTGTTTATCTATGCATAAGCTGTACTGACCTTTGGAGATTATCTTTCTCTGCCTTCCATTCTGTCACAGGGACACTGGGATTAGACACATACTATCATCCCTGGCTTTTGTGAGGGTTCTTGGGATTTGAACTCAGGTCCTCATGCTTGGAAAGCAGGTGTGTTGCCTATGGGAAAATATCCCCAGCACCAGACAGACGTTTTAAAAAATATATAAATCAGAGTCATGGGTAGTGGCTTATGCCTGTAATCCTATTGCTCAGGACCTGAGGTAAGAGGATTGTTGGAAATTTAAGGATAGCCTAGAGCTACAGGGTGAGTTTCTAGGTTACCCTGGGCTACAAGTATGAGACTCTGTCTCAAAAATAAAAATCAGTAAACAAACAAAAATCCCTCAAGAAACAACAAAAAGAAAATGAGAAGAAGAACACCCAGGTCAGATTGTCATTCTTGAGTCCACAGCCTTTCTAGCCTATCTACAGGTCTGTAAAGAACCATGATTTTGTGAGTCACCAGCTCTGGCCCACACCTTGTTCTCTACTCTCCCCACTCCTTGCATCTGCTTTGTCGTGCTGGCCACTTCGTCTTTATTCCCTGAGATCATGCACCCTGTTCCTGCTGTTGAGGCTTTACCCAAGCTGTCCTATGGATGCTGTGGTGAGCAGCTCTGTCCTCAAAAGTTCTGGCATCATGGAAGTCATGCTCTTTCGTGCCAAAAGCACAATGCTCATTGCTGGAACATTCTCCCTACTTGCTCACAGCTTAGCACTAGGTCCTGACAAAGCTGGCTCATCCTGGTCATTCCAATCTTGTTCCAGGGTCTTTTTTTCAGAGAGGTTTCCCCAATCCGCTCCTCAAATAGCCCTCGTAGGCATACACTGTGCCCCCTTTCTTTATAGTTTTTGTCACTCTCGAAATCTCCTACAGTCACTGACTGCCTGCTTCCCTCACTACCATGTTAGCCCCACCTGAGTTACCATCAGTCCCCAAGACTTCCTCTGCCACATCTACCCCCGTGGTTTCTATATACCGCATGCCCTGAGTATTGCACCCTGCTTGAGTTAATGATGAACAGTCATTTTTCAGATATGATAACCAAAGCTTAGCATTCTCTAAGCCCACACGTTTTAAAAATGGCAGAACCAGGCTTCACCCACATGCAGCCTGTCTCAGAAATTTTGTTCATCCTCAAAGTCCCCATTTCCCATCTCAGAGGCACTCAATGCTCAGATTTCCCTAATGTTCATGATTCTGGATTGTTTGTTTGTTTGTTTGTTTGTTTTTCCACCAGGGTTTCTCTGTTGTCCTGGCCATCCTGGAAAGACAAGGCTGGCCTCAAACTCAGAGATCCACATGTCTCTGTCCTCCAAGTGCCGGGATTAAAGCCGTGCACCACCACAAGAGGCTTGCATCCATGATTCTTAGACAGAAGGTCCTTCTGTAATGGCTCAAATTCCCCAGACAAACTGGGCTATAAGAAAGCATTTCTGCTCCCATTAATTTGAGTAATTACCAAAGCAGGGTCCTCATATCCACACCTGCCATCCAACCCAAGTAAGAGCCTTGTTCCCTGTGCTCTCTGCTTTGGAGGAAGAGCTGAGGAGATGGTGATATGTGGAAATGTATCTTGACTGTAACTTGATGTGTACACAAGGCTCTCTACTGCGTGAGTTCTGAGAGCCTGAAGTCATGCACAAAGCAGGCGGAATGGTGCATGGCACTCCCAGTGATGAAGTGCTACCCTGGGTCCATATAGGGCACCAGGAAGAACAGAAATGCCATCTTCCCAAATCTCGGCTTACTTATCTGTAAATGGCCACAGTAAGCCCCATTTCACGGTTCCTATATGCTCATTGGTCAAATGATAAAGCTGAGGAGGAAGGAGGCAGAAGGAGATCCAGTCCCAGTCTTCCTTCTAGAACCAATAAAACATTTACAGTGGTTTGAAGAATATTAATATTCCATTTCTCTACCCTGAGCTGTTGCATCCAATATACTTGCTCACCCATTATCCTTATGCCAGCTGATGGATCTCAGATAGCCACAGCCCTATTACCATAATCACTCCCATGAAGGTAATTAGACAGATGAGAGCCAAAACCTATAAGGTATGAAGGCTCAGAGATACATTGTTGTGTATTAATGGGTGACAGTAATAAGAAAACAAAGGCTGTATTTCAATTTGTCTAATATTTCAATCCATGATGGCATCTCTATCCATGACTTACCTCTTCTGCAAAGTGGCAGAGGTCATTTCTGCTCTGCCTGTCTTCCTAAGCTCTGGCCTTACCAGAGACTAGATTTAAGATGACCATCATGTGGGAAGGAAACATTGTACCTTGTCCCAATGGGGGATGTCATGGTTTCTGCCTAACTTTTTTCTTAAGAAGAACTGGTTTTCTCAGAAAAACAAAAAACAAAACAAAACACTATGTGCTGCTTTCTACAATCTAAGAGAAGATTCTAGCACCATCTAGCATCGTTCACTCTTAGAGCAGCATGGTACAATTGCAGACTCGTGAAACAAGCATCTGGGGTATCTTAAGACTCAAGAGCCACACATAAGAGGCCTGGGCTCCCCACTGAGTCAGCACTCAACACAGGCTTTGACTTCTCTGGGAGGAAGTCTCACAAGGACAGGACCACAGGCCAGAAATCAGCCCACAGAAGACAATGTCACCACAAGGCTGAAGGAGCAGATGCCTAAACTGTCAGAGAAAGAGCCAGGCTGCATGAGGGAACTGATTGTGCTCACTCTCAGGCAGAAGGGCCACAATTACTCCTGTCTGTCCATGCCCTGTCTGCCCCCGAGGCTGCATGTGCCACAGACAAGCCCCTCAGCGAGTGCTCTGTTGGTGGCCCCAGGCCCAGCACACTATGGCCCCCTGACCTCTACACACCATGCCTTGTCTTGCTCAATTCTCCACTTATTGTGCCATTTAGCAGCAAGAGAAGAGCCATGGCCTGCCCTGGGGAGTGTCTGTGGCAAGAGCAAGCTCTGAATTGATTTTTAAGATTAACTCTCATCCCCAGCTGGGAGGCAGCGTGCCCCAGAACTGAGCAATCTTTCTGGGTTTCCTCCTGCTTCAGAAACACCTTTCTTTGCCAGGTGTCTAACAAGGCCAAATTGGTGGGTCTTGAAGATCTTTTCTTTACATTGATAAATCAACATGTATGCACAAGCAGGTGCCAAGAGGGCTTCTAGTATGATCTCACCCCATGAATGCTTTATCTTGGGTGTGTGACCCTAGGCAAACTGCTTATCCTTTCTGAAGCTTAGGTTTCTCCTCTAGAAACAATCAATACCCCCCTTGTGTATAGGCTTGAGAAATTGGAGATAGTTTCTATGACAGCCCAATAAAGTTTCAATAATATGGCTGATAGTCTCTACGTAATCCCCACTCCTCTCAAGTAACCAATCCCACCCAGGGCTATTTTCTCCAACTAGGTTATTTCTATTTTTATCAGTAATTATATAAAATAATAGAGAACATTTGGGAGGTAGAAACAGGAAGACTGCCACATGTTTGAGGCCAGCTTGGTCTTCTTAATGAGTTCCGTGTTGGTGAGGGCTACATGTAAGATGCTGTCTTAAAAAACTAAAAACTAACAAGTAAGCAAAGCAACAACAACAAACAAACAACAAATAAAATAATGAGAAGCCAATGAACAAATACTTTGGTAAACAAAATTCTGTTGTTTCCATAGTGGGAGCTCTTGATGGTCACAATTCATCACGGTCTTCCTCACCAAATGCTTCTGCCCATCCTTATTTATTTACAGGATCCACACTAGCTTGCCTTCCCTGTGTAGCCAAGAATGCCTTGATCTTATTCTCTTGCCTCCACCTCTCAGCGCTGAGATCAAAGGAATGTACCAGCACACCCCATTTATATGATGTTGAGGAGTGAGCCCAAGTTATTGTGCATCCGAGGCAGGTGGCCTGTCACCTGAACTCCATCCCCTGGTTGCCATCTCACTTTTACATGATCACTAGTCATCCATATCTCTAAAAGGGACCCAGAGAGACCAGAGTCAGAGCTCTTTCTCATTGTTGTATAACTTTTTTCCTCTTGAGATGATCCATGTCCTGTCAATGTGCCCTTAGGCATAGGATCCCTCTCCCCACCTTAGTTACAGGATGCTTAGTCACAAGATATCTGCCAAGAGTCAATGAATGCTGTTGGAGACATGTATAATTTTTTTGTTCACCCCAGATAGGGCACAGGTAACAGACAGAAGAAATGACATGTTCTCAGTGACATGGTAACACTGGAGGTACAATGCCCTTGGCCATATCTATGCCTAGTGTTCTAATTAGCTTCTTTATTGCCGTAATAAAAACACTGACCAAAAGCAAACTTAGGGCAGAAAGGGTTTATTTTAGCTCATATTTTCACATCACAGGTTCATCACTGAGAGAAGTTGGGACAGGAGCTAAAGGCAAGAACTGAAGCAGAGGCCGTGGGGAAGACCTTGCTTTCAGTGGCTTGCTTGGCCTACTTTCTTACTTTCTTATATAACCCAGGATTTCCTGCTGGGGGTGGTACCATGCAGAGTGGGACAATCCCTCTCACATCAATAATTAATCAAGAAAATGCCCCCAGAGACTTGTCTATGGACTAATCCGATAGAAGAAACTCCTCAACTGAAGTTCTCTCTTCCCAGATGAATCTTGTTGGTATCAAGTTGACAAAATGTAGGTTGCACACCTAGCCAAGCAGAATCTCTAAGGATGACGCTCAAGTCTGCTTACTTGTCATTGTGCCTAAGGAAGTGTGAGGACCACTTAAGTCGTGGAGCAAAAAGAAGGACTTCTGTCTGTGAGGAGGAGCACATAAGCACACGAGTAAAGCAACCTGCCATGCAGAAGCCCTTGCTGCATGTAAGGTACCCCAGGATTTCAGGGAAAAGGCCTATTTCTTAGTCAGGCTGTGTATGTATGTTTCCCAGTGTACAGCTCTGTGCAGCAAAAAATTGTGCACCAGATGCTCAGGTTGTGTCTATATTTCAATCTGATGGGCAGAGGAGGTAGATGTTGCCAGAAGGATTTTGTTATATAAGAATAGATTCCTTGATACTCACATGTTTCATATGTTACCTTTTCGAAGAAAATGCACAGAAATGCCTATTTACCTCAGCTAGAAAGGGCAATGATAAGCCAAAGAAACAACTGCATCCAAGACCAGCTTGAAGAAGCGAGGAGTCTATTGTAGTTACTTACAGGAGCGTGGAGGAAGGCTCACTTACAGGTAGGGAAGCTGCATTATTAAAAGCCCATGAAAACTGCATCATCCGAGTCCCCTCTTCAACTTGCAGGCAGCTGCACCATAGACTCTATTCTCCCTCAGCAAGCTTCTGCTGCTTGAATAACCTCGTGAGGGCTCTGTGAGAGGGTTGTAAGTTCATGTGCTTTCTGAGTCTAAGTTTTACCAGCTTCCATCCTCCCTTGAGGAGAGAATGTTTGAATCAGGAGAGAAACCATGTCCTGAAGTACTGAAGGTGGAGACCGACAGATCTAAAGTTCACTGGCCAGCCAGCTTAGCTCAATCCATAAGCATCAGGTTCAATGAGAAACCTTGTATCAAAAAGTGAAGGTAGGGAGCAAAGCAAAGATACTTAAAATGCTCAACAAGTGTACCTGTAGCCCCCCACATACACAAACACACACACCCACACTTACAAACATATACATCATGAATCATACATATATGATACATATATATGTGTGTGTGTTTATGAATCATATATATATGATTCATATATATATATGTATATGTGTGTGTGTGTGTATGGGTATCGATTTGGAAAACAGAAAGATATATATATGGTGAGAAGAAAGTAATATTTAGACTCAAAAAAATTTAGACTTATCTGGTAATCTGTATGTTTTAATATAATCATCTGTCTAATCCTACAACCACCTGAAGTAGCAATTACTAGTATCATCTTCATTAAAAAACAATGTGTAACGCTGAATATTTTTTCCCATTGCCCTGAACTATTGAACAGAGCCCATCTTCAAACTGGAGTCTGATTCAAGCTCAGCATTCTGGCTCTTTTGTCTTTGTTTCCTGATGTATGTCGGGATGCTTCTTGTAGTTAAGAAAGCATGTCTGTGTAAACCAGGTTCTACCAGAACACATAAAACAAGGCATACATCTTTATTGGGAGGTTGGACTGGCATTTGAAAAGAGATATGGCATTGCAGGAGCTTAAAGGAGTTAGCATTTGCCCCTCACCATGGGAGCTGGTGGTTGGGACCAGCCTGGAAAGATTGCTCCAGAAGAGAGAGTAAGCAGGCATCCACCTTGGCAGCAACAGCACAAGTAAACTCGCATGGAGGAGGAAATAGTGTCTAATCCAGATTGACTGGAACAGCTGCTAAGGCCCCAGTAAAGGAAGGAAATGGGGGCTCATAACATGGCCACTGAGTATCAATTTATACTTCTCCTATAATGCTCTGCACCCCTGGGAACTGGGGCAAACAGTTCAACAATAGTGGGCCTTGTTGTTGAGGTAAAAATGGCCAAATGTCAGCTGCTTAAGGATTAGCAGGGGTGGTTTTTGGTTGGGATGGCTGACTCTGGGGCTTCAAGTCTAGAAGAGAAGTTGGGGTGAACCATGAGAACAGGAAGGATGGATGATGAAGAACAAATGTCTGTACTGAGTGGGGTAAGAGGATGTCTTCAGCTGCAGGGACCAGAAACCTCTAAAGGAAACTAGTTTCAGTAATGATAAAGTGTATGTGTCAGCCTACATGGCAAGTGTTCCATAGGTAAGACACATTGGGTAAGTGCCAGAAGGGCTCTGGTTCCTTTAATTCCCAGGCTAGTAGCAAAATAACTACATAGGCTATCTCAGAAAGTGCATTATCTAGAGGAACAATTGGACTACCTTTTAGAGAGAGAGAGAGAGAGAGAGAGAGAGAGAGAGAGAGAGAGAGAGAGAGAGAGAGAGAGGTCTTTTACTAAGAAAGATTAAGTATTTCTCAAAACCACCAGATTCCCTCTCATGTCTCATCAGCCAGAAGTAGGTCACCTCACCACTTAGCACAGCAGAAGAAAGAGGCTCCCATGACTGACATCAGCTGTGGTAGAGGAGATGACAAGACTCACAAGAGCTGGGGTAGGGGAGATGGTGAGACTCAGCTAAGTGGTCCTGCAGGGGGAAAGGACCACTCTGACCAGGACATTGGATGTCCCCCATCCCCAGTCATATCCTACCACTTTCTCTTTACAGAAAACAGACAAGCTGGGAGCCAGACCTCTGCCCAGTGTCCCCACAGCACTGTCTACTCCGAAGTCCCCGATCTTTCTAGTGCTGCTTACTGCAGAATCTCAGAGCAGAGTGCAAAGACAGATGCTGTGCCCAAAGAGGAGATTACGAGTGTTCAATGCCCTCCATTTCTTTGAAGTGTTACATGCTTGGTTGGCTTCAATGAAGCCTTTTAGGATTGAAGACTGTATGCTGAAGTTGAAAGCATAAAAATGAAGACCAAAAAATCCAAACCAAACCAGAAAAAATAAAATAACTCAGAGTCCCCCAGCAAGACCAGTAGGATTAAGGAAGGTGGGTAATCTACTGGACACCGAGGGCTCAGTGAAAAGGCACATGATGAGGCTGGGAATGTAGCTCTGTTGGCAGAATGCTTGCCTAGCATGCACTTAAGACCCTGGCTTCCACCACTGCTCCCAGGACCACATAAAATTGGATATGGTGATACACAATGTAATCCCAATACTTGGGAGGTAGAAATTGGAGGATCAAAAACTGAAGTTATCCTCAATTATACACTGAGTTCAACTCAAGGCCAGCCTGGGCTTTGTGAGATCCTGTCTTGAAAACGTCACATGGTTGAAGTTGTAAGAGAGGGAAGCTGGGTATTTTTATTATTATTTTCCTTTTTCCCCTTTATTTTACTAAATAAGGACTCAGTTATCAGCTACCCAGCTGTCCTTGAAGAACCTCAGCCTCACACATCGTCCTACATAAGATGGGGACTTGATAGAATTGTGCCATCGCTTTCTTGAGCATCCACAGTGTAGGAGCTGCAAGAGTGACCATCTGGCCACTTCGAAATGGAGAAAAGAGTCAGGAACTACAGAAGTTGAACTGTTTGTCTAGGGTCAGTAGAAGATAGAGTCTTGAGCCAAGACATTGACCTTCCAGATCAATGTCACCTTCTCTGAATTTGAGGATTGCTATCATGTAGTTGACAACAAAAATTGGTCACCAGCCTAGTGTGTTGACCTAAGCTCATAATTTCAGCATTCAAGAAGCAGAGGCAGAAGAATTACTATTTATTATTCAAGGCCAGCCTGCTCTATATAGTGAATTCCAGGTCAACAAAACATATATCGTAAGACCCTCATCTCTAAGCAGATAACTAATTAAGAAACAGACATGTTTTCCTAAGAGTCTCAACCCACTGTCCTTGGTGTTCTCAGGTAAGCAAGCATGCTCCCAGTTTCCCTGCTGAGTTGGCAGTTGACTCTTTTCAAAATCAACATTGATAGAATTTTCTTTACCGCTCAGTCTTGCCCTTGTTATAGCAGGGTCTACACAGGCGATGGGTCACCGTTTACTCTACAGCTATTCCCTGGACTGTGCCAGTAGTGTCCCCTTCCCTCCAGCAACCTGACACCTTGCTGCAGTTTTGCTCTTTAGCCACTTAATCCCCACTCCATATTAATAACCCGGAGCTAACCCAAAAGGAATTATTGTGGTTGAAAACATGTCGGCAGAAGTGGCCTGGAGTGACAGCTGCTCTTTATTTAGGGCAAAGGTGATTATAATTCATAAAGAGCAATGAACTAGCATGGGGACTGACAGAGTCAAAATCAAAAAGACTGGGAAGATTTGAAAGGATCTTGAATTCTAAAGCTTAGAAAACAGAGGCAACTCTCGTGTCTTCCTGTCCCGAGTGGTAAAGTTCCTGCCTGACTCTGAATCCCATAAGTCTCAGTGATCAAAATGAAAGTATACGCCATACATTCTTAGAACTGGCCTGCATTCCAGGACTGCTGGGCTCAAGGCTGGTTCAAGAGCAGAATGCAAGTAGAGTTAGTAAAACCCCAAAGCATCCTTCAAAACTCCTGCAAGATGCCATCAGAATGTCTGGTGCTGAGTCCCAGTGAGAAGTTGGTAGGAAGACATGGGCTTTGCTCCACTCTCATCTTCTTTGCTAGAACAATTCTGATAACTAATGCTCCCAAAGTAATGCTCTCTCCCAGTACCTGGTTACTTGTATATCCACCTCAGTCTCTCCAGAGTTGATCATGTCTTGTGGGGAGAGATCCAACTTACATTTGTTCTTAAATCCAAAGTGCGCTCAAAATCATAAACATGAGAGACAACTCCAACATGAGGGCACTAGAATATCATCCTCTGACAGTCTTTAAACACTGTAGACACTCCAGGCTGCCTCACCCTCTTCCCCCTCTTCCCTGTATCATTGTCCTCTGAATACTTCAAACATGGGAGGTAGGTGGTAAATATTTGTTTGCTGTTTTAAAATCCTCAGATACCCCATCACATGCAGAAGAATGTTGAAACTACCTAAGGTGGCCAGCACTGCCCTTTGGAGCTGGTGCCTATCTCACTTCAGTCTCAGAAACATCTATTTTTCCGTCTTTCATACTCTAGTGATCCTTAGCTTCCCTGTGTCTTCCTTCACAGGGTCTAGTGCAGAGTTGGTATTCAGTGGAAGATTTTAATTAAACAAATATGCAAGGTCAAAACACTTTTACAACATAGATACAACAAGCCCACATGTCAAAGTGAAAGAAAGCTAAGTAAGGCTGTGGCTAAGATGTCAGATTCCAGAGCCTAGAGACCTGGATGGGAATACCAACTCCCTTGGGGACTGAATGCATGGAGAACTGGTTTCCTCAATTATTCTGTTGAGAGAGAACCTAATTCACTGGTTGTTGTGTAGAATTAAAAAACAAAATAGTTCCTGTGAATCTGTAGCATAACGGTTGTCACATCTAAGTGCTCAATAAGTGATAGTTAATGTTCTTACCAATGGGAAACCGAATCCATTCTTAGAGAAGTATTTATAAATCTACTGACTACAGCTGAATGTCAGGAGGGGACAGTGGCACAGAGCTTGCATGTAGATGCCTCCAGTTACCATGAGGAGTCCAAGTCCTTCCTTTATAAGGTGTCTGCCAAGATCAGGATAGAGAGACACCTTTCCAGCCTGTAGTGTCATCCAGAAAGATGCCATCAAGGCAGAGAGATGCAGAGCCGAGGTTCCCCTGTCTCAGGAGCAAGACCCTGCACCAGAATTTGTTCCCTCATTACTTAGTGTCTGAGCCTTGAAGAAAACATGTAAATTATGCAGAAAGGCACCATATTGTCGGAGGCAAATGAGACCTTCATTATCCCTGTGTGAGCATGGCTTAGCCAACAGAGCAGAGAGAAACAGTAAACCCTTCAAGGTCTGGCAGCACAGATGGGTGCTCAGAAAGGTTCCAGGGACCCTCTGAGCAGGGCCAAATGCTGTCATTATTCAAGCGATTAACACATGCCCAGGCACGTGGTATGTCCCTAATGATTCTGCTACTCTCCAGCCTTCTCTAGAGGAGGTAGCTCATCTGCCCACCATGCTCACCACCACACCCTTAAAACAACCCACAGTCCAGGGCTCAGCAATGTCCTTTTCCACCCCCACAACTGTTAATAGGAAGGCCCATTCTCATGTGCTCCAGACAGCCTCCTGCCAGCCTGCTCAATACCAGGTTATACTATTGTCTCCTCCTCCCCCAGGATTCTCATATATCAATCCACTTCCAGTCTTCGGGTTTGTTGGAGATGGTAATAATTCCTCTCCATGATAAAGCATTCATTCACCTTTGGCTAAACATCAGCATTTATTTATGGTTTTATTCTCTACTTCCCTTTAGGGGCCATCAGGATCTGTTGAGAAAAGATTGTTCCAGCAATTCATCCTCCAAAGTATTGTTTTCGTTTTGAGGCAAAGTCCCATGTAGGCTAGGCTAGTTTTAAGCTCACCACTCTGTAGCCAAGACTGGCCTTGGGTTCCTGATAGTCCTGCTTCTACCCCTCAAGTCCTGGGTTCCAAGTAAGCACCACTGTTCGAGCTTTATCCTTCACAGTCCTACTCTACCTGCATCGTTGGCCTTCTGTCCTATCCCAGAAGCTCTCATTCATAACCACGGTTTGGACCTGCCAACATCTACTTCTAATATCTCAACCTTCTAATATCGTAAATCTGACCATAGAAATCTTTCATTCTCCCATCCCTCTCAGATTTGATCAAAACCACCACCAATTTCTCCAAATCTCATACTTCATTTCTTCTGCTACAACTCAGGAAATATCCACACAAGTAAGTCTTTCCCATGCCTGGTGAAAGCCTTGACAGATCTTCTCATGTCCCTGAACTCTTTCATATGGACATTGACTTTATGAAAAGTGCACAGTCCAGCAATGCTCCTTTCGATCTCTTACCCCATCTCTGGAGTTACCTCCTCTTTGTCAGATCCAATGGACTTTAAAGACTTACCATTCACTAATTTACCTGAAGTATTTGGCAGGGTTGGATGGTTTGTCTTTCTTAGGACTTTGCCTTTTGAACTAGTCTTTACCTTGAGTTCCTCTCTCTCCTCTACATTCATCTTTGCCAGTGACTTCCTCTGCTCTTTTGCTTGGACTCATTTTTTACACGTCAGTGTCCGAAGGAGATCTAACCCTCCATTCTCTGGTCTTCTCACACAGTGGCTTAGGCATGGCACTTACTCGCATGGCTTCTTTTCTGTCTTGATCCCTGTCATAACTCTCACGTGTCTCCAGACTTCTCCCTTGAGCTTCAAAGGCATGTATTCATCCACACATGGAAATGTCCACCTGGGTGGAGGATCTCCATTGCTAAAGACCCTGTGTCATCTGTTTCAACCTTCTCCACTGCACTGACTGGTTCTATGGAAACTTGACACAATCTAGAGTCATTTTGGAGGCGAGAACCTCATCTGAGAAATAAAATCAGGCTGCAGGCAAGCCTGTAAAGTATTTTCTTAATTATTTACTGATGTAAGGGGGGTGCACCCCATGGAAAGCAGGACTAACCCTGGACCGGTGGTCCTGGGTGCTATAAAAAAGTAAATTGAGCAAGCCATGAGGAACAAGCCAACCAGCAGCACTCTTCCATGGTATCTGCATTGACTCCTCCCTCTGGGTACCTGCCCTGTTTGAGTTCCTCCCTTGATTTCCTTCAGTGGTGAGCAGTGCTGTGGAAGTGTTAAAATAGACCCCTTCCTCCCCAAGCTGCTTTTTGTCATGAGGTTCTATCACAGCAGTAGAAAGTCAGCTAAGACCTCCATTCTGCTCACATCTCATTTAGAGGCCACTAACCATCTCAGGGAGACTCAGACATGTGAGCCATGATCTAACCTGGCATTTCTTCTTTACTGACCTAGATAGGTAGCAAGGAGATCTGCAGCAACAGTAGAATGTCAAGTAACTGATCCTGCAGTGTGAAGGAGCTTGGCCCCTACTCCTTGTCCCCCAAAAGAAGAGTTTACTCGGGAGAGGAGGAGACTTGCTCTCCTAAGGAGAGTTCTCCTGGAGGTAGGAGCATCTTGGGCACTGGAATGAGAGGCAATCCCCCTATGAAGCCCATTCTTTTAGGGAATTCTTTCTCATTTGGAATATATACTTTGAATACCTGTCTATTAAGCTCTGGGATAAGGTAAGTGAAATGCTCATCTTAGACACCTCTTAACAACTCTTGCTCCTACCCCAGCACTGTCTACCTATATGACTGGTAGAAGAAAGTGAAACTCATGTTTGCACATGGAAATTCAAGTAAACTAGAAGAGCCAGGTGTGGTGCCACTAACAAGTAATCTTAGCACTGAGAGGCCAGCCTGGGCTATATAGAAATATTCAGGCCAGTCAGGACTACATAATAAGATCCTACCTCGAAAGCAAAACAGAACAAAGCAAAAAACAAACACCACAAAAAGTAGATAGAGCTAATGGGCTCTACAGAAGCTACACACTAGAAAGATCAGCCTTTTAGTTTCCAAGTCTCTCTCTCTCTCTCTCTCTCTCTCTCTCTCTCTCTCTCTCTCTCTCTCTCTTTTTCTCTCTCTCTGTGTTCGTGTATATGCACATGTTTGTGTAGTGTGTGTGCATGGGTGTGTGTGTATGTGTGCATGTCCATGCGAGGTGTGTGTGTGTATGTGTATATGGATGTATGTGTGTAGGTGGGTGGGTGGGTGTTCATGTGGTTTGTGTATACAGATGTATGTATGTTTCCTTGTGTGGGTACATGTCAATGTTTGTATAGCTGTTTGAAGGGAACACAAATGAGTGTAACATGTCTTAAAAATTGCTTTTCATCTTATTTTTGAGACGGGGTCTATGTCTGTCTAAACCAAGAGCTCACTGAGAAATAAAACTGGGCTTCCAGCAAGCCTGTAGAGTATTTTCTTAATACTTATTGCTGTGGGAGAGGCTACAGGTGTATGCTACAGGTCCTGGATTCGATGTACAAACTGGGGATCCAATCTCAGGTCCTCAGGATTGTGCACTTTACTGACCAAATCATCTCCTCAGGTCCCTGATATTTTAGAGGACAGAGTATTGCTATGTGGTCCAGGCTAATATCACAATCTCTCTGCCTTAGCTTTCTGAATGCTTGGATTATAAAAATGTGCCACTCTGCCTGGCTGCAGAATTTGCTTGTGTTAGTGGAGACATTTCCACAATGAACATGGCAGTATTTCCTTTTGTATTCTGTATTAGCCACAGGTGACTCACTTCTTCAAGCAGTTGGAGTTGTGTCTATTAAGTGCCACATCAACTCCCAAGCCTTTGTATGTGGCAGATCAGTTCCTTTGAGCTGTGAGTGGTTGAATTTTTTGTTGTTTTTGTTGAATCTGATTGATTCTAGTATCACATATGATGCAAGTTTGCAAGACATCGGGCTTCCGTGGTGATTCCTGATGTGATGTCTGACAGAAGAGTTGTCTACGGAACAGAGCACGTTTGAGTAAATATCCAGAACAATAGAGGCTGTAAACGTTCCCCTACATCTATAATCACTAGCTAATGATTAAGCAGCATCAGGTTACACATTAGTTTCTACCAGTTAGTCAAACTCACCCGATGCCCAATTGCTCTGGATCCCTTCAGGCCCATTGCTTCTTTGCTTCAGAGGCAAAGTACTGCTCACCAAGTCTGGACATTTGGTGGCCCTTCTCCTCTGACACACACCTGCATCAGAATGGGACTGTGACGAATCTGTCAAGGATGCTATCATGTCATTTGTCATAGACATCATCATGAATCTTAGTCTTATGTATTGTGTGTGTGTGTGTGTGGGAGAGAGAGAGAGAGAGAGAGAGAGTGAGAGAAGGGCGGTGGTGGTGCACGCCTTTAATCCCAGCACTGGGGAGGCAGAGGCAGGCAAATTTCTGAGTTCAAGGCCAGCCTGGTCTACAGAGTGAGTTCCAGGACAGCCAGGGCTACACAGAGAAACCAAAAACAAAAGACAAAAAAAGAAAAGAGGAGAAGAGAAGAGGAGAGAAGAGAAGAGAAGAGAAGAGAAGGAGAGAGAGAGAGAGAGAGAGAGAGAGAGAGAGAGAGAGAGAGAGAGAGAGAGAGAGAGAGAGAGAGAGAGAGAGAGAGAGAGTCTTTATTATCCCCATGTTTTCTAAGAGCAAGGCGAATGCAAGGTGAAGCAGGGATGTGCACCTATGTCAGAATGACTTCTTATCTCTGGGCTCCTTGTAGCTCCTTGTATACTGAGTCCTCCTAACATCCAGTAAGGTTCCCAGAAGGACTGAGAGCCTGGGTAACAGGTAGTCATTCTTTCATTCTGTGGCCTGGATGATGCATCTTTTCTAACCCTTGGCAGTTTTCTAGCCAGACTACAGTCTTGGAGCACTCCCTTTCTACCCCAGTTCAGTCCAGTGCCTTTCCTCATGACTCCATTGGGAATAGCCACAGGCTAGGGCTCTGTGTTCTCCACTGTAAACACTTTTCTATAGTGACCCTTCCTGCTTGTCCCGTTGTTCTTGAGATTTACACAGATTCTTTATCCTACCAAACACTGAAGGTTGAGCTTGGCATCACTGTCTCTAACTCACTGCCATACCACTACTAAGCATGGCCTAACACCAAGGACACACACACACACACACACACACAAGAACTATCTGTGGCTGTCAGGATGAACAGAGGTGTGTCAATAATGAATATGTAAGAATGGATGAATGGTGACTGAAGCAATGGTTTGAAATGAAGGGCAGTTAAAACTCCAAAGCAGCTGTTCTACAGAGCGGTGAGGTAGGCTTCAGTGTGAAACGCAGAGGAGAGGAGAAATGTGCAACATCACAGGATTTTTAAGTGCAAATGTGACTCCAGCTCTGAGGACCATTTCCTCATGGCCCACTCAGCTCACTTTATGAAGAAGTCCTCCACTGGTTTCTGGAGCCTGTCACTTTTGGAAGGCCTGAGCCTTGACTCCTCTTTCCACAGCTCCACACGTGACTGCTGAATGAGAAAGGAAAAGCTGCATGTACTCCTGAGACACAGACTACTGTGACTCATTACCATCAGACCACAACGTAGCTATGCCGTGAAGGATGATATTGATATGCACCTGCAATGTACCAGGCATCTCCCAGCACTTGCTTAATCCTCCCAATGACACTATGATGCAAGGAGTTTACAGAAGAGGACATGGAAGGTTGGAGAACTTCATAGTTTCCATAGAGTCACATGTCTCATACATGACAGAGACAAGCTTTAAACTCTTATCACCCTGCCTTACCGCCTTCTCACGAAGTTCTCAGCTCATCCCCACGGCTGGCTTGGAGCATCAGATCCTTTCTCATGAATGGAGCACTTGGCATGATGCTCTCTGGACCATTTTGAGTCTTATTTTACAAACAAGCATGTTAAGGTGTGGGAAGACAGTAGAAACTGACAGAGTTATTACCGGAATATTGACATATTCCGAAATCCATGTTCTTTGCACAGTGTGTCATATACCTCAGAAAAGGTATGTATAGTTTTCTTTCTTATAAAGTGGAAGGCTTTGAGGTTATAGAAAGAGCCCTGTGTTTGAAAACCATACTATCTGTGGTCTGATGTTGGTTTTCCCCTTTCAAGCTACATTTTGGGCACACTGTTTAACATTCCCAAGTCTCCATTTCCCAATGTGGATGATAGAGCCTGACCATAACTCTTTATAGGATGGCTGTGAGCATTAGACAAAAAGCTGATAGCCAGGAAATCACCATGCAAACTTTTACCTGCGTGGAGAAGGGATTTGATGGTTGTAATTGTACTTGTCTTCAGAATGAATAAAATGAACCTCACAGAGATGAAATGACTGTAGTAGACACAGAGAGCCGTTCATTAGACCAGGAATGAAGCCCAGATGTCCCTAGGCAGAGGTCCATGTGCCTTTTGCTCGGTGGCCAAGAATCATTATTTTGCAAGGGTAAGCGTCTGCCAGCACCACGTGCCTCCCCTCTTCCTACACACCTCATCTTCCCCTCCTCCTGCCGGCCCAGCTCTTTCAAGGCCCCTTGACATTCAAGGTAAAAACCTTTTTCCATCTTCGCTTGGCTTAACCGTTGAATTAAGTGGTCTTATTCTGTTAAGAAGTTCTACCCAAAATGAGCAATTTTGAGACAAGGCAGCATGAGTCTGCTCAGGCTGGCTTGTCAAGAGCCTTAGCGCCTCCGCTAATGAACATCGTTTGGGAGCTGGCTGGGATTAAGCCATTATCTGTGTGACCTTCACATGACCCGTTATAGACCCAAATTCATACATTCCAATTCCGCGTCTAACGACGAAGGCCTTGCAGCTCCTCCCCCTCCGCTATCATTCCTCTTCAATCTCCAGGACCCATTATGCACCAGTTTTGCTTTCTCCAATTTGATTTTTTACTTTCAAAGTAAATGCCACTTGTCAAGCAACCCACATAGTCTTTGGATCCCTATCTGCTAAATTATTGCTGAACTTGATTTTTTTGGGGGGGCCCCACTCTAGGTGACCTAAATTCTTCTCTGTCTTCTACACTTTCTCCTTTTTCCCTGAAGGCAGCCACTTGTGGCTTCATTGCCTGGAAACGTTGCCCTGGACTCATTTATCTATTAGCCCAGTTGGAGAGTTATCCTTCCTAGCTGAAATAGCTAGTGTGCTCTCTTATCTGAACTCCAGACAGAGCTGATCCTCTGAATGAGAACTAGCGGTTGCAACCCTCTCAGATGATCTTCCTGGAGCTAAGGTCCAAGTCCTAGGCACATCTGAACACATGGATTGTCTCTATGTACAGCTTCTAAAAGACCTTGGCGCTCTTGAAGGGTGCATCCCAACTAGGTTCTCTTCTGCCTGAATCCTATCTCCTATCAGATGGCCTGTACAGACTCTCAGCCTTTCTGCCTGGCGCTGCCAGCTGTAGACAGAATGTGTGGTGGGAGAAAATGGTTCCTGACTAGCAAAGAGCAAGTATATATAATTGCCTCCTAGAAGTAGCAGTTAAGAACTTCTACAGTGAAACCGCGTCTGTTAACGCCTGGTGAAACTGACCCCACACAAAGGCCAACAGCCTTGCTACATTCTACTCTGAACAGACAATGAGCAGAACACTGGGCTGGGTGTGAAGTACCCCAAATCCAAAGGACACGACCACATAGATAAATGCTCAAGGAATAGCCAAGCTTGTGAATCCAAAGGACACGACCACATATATAAATTCTGAAGGGGATAACCAAGCTTGTGACCACAGTATGTGAAGGGTGGATAAAGGAATTGAAATATGTAGCCTGGAATAGAGAGTATATATGGGTTAAGCCAAGTGGAAAAGTTTGTCTCAGTCTCCTGTTTTACAAATTAGAAACCTGAGACTTAGCACAGAACCAGGGGATAGCCAGGGTGAGCTTTTTAAAGAAAAAACGAGGTCATTTTGTGTTGCCATCTAAAACCCTCCAATGACTTTGCCATCGCTCTTGGAATAAAGGGTCAGCTCCCAAGCCTTGGCCCCCACAGAGACCTCATATGGTGGGTGGTGCTAGCTTTTCTGGGCTAGGGAGAGGGTCAGCAAAGCTGCATCAATCAAGAGGCACTCCCACCCTCCCAATACCAAGGCAGAAATTCACTCTGCTCTCTTAATATCAATGGCACTGTAAGCTGTGGCCCAAACCAGGCTGTGAGAAGCCCCAGGTAGCAGTCATTGTAAGCCGATACTCAGAAACACATCCATGCATGAAAAGGAGCTCACCCACTTCATCTACAGGATGATGAGAAACAAGAGCAGCCTGGACCAGAAAGTATGGAATGACAAGCCGTTCCAGGGAAGACAATGCGCATCTCAAAGGAATGAATTATAACACCATTGCACAGATGGTATCTACCACATGTAAGCCCACGAAGCCTGTTACATTTCATTCTAACTAAAAGAGTTGGAATGATAACAGAAAAATCAGAGATGAGTGCTTGAGGGTAGGCAAGAAGTCTCTATTATCCCAGAGGTGAAACCTCTCTGGCTGCTGATGGCTCCACTGAGCAGGGTCACTTTGCAGTCTGTTACATGTCAGTCCCACAGGAGCATTCCCTACCCATGCTGTCTGAAGGTGTGCACCTCCTGGAGAGCTCTGCCTCAGCTCAGGACTTTGTTCATTCACGGCACTTGTCACCGGTCATCCTCACTTACTTATTTGGTGCCTTCATTTTGCCTATCCTTCTCTCCTCATGCCTACAAAACTATGTTCTCCATAAGGGTAGGAATCTTAGCCAAAATATTTATGTTTATTAGCTTTCTTGTACTGCTTAACAAAGTAACCTCAAATAGAGTCTCATCAAATGATAAACCCTGATTGTGCCATTGTCCTGTGAATCTGGAATTCAGATACAGCTCTGCTGGACCAGACAGAATCGCTTCATGTGGCAACAGGCACAGTTAATTGAAGTCTCAGCTGGAGCGGCAGCTCTGCTGTGTTTCAAAATGGCTGCATTGGGGCCACTGCAGACTGGAAGCCTCAGCTTCTTCCCACATTGTCCGTTTCTAGCCCTACTGAAGTGCCCTTTCCCCCAGCTGCCCAAGAGAAAGCAAGGCAGAAACCATATTGTCTTTTACGAATTAATAGCCACGGAAGGTACACATTTGTTAGAGTTTTTTCAAAAAAACTATTTTATAACTATAATTGCTGGTTTTACTTATAATTCTGACAATGTTAGTAGCAGGTTTTATCTGAAAGAGCAAGCTGTGAAGTAGACAAAAAAACTCCCAAAGGATAATACAAGTGTAATCTGGACAAGTATTCAATGTATTCAAAAACAAGACAAAGTGATGCTGTGTGTGTGTGTGTGTGTGTGTGTGTGTGTGTGTGTGTCTAAAAGATTTACCTATCAGGCTGGAGAGATGACTCAGTGGTTAAGAGCTCTGGTTGCTCTTCCAGAGGTCCTGAGTTCAATTCCTAGCAACCACGTGGTCACTTACAACCATCCATAATAAATTCTGATACCCTCTTCTGACATGCAGGTGTACATGCAGATAGAGCACTCATACATAAAATAAATAAATAAACAAATAAACAAATAAATAAATAAATCTTTAAAAAAACGATTTGCCTATCTATTTATCGATACCCCCACTGGGTTGAAAACCTAGCTCATTGGGTAAAGAGCTTATTGGACAAGCACTAGGACTTGAGTTCAGATCCCCAGTGCTCACATGAAGAAGGTGAGTAGGGAGAGCATGCCTGTCATGTGATTGATAGGAGCTGGAGAAAGGCAGGACTCAGGCTCACCAGTCAGCCTGGCTCACTGAAACAATGAACTCCAGTTTCAGTAAAAGTCCTTTCTCAAAATCAGTAAGGTATAAAGTGATAGAGGAGGATATCTGATGTTCACCTCTGACTTCCACACTCTCAAACACATACACATACATATGCAATATGTGTGTATGCATGTTTATATACATACATATGTATGTATATATACATATATACACACACATGCATTCACACATATACATTATATACATTCAATACATACATAAAACGCATATATATAATATGTTATATAATATATACACACAATATATTACATATACATAGATAAATAGATAGCACATTTATCAATACAATAACAAGAGAATGTTTTTAAAAGACCCAACTACTGCATTAATTTGCACTCAGTTGTAGGCTCAGCCCCTGCCTTAAAATTCTAAGGTAGAAGGAAAGCTCTTGATAACGGTACCTTCCCAGATTTTTGTGGAGACCTATGAAACTTAGCTAGGTTGGAGAGGGAAGAAAGTGGTGGGAAAAGAAAAATAACCTTTACAAGGAAAGAATAAGTCAGAACCTCAGTGAAGCCCAATGACAAGGGTGAGGGTAGGCTTGCAAATCCAGCGACCATACAAACCCTGTTCTGCAGCTGCCAATATAATGTTAGCATCTGATAGGTCTTAGTATACATAATGAGTTTATTTAACAAAGGAAGAAAGGATGGAACTCAATGTTAGTAAGATCCTTAGCTAAAGTCAAAAAGGACGTCGTTGGGAACATAAAGAAGTGGGGTCCCCGGAGGAATAACAAGACTAGAGTGTCAAATTTATGTATCAGAGGGAAAGTAGTGGGAAGCGTGGCAAAGAAAAAACTTGTAGGGGCCTGAATTCAACTCCACAACGGAAGAAAAAAACACCCTGTACTATCATAACTTTTATTTATCTTTATCTTATGTTCATGTTTGCCTAAGTGGATGCATGTGTAGCATGTGTGTGCCTGATGTTGATGGAGACCAGAAAAAGGCGCTGGATCTCCTAGAACTGGAGTTACAGGCTATTGTGAACCACCATGTGGTGTTAGGAACCAAACCTGCATCCTCTTCAAGAGTGGTAAATGTTCTTAACCACTGAGCCATCTTTCCAGGCCCAGAACTTTAAAAACCTTCAAGTTATTTTTTTTTATCTAGTTTTATTTGTTTATTTTGGGTTTTTTGTTTTGTTTTGTTGTTGTTTTTGTTTTTCTTTTTGTGACAAGGCCTCTCTACATAGCGCTGGATGCCCTGTAACTTGCTTTGTAGAGCAGGCTGGCCTTCAGCTCACCAAGACCTACCTGCCCCTCACAAATGCTGAAACTAAAGGCATGTGCCACCACCACCCAGCTAAAGATATTAATGAGGTTCACTGCTTTGATTGCTGTCAAAAGGACTATGGTTTTTATCTTATTTTCATATGAGTTTTGATTGACATAGAAGTATTTGTTTTGGTTTTACCAAAGCTGGAATTGATGGAGTGTTTTTAAAATTCTACTCTGACACCATAAAGATGTTTCTGAGGCAGTTGCACTCACTGTAACAAATGCTGCTACTTGGTCCTGGATGAAGAGGTGCCAGAGATACTTGAGTAACAATTTGCCTTTGAGAAGGCAAGACTTCTAGCTTTATAGGTACCTTAAACATGTGATGATGTTGAGTCTTCCAGGCCTATTTTCTCATTGAAGGTTAAAACTGGAATCCAACATCAAGAAAACAGATGTGTTTACTTCTTTTCCATCACCCCCTATAATGACATGATATACTTGACTTCTGCAGTATCTTATTACACCATAGATGGAATCAACAATGTAAGAGGCTCATTCAAGCGTGTGAGTCTGAGCAGGAGTCAGGTGAGCTGCCTTGCAAATCCAGCGACCATACAAACCCTATTCTGCAGCTGTCAATATAGTGTTAGCATATGATAGGTTCTTAGTATACGTAACGAGTTTATTTAACAAAGGAAGAAAGGATGGAACTCAACGTTACTAAGATCTTAGCTGAGGTCAGGTGTTTAATCTCTTATTGGTACTCTTCCTATACAACAAAGCCATCTTTAAGACTTCTCTACCCTTGGGGCTAGTGGTTAAGAGTACTGGTTGTGCTTCCAGAAGACCCAGGTTCAATTTCCAGTACCCATATGGCAGCTCGCAACTGTCTATAACTCCAGTTCCAGGGGATCCGACACCTTCACATAAGACACACATGTGGTCAAAACACCAATGCACATAAAACAAAAATAAATCATTAAAAAGTATTTCTCTACCCTATGCTCCATTTTCCAATATCATCTCATATAGCCCCATCTTTCCCAGATGTGCCAAAATAACCAAACCCTGAAAATGATTTTTTGAGCAAAGAAATTAATGAAAACACCATTGTGAAGAATGCAGATGTGCGCGACAGAGGCTCTGGATGGCTGAGAGGATGTTCGATATCAGATGCGGTTAGCCACACTTGATAGCAAAGCCATCACTGTGACACTTCATCCTACAAATGAATCATCAAGGTGTCAGTTTGGCCAGATGTCCAGGGTGGAGCTTAAGCTTCCACTTAGGTGTATGACAGGAATTTGAATCGCTGGGGATAAGGGAAAAACGATGCCACTTCTCTAGTTGGTATCACTGAGGACACCCTTGTGGAGGATGTTCATGAGAGGAATCCCAACTGTAAGCCTACAGTGTGGTCAGAAAACAAATGATGGGGAGATGAGGGAAAAGGTAGATGGTGAGACCCAGACAGCAAAATGATTTCCTCAGTAGTACCTTTGTATGGGATGGAAGACTTATGTCTTTTAAGGGTTTGGGGGTGGGGGTGAAAGTTATATTTGCAGGAATTGATGCATGTGTGCATGCACCTGTGTGAGCACACACCCGTGTGTGCATGCATGTGTAAGTTAGTTTTTGGTATCCGCCTGGGAATCTGAGTCATTTAACTTGTTTAGAGTCAATTGCAATAAACCAGGTGGCTATGTGTCACTCATGCAAATCACTTCTCCTCACACATGGCTGCAACCCCAGCTGCCAAAACGTTGTCATGTTCTTGTCTCCAGAGCCTTAATAAGAAGAAAAAAAAATACAGTCTGGAGTATAGATGTACCAACAGTCCCTGGATATCACTAGGCCTGTGTGGCTACCACGGAGCCTGTTAATAGTTCATGGCCAGCCTCTCCCAAGACACAGAAGAGAAGGAATGCAGATGGCAGCGCAGGCTAATGGGTCCAGTCTCTGAGGTCAGAGCATCAGCTGACCTACTTGAGATAGTCTTTATTTGAACCACAGAATCTTGAGTAGGGAACTAAAAATCTCACCTTCCTGTCCTACATGTGTATTACTGACTAATTTTTGGCTCAAATATTACTGGTGTCAATAATGCTCTAATTTTTGTGAGAATTCAAAAAAACCAGAGTCGAGATACCCAACTGTTTTGATTTTGGGGTTCAAAAGACAATATTCAAATGGTACACTTCTAGAAGGAACATTTAGTGAAAGCTGTTCTAATTTTTAAAAAGATTTTATTTATTTTATTTATATGAGCACACTGTAAGCTATCTTCAGAAACACCAGAAGATCCCATTACAAGTGGTTGTGAGCCACCACGTGGTTGCTGGGAATTGAACTTAGAACCTCTGGAAGAACAGTCAGTGCTCTTAACCACTGAGCCATTTCTCCAGCCTAAAATCTATTCTCTTAATGAAATTTTAAGTGTACAGTATTCATGGTTAACTACAGGCACTGTGTTGTATGAATGATGTCCAGAACTTACTCATCTTCAATAACTGAAACTGTATACCCACTGAACAGTAAGCATCCTAGTTCCCTTCCCCCCAGCTACTGTCAACCAATATTCTTTTCTGTGTACTTGATTATGTTTGGTTCCTCATACAAGCAGATTCAACTGTCTGTTCTTTTGTGACTAGCTTGTTTCACCTAGCACAATATTCCTCTACTTTCATGCATGTCATAGCATGTGTCAGGATTCTCTCCTTTTTTGGTGCTAAATAGCATGCCATCTTTTGATAGCAATGACAGAGAGGAATTGGAACTTCTTTTCTCTTATACACTTAAGTTTTAACTTAAATATTGTACATATGGCTTATGTTAGCTATAGAAAAGTCAGAAGATATATACAAATAAAAAAGGAAGAACCTGTCTGTAACTTTTCTAAGGATTTATTGTCGCTACTATTTTTAAGTTACGTGTATATGTGTGCACCTCTGTGTGGGTATATGCACATGAGTGCCAATGTCCTTCAAGTCCAGAAAGGGCATGAGAGTCCTAAGATCTGGAGTTACAGGCAGTTGTGAGCCATCCAACATGCTCTGGGAACCAAACTGCATGCTCTACAAGAGCAGTACACAATTTTAATCACTGAGCCATCTCTCCAGCTCCCATCTGTAATTTTTACAGCAGGGATATGTAAGATACCCATTGCAACATTTTTCCCAATATGAATTGTAATTTTTTTTAATGTCATAGTGCACATGGCTTTATTATCTGTAATGTTCTTAGCAATGCTTTGGCTATATCATTCTCTATTAAGAAGTACCTATAACTGCTTGTGACACCACTGTATAATATTCCGTTGTATGAATACAGCCGAGACTGTGGACAGCTTCCTTTTCATATTTTTCTACCGTAGTCAATCCTATGCTCCTTGGTGTTAATCACCAGGCAAAGCTTTATTAGCTCTGTTGTCTAACTCCAGCCTCCATTCATAACTCCCCTGTCTGTCCCTATTATAAATAATTAAAGTGTTTTACAGTTTATGCTTATCAAATTACATATTAATGGCTCCTAAGGCAAAAGATCATTGCTATGATTAATTACAGCAGAGACATTCAGTTCACACGAACTGAATCCTCCCTTCACGTCAGAAGCGATGCCTTCATCTACAGACTGAGCTTTATAGGCCAGAAGGATCTTTCTCAAGAGCAGATGTCATTCAGGATCCCCTTTAATAAGGACAGAATTACATCATTATTTAATAATACGGACAGGAAAAATTAAGTTGCAAGATAAGAGGATTGGGTTGGAAAACCGTTTGCTAGATTATAACCAATATTGCAAGGTAGAAAGAATGTGAGCTCGGCTTAGGTGCAATGAAATGGAAGTTTGGCACTGGCCCTTGTTTGCTGTGGGATGTTGAACACCTGACTTCTTTGAGCCTTCTTTATCTGTAAGATGCTTCTAACCGCTGAATGCAGGGTGCTCTAGTTCGGTTTTTTGTTGTTGTTGTTTTGTTTTTTGTTTTCTTTTCTTGCTGTGATAAAACATTCTGATCAAAGCAACTTGGGAGCAAAGGATTTGTTTGGTTTACTTCCAGGTCATAGTTCATCACTGAAGAAGTCAGCTTAGGAACTCAAGCAAAATCTAATACAGATACCATTGAGGAACTCTTCCTATTAGTTCGTATTTTCAAAGGCCCATGACTAGCTAGCTTTTTATACAGCTCTGGGTCACCTACACAGGGTTAGCATTACCCACAGTGAACTGGGCCCTCCTATATGGATTAGCAATTGACCCATGTCCTGATGGCATGCCTAATGATTTGGGCAATTCCTCAGTTGAGGTCCCCTCCTCCCATGTGACGCTAGGATATATTAAGGTGATAATAAAAACTAAAAACTACAGTTATTTTAAAGATTAAAATGATATTAATTATATTAATGTGCTTTTTTTGTCATAGACTAATAAGGGGAGGGAAATCTTCTCTTCCTTTACAGGAAGCAACAAAATAAAATAGAGTAAAATGTCCCCTGCTTGAGTATCAGGACCTGGAAATCAAGATTTTTCTGCAACTTAGAAGACACTGTCTCACTGGGCGGTGGTGGCACACGCCTTTAATCCCAGCACTTGGGAGGCAGAGGCAGGCGGATTTCTGAGTTTGAGAGTTCGAGGCTAGCCTGGTCTACAGAGTGAGTTCCAGGACAGCCAGGGCTACACAGAGAAACCCTGTCTCGAAAAAAAAAAAAACAAAAAAACAAAAAAAGAAGAAGACACTGTCTCAGTCTCTTGTTCCTGAAAATTTGGAAGATTCCTGACAAAGTCACCACATATTGCTGGGTCTCATTAATAAAAGAATTTAAGAATGGATTTAAAAAGAAGCCCAAGGGCAATTTTATTAGAGTTTAAAAGCAAAACTCTGGGGTAGGCAAGCTGTGATCTTGGCAGCTGCCTGGAGGAGGGAGATGGAGAAAAGAAAAGAGAAAACCATGCCATTTGGATTGAACCAACATGAAGGAGAGTCAAATGGCAGACATTCAAGCATGTGGCCAGGAGGGAAGGCTTAAAGAAAGAGTAAAGCCCAAGAGTCAGGGACAGGATGTTTAGAAAAGGAGAAGACACTCTTCAGAATGATCCAGAATAGCGTGGCTATAGCTAAGTCAGTGCACTAGGGGGTAGGAATTCCGGGAAGAAAAAAAGCACATGGTTTCATTAAAGGGATTGTTTCTCCTAGTTCTTTAACATGCTTAAGCCCATATTTCTAGAGGTGGTTCCTTGGTCAAATGATTGACCTGCCCAACTGCAGTGTCAGGTCTCCACCCAAGCCATGTGTTCCCCTCCTGTGATCTAAAGGAAGCAGTCTTCCTATAATGGGATTTTATAGCTACTGTAACACAGTTCTACCTTAAGTACCTCAGACAAGCAGAGTCCTCCATGAAAGGACAGGCAAAGTATTTACATGCACACTGAGATACTTTTCCTGACTTAACTGGGACATTATAAACAGTTATTTCAGGCAACAGGTACTGGTGTGATTTCTTCTGGGTAGACTAGCTATCTTGATTTGTGGGAGGAGAGGTGGGTGGGGTGCTAGGGATGGGACCTTATCTAGGATAAGTACATGCTCTACTGCTGAGTGTAGACCCCCCAGCTTGAGCCATCTTGGTATTAACCTCTTTAAGCCAATCCATACTAGGCAAATGGGAAAACGAGGTCATTTCATTTCAAAGTACTTGGTTGTTGCCCAGGTAATCAAGAAAAATAATCAGACATGGAAGTGTGCAGCTTCATTTAGTTTGGCCAGGATAATCTTCAGCACCTTCCTTTTGGAATTATCAAGTCTGTTTTCTTGTGATATTTCTTTTCCACTTACTTGACATTTTTTACACGTGCATTATATGCTATGCTCTAGGCTGAATCTACTGGAACTACAAAGATGGCAGAGACATCGTCCTTGTTTTAAAACAAAACACAAACCCATACTTAACTGTTAAGCTGGGAGCAGGCAGGGAATGTAGGAGTCACTAACAAAGATGCACAACCCTGGCTGGGGAGGTGGATCAGTGGGTAGACTTCTTGATTCACAAGCACAAGGACCTGGATTTGAATATCTGGTACCCAAATAAAAATCTATGTGTGATCATATGAGTGTACCAATAACCCCAGCATCCAGGGCAAAGACAGGTAGACCCCCAGGAGCTTGCTGGCCAGCCAGCCTCCTTGAAACATCCAGGTTTGTAACTGGCCAGGAATGAACGTATTTTAAGGAGACACTGGTACCCATCTCTTTGGCTACAAGACCATTGGAAGACTGGGCACACGAAATGCTTAGAATTTTCCTAAGAGTGTCTGGCTGGCAGGAGAAACTGTTGAAGCCCAGATGTAACCAGAATTTTACATCTTACTGATGACCTTGTTTGAGAGAAAGACTGAATGCTGGAGAGCTTTGAGGGAATGATGGGCAGGGGGCCACGCCCTACCTGGACTGCTTAGGTTTTCTTATCTCTTGCTTTCTAGTCAAGCCCTACCCTGTTATGACCCTCAAAGATAGACTTGGAAGGGCCGCTGGCTCTCTCTGTCCCTCTTCTGAATGTGGCATTGAATAAATCTTCTTTGCTTTTCTGATTTTCATCACTAGTTTGTCTCTTTTAATTGGCTTACTGAGGATAGGTGTCTAAACCTGGCTTGTTGGGGACACAAGCAGCGAATCCTAAGGGTAGGACCCCTGATAGCCTCCTCTAACCTCCTCAACACACATACACCGCACAGATATACAGGGGCATACAGGCACACGCTGCACACAAACACTCCCACAAAGAGATGATTTTTAAAAGTAAACAAATGAATACATTGTAATAGAGAAATTCCAACACGGGATGTACAAAGCCATGGGGAAAGCAGAGAAGGCCATCAACTCCTCCAAAGGCAGATTCACTGGAGTAAGGAAGTTTGAGATATCTCAATGCTTTCTAAGTGGGCAAGGAGGGCAGTAATTCTGGGCAGGTTTGGGAAAGTCTGAGAGTGTGTTGTGAGGAACTGGAACCCATTCATCCAGTTGGCTATAACCCTCCACAGCAATGGAATTCTAGCTGAGATTATCTAGTCTTCCAGAGCCAGCTACCTGGAACTTTACTAGTCCAGAACTTCTCAGAAAGCTCACACCCATTCTTTGAAGTCTTTAATAGCAATGTCCCTTTCCTTCTCAATCTTAAAATCTTGTTCTGAGCATGCGCATGTGTCAATGAGGCCATGCATTCATTGAGCTCTGTTGGACTTCTGACATGCTTTTGTGCAAATGAAAGCTCTCTGAATGTTTGCTGCACCCTAACCTTCAAAACACTTATGTGTGATTAATATTTGGCAGAGTTTCTCTTTGTAAGATTTGAGATTGTTATATTTATGTCAGCAACAAATGTGAATGCAGTGCTCACCCCTTTCAAAGGCTTTTCCACTATCATTCACACAGGGTATAAAAAAATTAATGTGATTCTAAATAATCTTGACCTCTGGAAAATGCAACAAATGCTGTATTTGATTCAAGATAATTTTGTTAAAGGCAACTGAGAAAAATGAACAGTTCAGCCATACGGAGCAGGGATAGTCAAAGGCTGACCTATCTCAGAGGTCCCGTTTCCACACCAACAGAGATAAATGGGTGTGTCTGTGGTCTCTGACCTGGAAGAGCTGGATGGAGGGCAGGAAGGAAGAAAGAAGGGAAGGAGGGGAAGAGAGGGCCTAGAGTTCTGAAAATGGGCCCTTACTAAGCCTTTTACTTATAAAGGACAGGAACTCAGTTCAAACTGGGCTCAAGGAAAACAATAGAAGCTGGGTGTGGTGGTGCATCCTTTAATCCCAGAACAAGTGGGGCAGAGACAGGAAGATCTCTGTGAGTTTGAGGGCATCCAGATCTACATAGAGAGTTCAAGGTTAGTCAGGGCTACATAGAGAGACCCAGTCTCAAAACAAGAAGGAAAGGAAGGAAGGGAGAAAGATAGGAAGGAAGGAAGGAAGGAAGGAAG
>NW_021604782.1:5216189-5274996 GCF_004785775.1 Grammomys surdaster
GAAGGAGGGAGAAAGAAAGGGAGGGAAAAAGGAAGGAAGGGAGGGAGGGCAGGTAGGCAGGCAGTTGAAAAGTGGACAACTTAGCTGACAGCCTGAGGAGCAGGACTGCTCAGACATGCTTAAACAGAAACCCTCAAGAATGCTGTGCTGTGTATCTTCTAAGTGCTTCCCTGCTTGTTTTATACCCTCCTTTTCACGCTGGCTCTCCTGTCCTGATGACAAGATGATCCCTCACTGGTCCTGGCTCATCTCTTTATTGCCCAGCAATCCTACAGGAAAGCGACAGTTTCTCTCTGCCCAAGGCTGTGTGTGACTGGGTTTCTGTGACTGAGTCTCACTGTGTCAGCAGGGGGGCGTGTCTAAGCCACTGGACTCGTTGCCATGCACAGACTGTGTACTGAGGCTTGAAGAGCATCTGCAAAACTCAGGTTGAAATTTAAGTGCCATCAGAGCATCTAAATAAAGAAATGAGCAGAATTTGGAAGGTAGAGGCAGAATGATCTGGGATTCAAAGACAGCTTCAGCTACACAACAACGAGTTTAAGGCCCGCTGGGACATATAACAACACCCTGTGGTGGTTTGCATAAGAATGCCCCCAGAGGCTCATATGTTAGCCTCCAGTTGGTGAAACTATTTTTGGAAAGGATCTCTCTCTCTCTCTCTCTCTCTCTCTCTCTCTCTCTCTCTCTGTCTCTCTCTCTCTCTGTCTCTCTCTCTGTCTCTCTGTCTCTCTCTCTCTGTCTATCTCTGTCTCTCTGTCTCACTATCTCTGTCTCTTTCTCCCCTTGCCCCATGATTGTAGATCAAGATGTGAGCTCTCATCTGTTTCCTCACTAGTCCATCATGGATGCTAATGTTCTAAAACCGTAAGCCAAATTAAATGCTTCCTTGTATAAGTTGCCTTGTTCACGGTATTTTATCACAGCAGTAGGAAAGGAACTAAGATAAAGCCCCTCTCAAAACAAACAGAAGAACACAGAGAGATCTTCCAGAGGCAATGAGGCCATAAGGACTGTGGGAATGTAGCGGTGGTAGGAGTGATAGTGACCCAAAGTTGGAGTTTGTTTTAGGATTGAGCTCTGTCCAGTTTTCTTCTCAGTGTCATGAGTGATTATTTACCCTTCTCTCTGCTGTGCTGTGTTATGACACACCCCAAGGGCCCTTGCCAGATGCCAGCATATACCAGGGATGTGATCTCAGACTTCCCAGCCTCCAGAACCACAAACCATGTAGATCTGTACTGTTCTCAAGTTATCCCATCTGTGGCACTCCATAACAACAACTGAAAGTAAATAAGAGAATGGACTGAGGGGCTGGAGAGATGGCTCAGCAGTCAAGATGGCTCTGGCAGATCTTCCAGAAGACCTGAGTTCAATTCCCAGATCCCATTATCGAGGGGATTTGATGCCCTCTCCTGGCACACAAGTGTACATGCAGATAGAGCACTCATACATTAAAATAAATAAATAAATCTTAAAAAAAAAAAAAAAAGACAATGGACTTACTTGACTAGCCCAATCCTCAGATAAGAGGGGTTGAGGATGGAAGGCAGGTACCTGGAAAGCACGATGCCGGCCTGGTAAACTAAGACACATGACTTACCAATGATGGCAGTGATGGGATTCCTCTTCCCAAGTCTGTTTTCTTCTTAGACAGACATTCTAGTTGTGCCCTCCAGAGTCCTGACAGTTGGATGTGCCCATGAGACTGAGATCCAGCCAATGGAAGGAGACAGAAAGTAATACAAATGTCCTCTAGGCCCTCGAAACCTGTCAGCCATGTTAGAAACCTCTAAGAGAAAACAATGTACAAACACAGAAGGGCCTGGGTCCTTTACTTCTTAATGATTTGGAAGAATGATGACCAACGTACACTGTGAATATTTTAGCATGTTTGAAAATGTGTTTCGAAGGGTGTG
The DNA here is from genome assembly GCF_004785775.1 of Grammomys surdaster. Classification (NCBI taxonomy): domain Eukaryota; kingdom Metazoa; phylum Chordata; class Mammalia; order Rodentia; family Muridae; genus Grammomys; species Grammomys surdaster. Next base: position 5,218,109 of record NW_021604782.1, read on the forward strand.
TTTGTTATAGCAGCTAACATTAACTGGTTGAGAGAGGTACACATGTGTACAGGGAAGAGAAAGATGGGTTTTTAATTGAGTGGGTATAAACTAACCAGCTCATGTCAACTGTAAACAAGTGCCTGAAGCTTGAGGTTTCAGCCATCCTAATCGCTCAGTTACCACGGGGTAACACACTGCTGTGGTCAAGTAGCCAGAAAATATGGCTTCAATGCCTGACTGCTACCAGTCAGTGCCTAGCCATGGCTTTTTCATTTCCCCCTGACCCTCCTTTTCTTCATCTGAAGTGTTGATGAAAAATCTGCCCTACTGTGAGTATCAAATATAATTCCAATGTGAGGTAGACTACCAAGATTGGCCTCTGAACAATCTATTAATGACTTAATGAGTCCTTTTCACTTCATTGTATTGTGATCCACAGAACCTTAAAAGTTAGCACTTGTCAGACCTCAGTTGCTAGAGAATTGGCTGCTGTTCCAGAGGATCTAGGTTCAAGTCCAGTTCCCAGCTCCCACATGATAACTTACATGGACTCCAGACATGAAGATGATCAATAAACATTGATACATACTCAATAAAGTAAACCATAAAAATATATTGGCACCTAGCTGGGTTTTGGGAAAGAAAATCTTCTACATACCTTGGTCTCTGGAGAAGGACCACAGAGCCATGATCAACTCTACCATCCATAAGAAAGCTTGAAGCTTCCCTCCCCACTCCCTTGTCTCCCTTCCATTGGTGCTTAAATGCTATCTAATGCTTGTTCATTTGTCTGAATGCTAGCCACTCCTTCAGTGGGTATCGTCCTTTCCCCACCTGGACTATAAAATCCAGCTCAGTCCTTTGGCCAAGTGAGACTTGTAAAACTCAATCGTGTCTTATGTCTGGGAATAGAAGCCTCTGTTCTTAGGTGCATTTGGGGATGTTCGCAGTGTGTCTCAGCCTACTCTCAGCTCATGTTCAGCATTAGTCAGACGATACTTACCTGCATTCGGAATGGTGGGACCAGGGGTCCAGACAGCAGAAGAGCAGAGAACACAGGAGGAATAACTGGAGTTGCTCACTGGACAAGTAGAGCCCAGACAACGGGTGGGGTATGGGGGTGGAGAAGAGAAGGAGGAGGAGTTAAAATGAAGCAGGGAGGTGTACTTGAAGAAGATTGATGGTAGGTACGAAAGCCCTAACCACCGAAGGAGGGAACTCAAAGCTGTTTGTGTGGAAGAATCAAAAGAGAGGAGACACTTGGAGTACAAGTGACAAGGAGGCAGGGAGGTCCTGGCCCCAGTGCTGCAGGACAGTCAGGGAGGCAGTGGGAGAAGGACGAGGTCACTGGATCTGGCCAAGAGAGTCTCTACAGTGTTTTCACTGGAACAAGGTGGGTGGGAAGAAGCCTACACGACTGAGAGAAGAGAATAAAGGAGAAGAAAAGAGAAGGGAGAAGGGGAGGGAAGGGGAGGAGAAGGCAGGGGGAGGGAGGAGAAGGGAGAGGAAGGTGTAGTGGGAGGAACTAGCCCTCTTCAGGAGAATGGCTGAGGTAACCTGAGTCCACCCCCTAAGATGCAGCCCTTTGTTCCCAGCCTGTGGTAGTGGGCCGCAGCTCCTTGCCTCAGCTCCACGGAGGTTTCCACAGTCACCACCTGTTCCTTGTGGCCCAGCCAGGCAGCTAAAGCCTGAGCTGTTACCAGAACTGGTTCAAAGGGACCAAACAGCAGGTGCTAAAACCCCAGTTCACCTCAGGAGCACCTTCCTCCTTTGCCCACCTGGCTCACAAATGTCTTCCCTCCAGAGCTCCTGGAGGCTGGACCATGATGCTAACTCCATCCCAGAGGTGGTCAGCAGCAGGATGGGACCTGAGTACAAGTTCCCAGAAAATCTAAACACAGCTCCTCTACTCTGCAACTGTACATGTTTGTTAGACAGGTCATGGCTCCTCCCAGGTCCTCAGTCTCTTCATCTACACAATGGAGACACTTGAGGAGAACAGATCTCAAGGCCAGATGAGAAAACATGGCAAACTCTTTCCCAGGAGGTCCATTGTCCAGAATGTTTGATGTGATGATGCTCATTTGTCTGAAGCTACAGGCACTCCGTTCACAGGTGGTTCCCTTCCCTCACAAACGATACCCAGCACTGTGATCACTTTTGCTTTTCTGTGTACCAACAGACCAATGGCATCCACCTCCTCCACTGCTACCGCTGTAGTCAGCAGCTGTGGGGACATCATTGCCATCTGGGAAACTGCAGTCTCTGACCACCAATTTTAGGACCTAAAATCCTGCTTCTGAGACGGGAGAGAACTCCTCTGGTCTCTTTGTATACCAGGCACACACATGGTGCACAGATAGACATGAAGGAAAAATTGGTACACATAAACAAAATAAATAAATACATTTTTTAAATCCTGCGTATGTGGGCTGGGGAAGTGATTTAGTGATAGAAAGCTTGCCTAACACATACCAGACCCTGGACTATATCCTAGGCACAAAAAATCCTTCCATCATGTCATTCTGCCTTCAAAGCCTTCTCATTGTGTTTATAAACAAGAAAGAAAAACACTAAATCTCCACCTCATGGAGTGCTGTATATGCCTTATGGAGTACTATATATGTCCTATGGAGCACTATACATATATCCTATGGAGTGCTATATATGCCCTATGGAGTGCCGTATGGAGCACTATATACATACATACATACATACATACATACATACATATCCTATAGAGTACTATATATACCTATGGAATGCTATATGTGCCCTATGGAGTACTATATATACCCTGTGGAGTGCTATACATCCCCTATGGAGTGATATATATATATATATATATATATATATATATATCCTATGGAGTGATATATATACCCCCCTATGGCATACAACATACATCCTATGGAGTGCTATAGTCTACGTATATAGTCTACGCTGTGGAGTCCTGCATGGACTGCCTTTAGAGGTGTCTTGTTGCTGTATAGCCACTCCCAGCCCATCTCCAGGTTTTTAGTCTGACGCAGCCTTACTTGTGCTTTATCATATTCAAGTCTTTGCTCACCCAATACCTTCAAGGGCCCCAACAGGATCCTGTTACAAACCCGCACTCCTGTGACCCAGCTCCCAGTTGCAGCTTTACCCCCGGGTTATCATATTTCATCCTATTTTCCTATGGGCTATCTCTGCAGAACCCTGACTATGTTGTGTTTACATGGAAGCCCTTGTTTACTGGGACAAGGGCTTTGTTTTCTTTGGTTGTTCTGAGAACTTAGGGCAGTTCCTAGCAAGTGAGAAGCCTTCAGTATCAGTTGACTGAAAGTTAAAAAATGGATGGATGTTCTTCCCGTATCTGTCAAGCTAAGGGATGTTCTCGATCCTTTCTGGCCTCCTCCACAGTGGCCAGCTCCATATACAGATAGAGCACGCCCTCTCAAGCCTGGTCTAGGCACTACACACTTGTAAAGCGCAAATTGCTTGATTTGCTTTGTGGAGATGCTTTGCCTCAGTATCAAGCCAAGCTTTGAATCAGCAGCAAAAAGAACACTCTTTCAATTATTTTTATTATAAAACCACTAAATTGGGTATGGTAATTCATAGCTACAACCTTGGTGACAGTAAAGCAGAAGTACGATGAGCTCCAGGTTAGCCTGGGCTACAGAGTGAGACCTTGTATCAAATAAATAAATAAATAAATAAATAAGATGAATAAAAATCAAGAGGCTGGAGAGATGACTCAGAGGTTACAAGGGTTGAATGCTCTTCTGGATGACCCTGGTTCAATTCCCAATCCCCACATGGCACCTACAAAAGCCTGTAACTCCAGACCTAGGAGATCAAGTACCATCTTCTGGCCTTCTGCAGACACCCGGCATACATGTGGTACACCAGCATTCATGTAGGCAAAAGACCCATACACATTAAGTAAATACAATGAGAAGGCTAGGCTGAGTCCATGACAGACTTCAAGTTGGCAGTTAAGGAGACTAGGCCTAAGAACTGGGCAAGCCCAGGCAAGTCAATTCCTAATAGAAAAAACCCCAGGCTCCAGCCTTCAGGCTCCAGTAATGGTTCCAGACTGTCTAGAGATAGAGGAAGATAAAGCTCACCTGCTCCAGACTTCCTCAGCAACAACTTCCAGCCCCCACACCCTGGTAATGGAAAGTCCCAGCCACCTGGCCTGAAGCAAGGACAATGGGTCAGCAAGTTTCCAGACCTCCTCAGTAACAGTTTCCAGCACCCATGCCCCGTAATGGGATGCCCTTAGAGATGGAGTAAGATAGAGCTCCTCTACCCCAGAGCCTCCTATTGTGCTTTAAATCAAGCCCATGAAAGGATATAAAAATTCATAGAGAAGCTTGAGACACCCCCCCATCCGAATTAAGGTTGGCAGGCTCACAGGCCTAGGTTCCAGGAACTAGCTGGCCACCTGAAGAAAGAACTAGCCAGGGGGCAAGTCAGCCAGGTCGTTCTGACAAAGATAGCAGAACTAGTAATACAGGTTGGCCAAGTCACCTGGGAAGTGACTGACCACGATGCAAATGACTAGGCTAAGGTCACATTCCCGAAAAGAATGTATACAGGATGTTACTCACTCCCCACCCTGGTCTCTGACTAGCTGAATAATAGGTTGAAACTTTCTGTGTACAGGATGTTTCCCACTCCCCACCCTGGTTTATGATGTGGGTTGGGATTTCCTGCTGTTCTCTCTTTGTTTCCCCCTTTACTCCCCAGGTTTGATGGGGTTTTCTCCTTTAAATACCCCTTGCTCCTGAGCCTCAGGGAGTCCTCCTGGGAGTCTCACCTCAGGTGACTGATATCCGGAAATCCGGAAATAAAGCCTTTTGCCATTTGCAGCAAGTTCGGTCTCTCCCGTGATTCTGGGTAGTTGCAATCTCCGGTAGCTTGAGTGGGGGTCTCTCCACTCCGGGGGCCTTACACCCACAAGCACAATTGGTGGTCTCTCTATCTTGGTGATGGGAGACCCCATCATCCCTAGACTTTGGCAGAATAAAACAGTCTTTGTGTTTATGTGCTATTGAGTCTGGGGTATCTTTCTTTGGCAAATTATGGGCCTGTACAGTGTAAAATTTAAAGTTAGATTAATCAAAAAGTATTAAGTGGATATATTCATTATCAAATACTGTATTCAAAACAATAAACATTTCTTCCTCTTTATCATTCTTCTCTAGTCCCACACCATATCTGTGTGTCCCTGACAACTCTTCCTGTGCCCGGACACAGGTCTACACACATGTAACTCTCTTTTTAAATAATTATTTATTTATTTTATGTTTATAAGTACACTGTAGCTGTCTTCAGACACACCAGAAGAGGGCATCAGATCCCATTACAGATGGTTGTGAGCCACCATGTGGTTGCTGGGAATTGAACTCAGGACCTCTGGAAGAACAGTCAGTGCTCTTAACCGCTGAGCCATCTCTCCAGCCTATAACTCTCTCTTCTAGAAGCCTGTCCATTGTGCTCAATCTGTCACTCAGCCACACACTTTAGACATCCTCCTACTTGGCTCATTTCAATCTTCATCGTTGCTAGCACCTGCTTGGTAGTCTTGAATACAGATACAAGCAGGCCTTGGTGTAAGTCACGTAGAACACATAGGTGAGCTCCCATTTGGGGCTGTGACAGATCCTGCTGCTGCAAGCTCTGCAGTGTGCCGCATATAGACACTTCTGTAGAAGAGTTACCTAAAAGACCAAGGGATATCAGAGAATGTAATCGTATTTATGAATAGTTGAAGACATAATCAAGTTAAGGGATAATGTTTCATCAAAAGACCCACAACCTACTCGACATGGCAATATATACTAGTAATTTTAACAGCTGAGAGCTAAGGGCAGGAGGATCAGGAATTTGAGGTCATCTGTGGCTATATACTCAGTCCCAGACCAGCCTGGGCTACATGAGACCCTGTCTCAGAACAAAGCAAAACAAATGAAACCAACAACAACAAAACCACAGAAAACAGCAATGAATCAGTTTTGCAAACCCTTGGTAACAAGTTTGATGGCTGAGGACAGTGAATGGCATTTGATAAGGACCCTTTTGTGGGTGTATCATATTAAATCCTACAGTTACTTTGCAAGATAGAAATGACTGCTGTTCTTTGAAATCTGAAGAAAAGCAGGCCAGGATATTGAGATATCACATCTAAAGTCCCCCTCTATTAGGTAGCAGAGCTGTGGCCCAAACCTAGACCTGTTAACAAAAACACACTTTGGAGTCTCCATTTTCTCTTCCTCCTATCCAATACAAGAAAACACTGGTCTGTGGACCTTGCTTGGCTGCCAGCACCGCTCTGAATTGCCGGCTGCTTCACCTAAACACAATCTACACATTCTCATAGCTTATCCTCAAACCCTGAGGACCAAGTAAGGTTAAAAAATTCCCTGCATGGCTTTCCCCTCGGGGAGAGTAGAGAAAACTCTATGAAGCTGCCTCCCATTTAGGAAAAGTTAGTCTCAACTGCCCCAGCTTTGGTGGATGAGTCCGGTCTGGAGAGTTCTGTCCAGTCCTGGAGCACAGAGTGAAGAGGTAACTGAAGACCCGCAGAAGCTGTGCAGTTAGCCACTGCTAGGAACGGGTTCCGTCGGTACAAAAGGGCTCTGAGGTGTTTTAGTAGCTTTATTCTCAAGTGGCTAGCTGGCAAACAGAAAAGGCAAAGGGCCCCAACTGTAATCCATGCAGAAATCCACAGCTGGGAGGCTGGGGAACAAAAGCCATTGAAAATAAAGAGCCGGAGGAGTGGTGAGTGCAGGGCATGCCTGCTGCCCTCAGTTTGATCCCTAGGACTATATAAACGGGGCATAGTGGTGCATTCCTATAATCCCAGCCCTGGGTTAGTGGAGGCAGGGGGAATCAGGAGCTCAAACTCATTCTTAGGTATATATTGAGTGTGAGGCCAGCTTCCAATACGTAGGATCATGTCTAAAACAAGGAAGGGGGAGGGGCTGGTTATGTAGAAATGGGCTGATGGATTTAGGAAGCCCCAGCATGACGTCGGCTGGGAGAAAGTTGGGACGATCTGCCCATGAGACTTCAGATCCAAACCTCTTCTCCTCCGGAGAGTAGGCCGCGGTACACTTGTAGGCATCGTTTACGTGGAGCAAACCACTGCCCTTACGCCCAGGTGTGCCTTGCACCCTTGGCTATTAACTCTTCCTTGGAGACTCTGAAGCCAACCTCCATTTCACTGCCACCACTGGCCTTGGGTCTGCTCCTCTGGGACCCTCCCAGAACAAGCTCAGTGTCACCCAGATACAGCCTTGGCAGCCTGGAGATGCCCTCCAGTTCTCCAGCCTTTAGGGACCTTCACAGCGGGGCTGAGGGGTCCAGGAAGGAAGCTTTCTTAACAAACAGGTCTAGCCTTTCTGGTTAGCAGCCTGCCGTCTGGACAAAGAAAACCAATCCCGCCTTGTCTTTTGAGTCTGTGACCAGATGGGGAGGGAACAATAGCCTGGGGAGAAGTGGGGGGAGGCCCTGCCTCTTCACATCTTAATGAAGGTGTGAACTTTGAAGCTGTATTATGAGCACTTGAAAGCCCACCCCTGTTTAAGCTCCTTTCAGCTGTTCCCAGTCGCCCCGGATAATGAGGCTGCAGCTGTGTGGGAAGCGCTAGGGCAGAGAAGGGGAGGACAGGGTTATCGAGGCAGGAGCCCAGAGGACCCTGGCAGAAAAGCCACCCTTGGCTTCAGCCCTGCCCCGTGACCAGGCCTCCATGGCTCTCAGAGACAAGGAACTCTCTGTTCTAGCCAAAGGAGGGCAGCCACCTTGTTACAGACAGGAGGACAGCTGGGAGTCCTTTTAAAAACTTCCTCAGTGATAATATATATATATATATATATATATATATATATATATATATATATTAAAAGAGTCACCCCTGGAGGCCACCTGATGTCCTCGTGCCATTCTGATGTACACAGGAGTCTCTGTGGGGCAGAAGGGACAGTGGCCCTACATATGGTCACTTGGCCAATCAGTGGCAGGTCAACTAGCTTCAATTCAAGTCTTGCCTACTCCACAGCCAACTCCTCCCTTTGAAGCCTTCGGGTCAATTCTGAGTGTCCACTGAAATATCAAAATATAATTAGGGACCAGCAAGATGGCTCAGCAGGTAGAGGAACTTGTCGTATGAGCCTGGAGATTTGAGTTCACTCCCTAGACTGCACATAAAGGTAGAAAAGAACACTGTGAAGCGTGCTCTCTGCCTGTCATGCACACAACTGTCTTATGTTTATTGACCCATCTGCACTGGATGTGCTTGATCACATGTGGGCATGAAATACGTCAGGTTGTACACTTGCCCCTGATTGGATATAGGTGGGAGGTACGCAGGCAGAAAGTATATCAGGATGTATGCTTGCTCCTGATTGGATGTAGGCAAAGGAGGTACACAGGAAGGAAGGACATTAGGATGTATGCTTGCTCCCGATTGGATGTAGGCAAAGGAGGTACACAGGAAGGAAGGACATTAGGATGTATGCTTGCTCCCGATTGGATGTAGGTAAAGGAGGTACACAGGAAGGAAGGACATTAGGATGTATGCTTGCTCCCGATTGGATGTAGGCAAAGGAGGTACACAGGCAGGAAGGACATTAGGATGTATGCTTGCTCCTGATTGGATGTAGGCAAAGGAGATACACAAGCAGGAAGGATATTAGAATATATGTTTGCTGGGCCTGACTGGACCTCATGGGAGATATGGTGGCCTTATTGGTTTGCCAAGGAGAAGAAATTCTTCCTTAGGCTAAGAACAGAGTGGGAGTCTCTAGGTGATGAAGTTCTCAGTGTGAGAAGTGGCAGGATTTGATTCTCAGATTACCCCTCCCCCTACCACTCGACTCCCTCGCTTCCAGTTGATGGGTGCCAATTGGATCGAAACAAGGATTTATGAGAGTATAAACATGGAAGCTAAAACATAGCCTGGAGTGAGGAGCAGACCAGAGGGAGGGACACTGTCCTTTAAAAAAAAGGGGGGGGGATGGGAGCTAGGCATGGTGGCATATAGCCTTATTTCAAACATCCCAGGAGGTAAAGGCAGAAGTTTCACTTACAAGTATGAAGCCAGCCTGGTGTACATAGAAAGTTTATGGCAGCCAGGACTACATAAATCAAACTGTCTCAAAATAGTGAGGAGAGGAGGGGAGGGGGAGGGGAGAGGAGAGGAAGGGACAGGAGGGAGGAGGGGAGATTAGCTCATTAGCCATGGAGGCAAAGGACAGAGGGTTTAGAGAAGAGAGCATTTGAGCAAAGACGTTCAAAGTTTTCTGAGTCTGTGCTGAAGGGCAGGGGCTCGTGACAATTGCCTGATCACACAGGTCTCACATCTTGGACTGAGGAGCTTGGACCTTAAATAATGCTACCAGGAGTATTTCTAAGATTTTAGTTTTAGAAACATCCCTTCAGCAAGTAATACAAAGGATGCTTGAAGAACACGGGAAGAGATAGAGCTCAGGAGACCACCCGGGATAAGTGAGGCCGACATGGTTCAAATGAGACAGAAGTGTTCCTTTCACTGATTGAGACAGGGCTGAACTTGGGTGACTGATGGTAAATAGATGGCTCTGCTTGACAGCTATAACAGGATCTAGCTGCCTGGAAACTTCTGGTGGCCTACCATGTGAGGAAGGCATATATGAAGAGATACCTTCTGTTTGTAACTCCAAGAGACATGAGGACATGTGGTCCTTAGATGGGTGGTCATGTGTTTACCTGAAAAAATCGAGATATTCTTTAACTCAAAGGGCACAAGGACAATGGGTGCTTGGTGGAGTAGTGGCTCTCACAACTCCAGAAGAGAAAGCTGTCAGCACCAAGGGCAGTGGTAAAAGTTGTATGTTTCAAATTCTAGAAGGAAGAATTTAGAAGGTTTCTACCACAAAGAATTAAATGTTTGTGAATACAAGCTGTTGAACCTAGCTGTGTGCACATGTATCTGTACATCAAAACATCTCATAATTTGACATGGTGCCCCAGCCTTTTGAGAGAAGGTCTCACTGGATAGTCCATGCTGGTCTGCAGTTTATGATTCTCTTGTCTCAATCTCCCATGTGCTTGGATTACAGACATACACCCAACCACACTTGACTTCTTTTGGATAGGGCAGTTTCTCAGACTTTCTTTGTTTATGTTCCTGACAGTTGTAGGAAATACATGGTCAGATATGCCCCTGGGTAGCAAAACAAAAAATAAATATAGCAGTCATAAAAATAAAGCCACAAGGAGATACAACCACAAATGTCATGTGTCATCCTGGATGGAATCCTGGACCAGAAAAAGATGTATGGGATAAGCTCAGAAAAGCAGTACATTTAGTATAAAACCAAAGAAGATGTGGTTGCAAAAGTGATTATATCATTACGAAGAAGACAAGTTCAGTCAGTTACCAAAGTAGAAGGTAAGACTCTATTGCTGAAGACACCACACACTTTGATTATAAAGAATATAGATAAAGCTGGAACTGGACTAGACCTTTCCTCCAAGCTGGCCAATGTTCAATGTTCATAGTACTGAGAAATGATGTAAGTTTCTGAGGAAGGAAAGACATCGGTAGTCTTTTTTTTTTTTTTTAAAGGTTTATTTATTTTATGTATTCACCATTGCTCTCTTCAGACATACCAGAAGAGGGCATCAGATCCCATTAAAGATGGTTGTGAGCCACCTTGTGGTTGCTGGGATTTGAACTCAGGACCTCTGGAAGAGCATTCAGTGCTCTTAACCACTGAGCCATCTCTCCAGCCCGACATCAGTAGTCTTATCCATCTGTGGATCCTGAGTACCCTAATACCACCTCTCAGGCAAGATGTGTGAAGCCCATGTGTGCAATGCTAGCATATTATCTGGGAACAACCATTCTGAGGTTGGAATTGAGTCCCACTCCACAAGAAGTGGTACTGGAAACTGGGTCACAAACTTTTGAATGGAGAGGCCAAAAGCCCTGAAGGACACTTTACTATTAATGCTATCCTGAGTTCAAATGTGGTTAGTCTGACCTCTAAATATTTATGTCTATAGTCTTAGACTGCTGATGCTCTCAGCCTTTGCCAGAGAAGCCTTTTATTATTTGTTTGTTTGTTTGTTTGTTTGTTTTAGTGGGTGAAAATTGATACAGAGACTCATAGCTAGTTGAGAATAAGTGACCACTGAGTGCTCAGTTCTCAATGACATCTATATCAACCCCTCCAATACCCAAGGGACATCATGGAAAAGGTGGAGGAAAGACTGGAAGAGTTGGAGGTTGAGGAGTGCTATGAAACTCTGTCTTCTAAATAGGACATGGCCACTGTAGTTACGAACACCCAGCAGCTGTGGCTAGCTGCACCCGCATGAAAGCAGGAGACGGCTAGCTGGGAATAAGGAGGTTACTCTACATTGAAGATGTGTATGAAACCGTGAAATATTAAATTTAAAAAATTTTAGAAAAAGAAGAAAGGAGGAAGCCATTGCCTAGACAAGTACTCTTTATGAAGACAATGGGAACTGGCTAGATCCCACCTATTAGAGAGTATAGCAGTATACTCATTCTGCTACATTGTATTCACAGTGGAGCTCAGTGATTAGGCAGTAGAAGAGGAGGTGGAGCTGGGAGAAGAAGAGAGGAAGGGGAGGAGAGAAAGAGAGGAAGAAGAGGAGATGACTGAAGAGGAGGTGGTGGGAGACAACCAGAGGAGAGAGAGGTGGAAGGACAATGGAGGAGAAGTACGTGGCCTGGGAAAACCGCAAGTTATAAGGGATCTCATAGATGGGGAATAAAATACGGTAGTGGTAAATCTGCCCAATTTAGGCATGCAGTTTGTATTCATAATTATTGAGCTATGTTTTCTTTGATTGGTCCTATTTGTGTTGGAGATTTACCCCAACAAGAGGGTTAAGCATCTAACAAGGTCAAAGCAAGTTCTTTGGAAGACACTGTCTTGAGTAGAGAGCCCAAGGGTCTCCTACTCACGCAATCCACCTACGAACTTGTTTCTCCAAAATTTATTTCCCTAAGTTCAGCCACCCATGCTTTCAGAGTCTATTGCAACTATGATCCAAGGATATCAAGACTCTGGCTAGTGGCAGACCTGGGTATGTACTTCATCATGCTGGCTTTGTAAGCACTTTGGATGCAAAAGCTCCATGTTTGTGGAGGCTTCCACCCAGCTTTGAAAAGCAGGCCTAAGAAGCCAAGTGATTGATGATAGTCAAGAGTCACTATAGCCAGCCCCGGAGAGGATTATATGTGAAACTGTGAGAATGATGGAATTGTTATGGATACCCAGGACATTAGAGATACCTGAAATGTAGAATATATGCTGAAGAAGTCCAGAGGTAGAGATACTACCAGCCCAACAGAGTAGCCATGTGTACTGTAACTAGCAAGGCCATACAGTAGGAGTGACTGCTCAAGGGCTTCCAACCTCAGAGCATGGCACTGTGCGCCCTGGATGCAAAGCTGTTTGTTCATGTTTCCCCTAATGTGTTTTGCCTTGATCTGATTTTTCTACTTCATATTACTATTCATCCTTTTAAAATGGGTTTGCTCTAAGCCATTGGGGACTATGTAATTTCTGTTTCCACATACCATAAGCTTGCAGCTAATGCTACCTTCACTGTCAAAAGAGACAGGAATGTGAATTTGTGAGGAAAGCTGGGGATGCTGAGAGTTGCAGATTCTTGGGGGCAGACTAAACTCTCTTCATTCTTTAGGATGGATATGACCTTCTGAGGACCAGAGGCAGAATGTTAAGGTTGGAATACAAAATGTCCGCAAAGGTTCAGCTTTGGTGCCCAGCTGGTGGTGCAACTGAGAAGTAATTGGGTCACAGGAGGACAACTTCATCTGGGGATTAACCCATATATGCTCTTAGAAACAAATGGGCTCTTAGAAGGTAGTGTCTATTTGGAAGAAGTGGGTCACTAGTACATATTTTGAAAGGTATATTTTGTCCTCATAATCTTCCTCTTCCCTCCCCCCTACTCTATGTCTATCTCTTTCCTGTCATCACATCCACCTCCTTCTTTCTCCTTCTCTGGCCCCAAGAAGTAAACAGCTTTTTTCTTACCACATTCCACTCTGGTGCTTGACAAATCACAGATTAAAAGCAATGGAGCCAGCTGACCGTGTGCTGAGCCCTCTTTGTATTAGTTGCTTCTCTCCTTGCTATGTCCAAATACCTGAGCAGTTAGCTGCTTTAATGGAGGAGAGGCTTGTTCTGGTTCACAATTTGAGAACTGTGAGCAGGGAACAAGAGACAGTACAGGATGCAGACCACATCAGCGGGGAAGGCACAGCAATGGTGGCTACGTGGAGGCAGGAGCATGCTGTAGGAAGAGGGGGATGGAAGCAGTGGAGAAGGAAGTAGAGAAGGAGGAGGAGAAGGTGGAAGGAAGAGGTTAAGGAAGAGAAGGTGGAAGAGGTAGAGCAAAAAGTGGAGGATGTAGAAGAGGTGGAAGAGGAGGTGGAGGAAGAGGTGGAGGAAGTGGAAGTGGAGGAAAAGGAGGAGGTAGAGGAGGAGGGAACCTCAGTTTGTTTTATCCCTCATTATATCTTTTTTATTCCATTAGGGACCCCCAGCCTATAGGTTGGGGCCACCCACATTCAGGGTTGTCTGTACCTCCTTAGTCAATTCCCTCTGGAAAAGCGAACATAGACATACCCCAAAAGTGTTTCTTATCAATGCCCTTGGTGTTGTGTTTTGTTTATTTACTATAAGTTGATATTTTTAAAAAATGGCTATCATGATCTGAAACCATGAGCTATCTTTATTCTTTTAAGTTGTTTGTCTCAGGCACCTTGTCAAGGCGATAGAAGGTTATGGAGCACGAGCCCTAGTGGGATTCGAAAGTGAAGCACATGGAAATACACCCAGAAGTTTGTGATGTTATTAGTGAATCCTGAGTCACACAAAGTGCTTGCTAAATGATATCCATGGGCTCTGGTACTTTTTAATATGACTCACAAGAGCCAATTGGTAATATTCTAGAATCTGGACAACCATTGGATGAAGCCCGAGTGACCTGAAATTGGCTGTTGTCTTACCATCTACACTATAGAAATTGGCAAACACAGTACACACCAGCATTCCTTTTCCTGGAAGCTAGTTTAGATACCGCTGTATTATTATTATTATTATTATTATTATTATTTCTCTCCCTTATAACATAAGGCAGCCTTGTGGAGCAAGGTCACTATTCTTATTTCTCAGCTTTCTCTTTCTTTTCTGGATAATATATCCCTAAATTGCACAGGCTAGTCTAGAACTCGTGATCCTCTTGCCTCAGCCTCCCGGGTGCTAGGACAGCATCCTTGTATTCAAGAAAAAAACAAATGAGATTTAGATCTAACAACTTGTCTGAAGTCAACAGCAAGCCACAAATATTTCCCTCCCCAACCAAAAGTCCTGGGGTAGTGTTTACTCTACCACATCAGCAGGAATCTATCAATCTAGTGGAGAGCCCTGAGAACACACAGCTTCTGTCTTGGTGCCTGGCACTCATGTTCCTTTTCCAGCCACTTCAGTGGAGATGTGCTCTTCTGGGGCCTTCCGTTCCCTCACAATATGGCTTTACTTTCACATCAGCAAGCCAGAGCCCTCTGCTACCACAGAAAGGTCAGAGGGGTCCCATTCCCTCTTCAAGGCTCCCTGTGTTAATTTCTCTGTGTGTCTATAACCACACTTCTGTGTATTCCTCACTGTTTGTGTAGCATCCTTATGTTAAGTGCCTTCAAGGATCCCAGAAACAGCTCATCTCTCCACACTTCAGTGGAGAGAGCTAGAGGTCAGGGCCTCTATTTTACAACTGAGGAAAGTTGACTTGGCCAAGGCCACGTAAGGAATTGGAGGTAGTGGCAGCTGGCTCTCTTTTCACTCTGGTCCCAGCTATCCCAACCACTGGCGAAGGGTGGAGCAGCAGCTGCAGCAGCTGCAGTCTTTCTCTGGAAGGAGGAAAAGATGTCAAGAGCAATCCAGACTCTACCCGAGAGGCGCAAGCTTATTACCAGCTAGGGTTAAGGACTGAAAAAAAAATCTCCTGCTTCAGGGATGCTACCTACCAATTACGAACTCCACGGGAACACTGAAACATCGATATGGTTCACAATCAAGAGTCTAAACCCATCCTGGGTGAGGGCATAGTTTACATTCTCTGGCTATGAGACAACACTGAAGTAGATCTGGAAAAAAAATAAATAAATAACAGAGAGTTTTGTGCTGCCAGATTATTCAAGCTGACATTATTACTATCACGCCCAGTGATTAAGAAGAAAATAAAGGCTGAGTCCCACTTGTCTAATTTGATTATCAGAGAAGGCCTGTGTTGATTACTAACGTCTGCTTGCAATTGGGGGCAGAAAAGAGGGAGCCAACCAGCTGAAAGGCAGGCAATCATACACAGGGGCCTGAGGTCTGCCTAAATGAAATTTAATAATAAGTGGGATGTGCTCCCAGATAAAGAGGTAAATAACAGACAGCGAGAAGGGAGGGTCGGCTTGTATAGGCAGGAAGGGGATTCTAGCCAAGCTGGCATGTTTGGAGAAATGGCCCAGGTTGAAAGAGGAAGACAGGCTCAGGGCAAGAGGAAGGGAGGGAGGCAGGACAGAGAAAGCAGACGATGAATTAGAGATGAGGCTCTTGTGAGTGTGGTCTCAGGAGAGGATTATAAGTGCATTCAGGGTCGTGAACAAGAAGTGTTGGTGTATAGAAGGGAACTATTGCAGAATCACAATGATCCTGGAGCCATGAGAAGAAAGACTGAAAGATGGAAGGCCATCAGCTGCTGCTTAAACACTACCTTCATGTGGCAAAGGAAAGAAAGGAGTCATCTCCAAGGCTGTTCTGTTCCAGTACTAAGGGGGAAAAAAAAAAAAAAACAAAACAAAGAGCCAGGCAGCCCTGTGGATACCAGCAGGTCTCACTTGAAGACACCAGGCCATACCATACCCTAAGGATACTTACAATAAGTGCAACCTGCAATCAGATGTCCCAGAGGAACATGTTCTGGGTGGTGTTGATACAGGAGGGAGGAAAGAATGCTAGGCTAATGCCGGACCCAACACTGTTCTGTCTTGTCTGTCAAATGAGTACAGTTATATAGTTCATAACTGAGAGTAAGAGGGTAAGGAAGACAATTTAAAATGAGAGGACTGAAGTCACCTTCTGGGGATGGTGAAAACTGCCAGATCAAAGCAAATATAAGCAAAAGTCCCCCTAAACCATAGTTCTCAATTTGTATGTCACAACCCCTTTGGAGTTGAATGACTGTTTCACAGGGGTAACCTATGGCCATCTGAAAAAACAAATATTTACATTGCAATTCATAACAATAGCAAGATTATAGTTATGAAGTAGCAACAAAAAATAATTTTTTGGTTGGGCAATCATTATAACATGAAGAACTGTATTAAGGGTCACAGTTTGAGAAAGATTGAGACCCACTGCTCTAAACAGTCAAGACAGTCCCAGGTGTGGTGGCTCATGTCTTTAATTCTAGTATTCAGGAAGCTTAAGCAAGAGGACAGAGAGACCACAACCAGTCTAAGGTACATAGTGAGATCTATCTCCAAACCAAACCAAACAACAAAACGCTGGGCACAGTGGTACACTTAATGCCAGTACTTGGGAGACAGAGGCAGGCAGATCACTATGAGTTTGAGGCCAGCCTGGTCTACATAGTGATCCAGAGCTACATAGTGAGACCCTGTCAAAATAGACAGACGGACAGACGGACAGACAGACAGACAGACAGACCTACCTAATGATACCTAACAAAATTTTGGACTGAGTAGGAGATAAATCCACAGGAAAGAGACAGAGTAGAGGCTGTACCTCTCTAGGAAACTCAGTTCCCAGACCTAAAAAGTTCAGGCCCCATGAACAAGACCATCGCTGTGGAGACCATCTTAGAGCAAGGCAATTGCATATGCTAACCATCTAACTCCACATCTTAGCTCTGGTCTCAACAATCTTAACTTAGGCTTGTTTTATTCCACGGGGAAAATACTCTCTTAATTTAGAATCTCCCTAGTGCTTGCCCTTGTAGCCTTCCTTAGAGAGCAAGGCCTATTTGTCACCAACAGAGAAGGAAAAACACCACACCACCTGAACACTGAGGATCTTTTTCTGTGTCCTACCAGATTCCCAGGTAGAGAGCTACAGCCAGCCTTGAGTTTTACCTTCAAGGAGAACCAGTTCATGGGGGAAGTGAGGCAGAACAATAGGATGTGGAAAATGTCTCAAAAGACCTGCAGCTTAGGCACTCAGTGGCTGCGAGTCTCTTACCTGTAAAGTGTGTATGCCAAGCTCTAAGCCAGCACCATGCCTGCAGTGATCTCTCAGTGCACGATAACCATGAGCAGCCCCATGGTACATGGTAGAATGTGTCCTTGCTCTTTGTGCCCACTGTCCTCTTGACTTTGGAAACTTTTATTTCTTAGTGCCATTTTTTTTTTAAATAGATGTACTGTGCTTTCTCATTACAGATCCTGTACGATTATCAGGACAGACGCCCTGCTGCATGAAGCAAAGGAAACTAGCTTTGTTTAAAATTGAAACAATCATTTATAAAGTGAGGAACAGAAAACCTCCTAACACATTCACAGGTTATTTTAATATGTTCCAAATAAATGCTAAGAAAAGGCAGTGTTTATAAATAGTCTTCAAAACAGCCCCCTCCGCTTTGTTGATGAATGTGCTCCAGCTTGTCAATGTCCCCATTGTGCAGGGCCCCGAGCTGAATATAATTAAATCCTATTACCCAGGAAAACTTGCAGCATGGTTGGTCTGACAAATTTGATAATTTATTAACTCAATCTTTAAATGTAGCGAGATAAATTCCAGGCCTAGGAGTTGGGGATGGATGAGGTGGTACTGTGCCATTCCTGCCCTCAAAGAGACTATAATCCAACAGCTGTCATGCCCAGTCCCTTTCAAAAGTGGGTGGTCACTAGAACCCAGGCAGCAGCCAGAAGCAGCAAGCTTCAAGTTCTTAGGTGACAGGGTTTCTTCTGCCCTCTTCCTTTGTAGTAAGAGAGCACAGGAAAGTGCCTGCAGAAGTGACCTCCAGTCAGACTGGTAGGGGGTGAATCTGGCAGAGTGTGACTCTAGCTCTGAGCTCTTGCCTACTAAAAGCTCTTGTTTTGAGGGGTGGTTAACATCTATCAACCACAGTGTCCTCATCTTTAAAATAGGACTGGCAAAGCTAACTGCTTCATAGATTGGATAAAGGAGGAGACAAGGGCCACAAAACAAATGGTAACAGTGGGAAGATAGCTCAGTTGGTAAAGTGCCTGTCCCACAAGAATGAGGTCCCCAGCTTGGATACCCAGAACCCATGTGTAATGGCTATCCTTGATCGCCAGCTTGACTACATCTGAAACTAAAATCCAAAGATCAAGGGCACAATTGTGAGGGACTTGTTTTGTTTTTCCTTTATTTGAAGTAGGAAGAGCCACTTTTAATCTGGATCTTTGAGTTAGGAAGACACACCTTTAATCCAGATCTTTCAAGCTGGGAATCAGGATCTTGAGGTAAGAAAAGCATACTTTTAATCCAAGACATACCTTCTGCTGGAATTCTATAAAAGGACATGGAAGACTGAAGCTTTTGCTCTTTATCTGCTTTTCTTGCCTTGTTAGCAAGTCCATTCCTTCACTAGCATTAGAGCCAACATAGAGCCCACCATAGATTGAAGCCCAGCTGAGCTATACAGCTTCATGAATGGAGCAACTCCTGGATTTCTTGGACTTTGCCTTGACTACCAGTCATCCTTGGATTAGCTGGACTGCAGCTTGTAAATCATTCTAATAAATCCCCTTTACATATGTGTATGTGTGTATATACATAAATGTGTATATAAATGTACATATACATATTTATGTGTGTGTACACACAGAGATATAGACAGACAGAGATAGATAGATAGATAGATAGATAGATAGATAGATAGATAGATAGATAGATAGATGTTCTGTTACTCTAGGGAACCCCAACTAATATACTATAGACAAGGCTGGGTGAGGCAACACATCTGTCACTCCAGGGTTGGGGCTAGGGCATGGTGATAGGAAGATTCCTGAAGCTCATTGGTCAACTAGCCTAGCCAAATCCATGAGTTCCAGGCTCAGTGAGAGACCCTGACTCAAAAACTGATGTGGAGAGGAATGGAGGAAGATGCTTGATGTGAACCTCTGGCCTCCACATGCATGCATGTACATGCATACCTGTGTACTCACACACATTTGCAAAAACAAACACATGAACATGTACACAATACACACACACACACACACACGATAATACATGCCACATGACAAATTAGCATTCATCTTATTCAGTTCACTTTCCCTCCACACCTATCAGAAAGATGATTTATAGCAGGCCCCACTATTAAATGAGTAATGAGGCATAGAAAGAATAAAACAAAGAAATAATGAATAAATTATTTAATGAGACTGTCATGAGAATAAAAGTGAGAAGAATGACTCCTGTTTTGTTGTTGTGTTTGTTTGTTTGTTTGTTTGTCCTATAGCTGTGAGGATCAATCCCAGGCCTTGTACCATGCTAGGTATGGCTCTACCATGGAGTCACACTCTAAGCATCAAAGTCATTATTCCTAATCAGAAACAAGGTTCTCAGAGGGTACAGCATTTATATGATCCTTGGAGAGTACAGTAGATATGCATGAAATGAGATCATAGCCTTGGAAAGAACACAGGGACTGTAGAATACTTTTGTGGAAAAGGGGGATTTTTACCAGAGATTTGATATGGTACTGGCTTTTAAAAACGCCATTCTGGTCATACAGAAAGAATGGTGGACCTCTCCACATAACTACAGGACACCCCTATAATTCGGATGGGAACTAGAGAGGGAATGTGAACCAGAGGAAATAAAGTGGGTGTGAGAACAGGAACGAGTATGAATGTGGGTGGAGTTCAGGGATAGAGGGCAAGGGGGAGTAAATAAGGTTTGGGGGGCTTGTTGCCCGGGTGGTCTGCACAGCTTTTATTACAGAAACCATTATTAGATCACAGAGAGAACATGATGCATAAACCAAACAATTGTTCAGCTATTTCTCCTGGATCTCATAATCCTAGATTATCATAGATGAGACCAGGCCCCCAAACATTTACCATCTGCTGCTTCCATTCTGCTCATCTGTGTCCTAATTCCAAGCAGCCTCTGGACCTCTTTAGTTCTTGGAAAGACCAGCCTTGCCCTCTGTTAAGGTGTGCCTGCCCACCATTCCCAATGGGAGTCCTCTTCTCCGTGTGACTGTTGTGTCAGATGTAGTCACTTCAGTCCATAATCAGGGCTGTCACCATTATTTTTTTAAATTGTTCATAAAAATACCATGAAATGCCTTGTTGCGTATTTTGCTGAAGTCAACATACATGGTGTCTGCCTCGATCTGCTTTATTATTCTATTCGGTCTGACCTTAAAAAAACAAACAAACAAAAACAAATGCTGATTGCACGGTTCATGAAGCCAGACAGGAATGACCACCCATTTCTGTATAAGTACTTAGCAACAATTTGTTTAGTCATCACAAGTCCAATTTTAAAAGAATGTTTTCCTTCTATGTGCATGTGGTGTGTGTGTGTATCTGTCTGTGTCTATCTCTGTGTATGTGTGTGTGTGTATTCAAAAGTGTGTGCAAGTAAACACATGTGTAAAATCCACATATCAACCTTGGTTGTTGTTCCTCAGGAGCTGTCCACCTTGTTTACTTTTTTGAGACAGAGTCTCTCACTATGACCTGGGGCTCCCTCATCCGGATAGGCTGGCTCCCAGGACTCCTCCTGGCTCTCCAGTGCTAGAATCATGGGTGTATGCAAGTATGCCTGGATTTGGACATGTTGGACTCAGTTTCTCGTTCTTGCACCCAGGGTGCTCTTTTTGGTTTTGGTTTCATTTACATTCCAGCCATCGCCCACCCCCTTGCCTCTGAGAGGGTACTCTCCCTCCCCAGTTCCCAGGCATCCCCCCTCCCTTGGGGCCTCAAAGTGCACCTTCCTCCATTGGGGCCAGGTCAGGCAGTCCTCTGCCATATATGTGCACGGCGCTCTTTTGTGTTTTTAATCACATGAAATCAGTAGACTCTTGCATCTGCTGGTACACACACACACACACACACACACACACACACACACACACATCCTGTCTTATCACTGGGTTCCACCTCAAAGCTGGGAAGGCTTCAGGGAAGACTTCTGCAGTAATCTTCTCCATAACTTTGACTGTACAATGCTTTTAAAAGATATGAAATAATGTTGCTCAATTGTTTACTATAAATAGAAGCTTCCTCTTAACAGAGCTGCTGCATGTTTCTGGTTTGGGGTACTAGCACGAAGCATGCCTGCTGGTTCAAGCATTTGCTGAGTTCAGGTGAGTATGACTGCTGACTTGGAATTCAAATGGCCCAGCCTCCTGTGTTTTTGCCTTTCACAAGGCCCAGGGTGACACTGCTGCTCTCCCCAGAGGTCCCTGTCATATCTACTTTGCTAAGCAATCTTTCCTAGTTAGTCAGAATTAAGTCCAGGATGGAAGCTCCCTAAATCTCTTCTGCTTCTGACTGAAAGATGAAATTATCAACCAAGTTGAACAAGGCAAAATAGATCTGATGTCCCAGGTGAGGCTGGATGACGTGCCCAGCAGTTACTATCCCATACTGGTTGTCAAATGAAGAGGCTATATCCCTCAAAAGTCTTCTAATACCTTACATGTCCCAACTTCATGAAAAGGGTGGATCTGCTCTGCCATTGTCAAAACCAAATTCTCAATGACACTAATGGTAGTTTGTGATTTGGGGCTCTGGTGAGTAACATTAGACCATACTGATAGCTACTTTACCCATGGAGTTATAGTTCAGGAAAGTTTTGGTTGTATGGGTGAGAAGCCACTCAGACTATAGAAAACTGGAAGTGATAACTGAAATTCAGCAGGGGCAGCCATAAAGCACAGAAGCACTAGACAGCAAACTATTATTGGCTTCTCTCTCCCTTCACCCCTTCTCCATATGAAGCAACACAGCCTTGCATCTGTCCTAACTTCTAGAGCTGAGTCACAGTCCTTCACCTACAGGTTGACTTCTATTCTTATCCAAGATTCTTATGTCTCCCAAAACATTGACTTATGTGTGTTATGGTTTTCCCTTTGTCGTGTTGCAATCTTCATTTCAAG
Organism: Grammomys surdaster; assembly: GCF_004785775.1. Classification (NCBI taxonomy): domain Eukaryota; kingdom Metazoa; phylum Chordata; class Mammalia; order Rodentia; family Muridae; genus Grammomys; species Grammomys surdaster. Next base: position 5,240,282 of record NW_021604782.1, read on the forward strand.
TCTATGAGCTCTTTCAGCGTAAGCACCCACCACTGATGACTGCAGTCTGCTGGATCAATTACTCAGTAGAAATTATTGTCAGACACTTCACTAGCTAATTAATGTGAGGACTTGTTTCGGGAGCTTGTTCTTGTTTTAAACGGCTGTGATAGACAGTGCTAACTGTCAGCTCAACAGAATCTAGCATCATCTATGAGCCTCTAGGAAGATCTCTGGGGGCGTTTCTTGATTGCATCAATTGAAGCAGGAAGACCCACCTCTTTTGGGTGACATCATTTCCTGGCCTGGCTCCTGGATTATACAGATGGAAAAGGAGACTTGATTAATAGCACATATTCATCACTCTTTGCTTTCTGATTATGGGGGTAATGTGCTCATCTGTTTCAAACCTCTGTTGCCTTGACTTCACCACAGTAGATGGACTGTACCCACAAACTAACCCAGAGTAAACCCTTTCTCCCTTAAGTTGCTTTTGTCAGAATATGTTATAACAGCAACAAGAAAAGAAACTAAGATAAGAGATACAGCTAGAGAGGTGTGATATATAGGCCCTTCCTCCAAGTTAGTCTATTTGTTAGACTCTTTGAGATGGACTATAGTAAACGAGAGAGATCTCAAAACATCTTAAAATGCACAGCATGATACTCTTGCTAAACTGATATTTCATGCTTGGTCATGCTTTGCCTCTCTGGCTTGGAGTCCAAATCAAAACTTTGCCCCATCCTCCACCTAAACATTTCTTCCCAAGGAGGAAGTAGGCTTCATCTATATGATGGTGCTCTCTCTGTTGTACTCTACTGTACATAGTATCACCAAGCACACAGTCACATTTGGGTGTGGACACCTTCTGTATTGGATGCCAAGGCTCTCAATTATGAATGACAGCACCACCACCACCACAAGGAATGTCTAAAACTACACGGAGTTGTTTCAATGACTGAGAACAGCTACTGACCTTCAGTGGACAGGGGCCAGGGAGCCTTAATTTCCTACAGTGAGTAGTAAGTCCCTCTCAACAGGACCTGTCTTTTCTAAAGTATCAGCAGGAGGCATGCTAAAAAGCATAAAAAGTTGGAAAATCACCTAGACATCTGTGCTTTTGCTCAGTGTCTTTTTTTTTTTTTTTTTTTTTGAGACAGGGTTTCTCTGAATAGCCCTGGCTGTCCTGGAACTCACTCTGTAGACCAGGGTAGCCTCAAACTCTCGAACTCAGAAACCCACCTGCCTCTGCCTCCCAAGTGCTGGGATTAAAGGCCTGCACCACCACCGCCCAGCTGCTCAGTGTCTTTTATTATCAAAATTTCAATGTAACTGAATATGTATACTATTTAGAAATATAGAGATAAATTCCAGAAGATCCAACTAGAGTTGAAGTGGCTGCTTGTAGGTGAGAGGTGGAAGGGCAGAACTTTGCTAGCTTGGTAGAAGTTCTCTTGATAGTATTTAAACTATGTACTCATAATATCCTTCAATACTATTTTAAAACTAATGCAAAGTAATAAAGCCTGTCTTGGGGGAGTGTGCAAGATGCTATGTGTTTGTTCTTAACGCTCTAATGTCTCCACTTAGTAAGGCTGTGAAAAGGTTTTGGTAGGCTACATGGAAAGACCTGTGGAATGATATCAGCCATCCCAACACAGAATAAGCTGTGTTTGAAAAGCTCGTTTCTGTTTCTTAGCAACTCTGTTGACAAATGTCCCCATTAACTAACTCAGCTGAGGGCAGAAAGCCGAACCTCTAAGAATCTCAGCACTGGCTACCACTCAGTGTTGAGAACACACAATACATACCAGAGAGACAGGCAATGAGAGTTTGGAAGAAATCTAAGGAAGAGGACGTGAGATGAGAGAAAAAAAGGAGACACCAACTCTTGAGTCTGCATACAAGGAAAGGGGTCCCAGAGAGTCCCCCCTCCTGCCCAGTGACTTTGGTGATTGTTCACTTTCTTATTTTGACTGGTGGTTCATCTGTCCCCTCCTTGTCCAACTGCAGGTTCCTGGCAGGAACTTGCCACATCTCAGTCCACACTTCAATCCCAGCTGACTTTCTGGAACCTAACAGGAGCCCTGCCCATGCTCCTCACAGAGGAAAGAGTCATTCCATGTTCACTCCTGACAGATCCTGTTCCATGCACTTCCCCTGTAGGAGCACGATTGTTTTAGCAGATGCTTTATGAGGTAGGCATTGTTATCTCCACGGAGCAGAGAATAAGATAATCACATTGCATTTCCCTGAAGTCCTAGCTCATAACCCAAAATGGCTGCTGTCTTATAAAATGTCTTTAATTTGTAATTCCCCACACCAGTATCTATTGATCTATCTATTTATCTATCTATGTATCTATCTACCTATCATTTATTTACCTTTCTATTTATTATCTATCTGTCGTCTATCGATCAAGTTACCTCTCTTATCACTCTAAAAATGCAATGGAGGAGAAGAAAAGTGAGCTAATATTTATTGAGCTACTGTTTTACGTGCTCAATATTTGGAATATGCTATCTAACTGAACACTCCTTATAACCACTTGAGTCAGATTTCAATTTTACTCTTCATCTTACTTGTGAGGAAATTGTAGATGAGAAAAATTAATAGATTTTCCTAAGATCCTGCAGACAATTAGCTGAAGAAGCAAAATCTGAGCCAGGATTTGTCTAAAGAGCATACATTTCCAGATAGCCAGCCTTTAATATGACCTCCAAAGCTGCTCCTGGCATAAACCTTCATGGAGTTCTCCCCTGATTATCTCCTGGTTGCTCTACATGACCAACAGAAAGGATGGTTTTTAGCTTTAGAGGTGAAGGCTATAAAAGACCAACTTCCTTCAAGTCTTCTGATTGATTTCAGTGGGCTAACAACTTGTACTTGACTGAAAACTGTGAAAGCCTCTGAGCCAGAACCAAGCGGTGAAGCTGCTCTCAGATTCCTGACCTTCAGAACCCATACGGAACAGTGAATGTTTATTCTAGGCTGGTAAGTGTTAGAATAATTAGTTACATAGCAACAGCATCTCGTTCTTCTGACAGGGTCTGAGAACCAGTCATTTCCATTGCATTTCCTCAGCTCTTTGGGAATGCTGTCTCCTCTTCCTGAGTCCAGGGCTACTGTGAAGTCAGCAGTCATCCAAGAGTAGCCACACATCTACGATGACTTCATGGTCAAGGTTGAGCTGAAACCAACAGTAGGCACAAAATCTAAAGAAGGCACTTTGTGCCTTTGAATCCTGAACCTGGACAGGAGTTTGATGACATACAGAAAGAGGTCTTATTCATCCTTCACATGTGTGACTTTGTCACTTCAATGGAATCACAGGAAGTGATGCAACTTGTGTTTTGGGAAAACACAGGGAATCAAATTTAAAAAAAAAAAAAAAAAAAGAATGTAACATTGAATCAGGGTTATGTGGCCACAAGCAGACAAGGGCACTTTGCAAAGCCTGCTGCATTCTTGTTGGTTTTTTTCTTCATTAATGTATTTATTTATTCACTTTATATCCCAATATCTGAGCACCCTTCCTCTCAATTTCCCCCTCACACACCTCCTCCCCTTTATTCTTGTGTTGTAGCAATTCACACAGCAGTAGGGACTGCGGAGTGGGCCTGTCTGTGTTTAATAGTAATCTTAAAAGGGTTATTTGTCTTTGAACAAAATTCTGTGAAGTCAGGAGGCCAGGCTAGGTGATAAGCTGAGCAGAATATGGGTGGTTCAGTCATCTTTGAATTGTCAAGATGATTAAATAAAAATACAGAAAGTGCTGAGGGAAATAACAAGTGGATAGATGGATAGATGGATGGATGGGTGGGTGGATGGATGGTGGATAGATGGGTGAATAGATGGATGAATAGATGGATGAATAGATGGATGGATAGAAACATAAATGGCTAGCAGAAGTGACAATTTCCAACCTTACCTTTGTTTCCTGGAGTTTTGAGAAGCTACCATACAGATTAGAAATAGAGATGTCTCAACATTCTACAATCCACTTGTGAGAGTCCCCAAAATAAGAGTATAATACTACTACTCCAGGCTCACCACATCACCTATCAAAAGGGCCTAAAATTAATTCCTACATCCCAGAATGGCAACCATAGGGAAGTATGTATGTTATGAGACAACACTTGAAAATGCCGAGCTAGATGTGATAATGCCCTCCTGCAATTATACCACCCAGGAGGCTGAGACAAGAGAATCATAAGTTCAAAGCCAACTTAGGCTATAAGGTAAGTAGTGTGGACTTCATAGTGAGATCCAGGCTCAAAGACAAAAGTGAAGAAAGAAAACAAGCAAAACTATTGAATAGAATTCATCCCACCCAACCTTTTCTTTAGTCCTAACCTCACCCTAGTAAGATCTTCCACAACCAGACTGCCCAACACTTGGAAAGTGTGTGCTTAAAGACAAGCTAGGTTTAAGTCTCATGTTGTTGTTTAAGTATATTTTGCTAAAACAAGCATAAAATTTCATGTCAGAAGCTTGTGTTTTAATCCCAGGTCTGCCACCTACTGGCTGTGTGACCTCAGAAAGCCACCCCACCTCTCTGAGGCTTATAGTTTCTGTCGGAGTTTAATGAGCTAACATGTATAGTTGGGGAAGAGCAATCAGTGATCAGGGACAGCATGGTCCTGTCAGTACCGAGTTGAGCATCAGATTTGAAGTACAGCTTAGCTTGCTGTGTCATGTGTTCTGGCTTTCTAGAAAACAGAGCATGGCTGTCTGATATGTTACATCTCACCTCCTTGCAGCAGCCACTTAAGAAAAAGCCCCCTAAACCCTTTGGGATGGTCCCATGAACCGTCTTTTGCTCAGGTGAGAGAGTCTATCCCAGAATTCTGTTGCAAGAGATGCCAACCTTGCCTCCCTAAGGCTTGGTAATTTCGATATTGGTGCTACGTGGTTCTGAAGACCTATCTTTGAGGGTCCTTTCTCCATTGCTGACAACTCAGGGAGTCTCTCTGCGCTGGTGGAATGATCACCTCAATAGTTAGAATATTTTATGGGTATTACACAGCTTACAGCTTCATAAGGACAATCTCTGAACCAATAGTGCTTTGGGTTTTACAGTACAGTGGTTTGAATGAAAAATGTCCACCATAGGCTCATGTATTTGAACACTTGGTCCTCTGATGCTGGTTGTGTTTGGGGAAGTTATGGAACCTTCAGGAGGTATCCTTACTAGAGGAAGCATGACACTAGGAACTAACTTTGAGAGTTTATAGCCTACTCCCAGTTCCTTCTCATTCCTGTCTGAGCAGTTGCCAGATGTTCTCTCAGCTTCCTTCTCCTACTGCCATGCCTTCTCTGCTGTTATAGACATCTAGCCCTCTGGAACCATAAGCCAAAACATACTTTTCCTTAAACTGTATTTGATCACAGCAACAAAGGTAACTAATGCACGAGGCTTGGACCAGCTGTCAATGCCAGCTGCAAAAAACCAACAGCCCCTCCCCAACTCATAGAGATGCATTCATGTTGGTGGATGCCAAGTGTTCAACCATAAACCTTTTCTTGTACCCTTGGTGCCTGTTAGGACTTTGCATTGCTATATTCTGGAATTGAATACCATCTCATGTATTGAGCTATGTTAAACTTTACATATTGGCATTTTAAAGGTGTTTCACGAAAAGTTCACTTCAAGACATGTAACATCAACTCTGCTGTCTTTCCTATCTATCTTTGTCCCCAGCTCACAGAACACACTAGCTATGAAACCCTCAAGAGAAGAAAATAATAAATCCCCTTTCCTGAGTCACCTTCTGTGCCTGACTCCTCCACTGTATAGTGGAGCCTATACCTTCCCACTTGCTTGCAGAATACACACTTTTTCATAAAAGGCTCCCTTTTTAGATCTTCATTTTTTTTCTGTGTGTGCATGTGTGCATGTATGCATGGCATGTGTGTGTGTGTGTGTGTGTGCATGAATGTGTACATATGTGTGACTTGTGGGTGAGTTTAACTGAGGCCAAACAAGTATCATAGCAAGTTTGAGAAGGTGAGAAGAAAAGCCAAGGTGTGTCTTTCCCTTCCCCCTTGCTTTGAGGGAGGGTCTCACTTGGTGATTGCTGCTGCATACACCAGGCTAGCTAGCCTACAAGCTTACACAGAGTCTCATTTCCCCCTCCCATCTCACTGTAGGAACGCTGGCAATGCAGATACAGTGCCTGACTTTTATATGGGTTCTGGGGATTTGAACTATGTCCTCACATTTGTAGGGCAAGCCTTCTTCCCACTAAGCCATCTCTTCAGCTTCTCAGCTCTTCATAGAAAAATGTCTCATAGCTATGGAGTCTCAGCCACATCACTTTCTCCCCTTCGTCTATTGAAATCATTGTCCTCAGGTTTGGGGCTCGCCACTCCTAGGGAAAGGTTCTCACCAGGGCTCCCATGACCTCCATGTTGCAAAATCCAGTGTCCTTTTCTCGGTTTTCCTTGAGCCTATGGTCTCAACTCCCTCTTTCATGAATCACTTTTGTCACTTGTTCTCAGGACACCACTTCCTCATGTGTCTCTGTGTTTCATCTAGTTCTCGAGGTCATTTGCATGCTGCCCCCAATGCCTAGGAACTCCGTTCTTAGACTACTTGTCTTTTGTGTCTATTTTTACCCCCTGGAAGATGATGATAATTTCACTCTATACCATGTGGAATCTGACAACTGACAATGATAGCCCCAAGATCGACATGCCAATGACATTTCAGATTTAACAAGTCCAAAATCCAATTCTAGCTCCCTGTCCCAAACTTCCAGCCCACAAATGGCTTTTTTGGGTATAGACTCCGTTCTACCAGGTACCTACATATGGCATCATAGCCTTAGTCTTTCATCTTCTAAATGCTCTTGGTGTCTGACTGCCTTTTGCCTCACCCAGGTAGAACCACTGTCTCTTCTGCCTAGGTTCCAGCAGCAGGCTCCTGGTTGGATTCATCTGTACTCATACTGAGGGCATTAGGAACAACACAACCACATAACACAACCTTTTTTGTGCTAAAACACTACAAGCAAAAGGAACACAAAGGAAGAAACATTTTGGGGAAGCATGGCAGCCAGAGGCTACAGCAGGAAGCTGAGCGATCACATCTTAACTACAACTGTGCAGCAGAGAAAGTGATCTGAAAGTGGGGACATACATCCTTCAACAAGGGCATACCTTCTAATGGGTTCCATAAAGTTCCCCAAAATAACACCAACCAGGGACCAAGTGTTCAAACACATGAGCCTTTGGGGGCATTTTTCATTCAAGCCATTTCAGTGATCCTGCAAGAATTTTCTCTTGTCCTAGTCCTTCTTGGCCCAGTAAACACCCCGTGGCTTTCTGTATCAAGTCCCCAATGCAGAATTCCATCTTACTAGAAGGTCCTTCTCAAACCACCTTATCAGAAACCCCCAATCTCTTTCAGCATGCTGCACCAGTCTGTTCTTTCTCAACTTGATCTTATTTGTGTGTCTTTGCCATATATATTAATCAGTCTCCCATGGAGCTAACACTTCCTCTTTTACATTGACTACCTTATCCTTAACCCAGAATAGGGTCTCACTCAGAGTACATATTGCTGAATGAGTGACTGACCCACTGGAACAGAAGCTTGAACACAGACCAGGGCCTGATGTCAGAATGGGAAAGAGGCCGTTGGAACAGCCTCCTCCAAGAAGAGATATGACATGCTACAGAGTCACTGAGCGAACAAAGTAAAACATAGACTTAGATGCAATTCAAGCATCTCCATCTTCAGATCTTCCCTTCTATGATAAAGTGGTCAGCTATGGCAGTCTGAGGATGAAACTCAGTGGGTAGAGTGCTTGTATAGCTTATGTAAAACCCCAGGTTTGATCTAGCACCTCATACCTGGTTAGGTGGTGCACGCCAGCAATTTAAGTACCCTGGAATCATCGCAGCACTTGGGAAATGGAAGCAGGAGGATTAGAAGTTCAAGGTCATCCTTCGGCTATATCAGAGCCATCCTGGGTTATATTAGATCCTATCTAAAGGAGGAGAATAAAAGAAAAAAAATATGACATACATCCAAATTTCTCTCCTGTAAAGAGATCCTACACTTGGATATCCTTTTCCACGTCCAGTTGAAACAAAGACTTATAATGTCAGTATGTTCACACCCATGATTCTTCATTCTTCCACAAGCAAAAGAAAACTCACACAGAGACTTTAATAGATCATGTGTGGCCAAACCAGACCTGGAGGTTTCATGTTCCAGAAGATGGTTTGTTCAAATAGCATTGCTGTGACACTGCTTAGGACTCACACTGATTGGCACACAGGCCTGCCAGGGCTCTACACTTAAAGTCAGCAGCTGCCACTAGAGGGCTATTCACAGCCAGGACTCAAAGGAATCTTTGGGCACTGTGTGCTTTCTGACTGCCCCCAGGGCACAAGGAACTCTTAGCAGAGAATTAGTCCCGTTACTGTGGCTTTGATGTCCCTAGAAACTCCAAGTAGTGCCTCTTCTGCCCACAACCCCGCTGGTATCATGGAAGGACACTCTTAGAAGTATCATTTTCCATGGACCTTGGTATAAAGATGGAGAGACAGGGAGATGGTTTCTGTCATTTGAAAAATATGTCTCTCTTTAGTAGTAGCATTTGCAAGGACTCCAAACAAAATATTAAAGCATAATGTTTATGCGATAAATATTAAAGCATTTATGGGCAACCTAAAACTTACATCCTTATGCAAGAGTTGAGAGCTCACAGTCTGAGAGATTCTCTCAAGAATCATAGGAGTAATGAATTGATAATTTGGAATAATACACCTGTTTGGCTTATTCATGCCTGAGGCCTTTAGTTAAGTGGCTCTCAAACTCCTGTGGGGACAGATTAAAGTACCAGCCCAGCATATTTCAGACCTGAGCTACACACCTGATGCACTTCCATTGTGTACTTTTTATTACAGTTCAAATTTTAACTATTTTAAACTTCACAATGGAGTAGTCTCTGGTACATTAATGACATTCAGTCTTCATAATTACCTAATTCTAGCCTAGAAAAGAAAAATGTTCTTAACGCCCCTCTCACCCCTACTCCCAAAAATTCTGTTCTCAATGAACGGTCACTTCTCATTCCACCCTCTATCTCCTGAGCCCCTGGCAATGACCAATGTACTTTATGTCTCCAGGATTCATCTTTCATGTACTCTCTAAATAAACTCCATTGTATAGTATGTGGTTTCTAAAGTCTGGCTTCCTCCACTGATTGTGTTCTCAAGGTTCAGCCATTGCTACACATATCAGAGCTTTAGTCCTTTTATGAATGAATAAATATCCTGCTACACAAATACATCCCTTTCCAAAAGTTGTTAACCCATTTGTTGGCCGAATTTGAGGTCTGTTCACTTCTAGGCCATTTTAATGATGCTGTTATAACCATTTTGTACAAGTTTGTACTTAGACACCTCTTCTTGTTTCTCTTCAATATATGATGGAAGTAGAGATGTAATCAACACTGAATGGGTATTCTTGGCATTGGAGCACAAAGAGAAAGAAGACTTGGTTCTTTCCTCCCCCAAGCAAACTCTCTCCTTGCTTCCTGGCTGCTGTTCATTTGTACAAGTGCCTGCCAGGCACTGGGAATACCTCATACATCTGTGAACAAAACCAGTGAGAATATAAGGTCTCATGAAGCTTGTACTCGTTACTTTCCTAATGGCTGTGACAGAGAAACCTGATGAAAGCCACTTGAGACAGGAAGACCCGCTGGGCAGTGGTGGAACACGCCTTTTATCTCAGCACTTGGGAGGCAGAGGCAGGTGGATTTCTGAGTTCAAGGCCAGTCTGGTCTACGGAGTGAGTTCCAGGACAGCCTGGGCTATACAGAGAAACCCTGTCTTGAAAAACAAACAAACAAACAAACAAACCAGAAAGAGCCTATTGAAGCTCATAGTTTGTGGGGACAGACTCTTAGTGGGGGAAGGCAAGGCGGCACGGTGTGAAGTGAGTGACCACATTGCATCTGCAGACAGGAAGCAGGGAACAATGAACACTGACGGTCAGCTCACTTTCTTCATTTTTATTCAGTATGGGACTCTATGGAATGGTGCTCCCAAAGTTAGAATGAGATTTACTACCTGGATTACCTCAGTCTAGAGCACTGGTTCTCAACTTGTGGGTCTCAACTCCTCTGGGGGGGGTCAAACGACCATTTCATAGGGGTCACCTAAGACAACAAAAAAACACAGATATTTACATTATGGTTCATAAGAGTAGAAAAATTAAAATTAAAGTTATGAAGTAGCAATGAAAATAATTTTGTGGTTGGAGATCACCACAACATGTGAAACTCTATGAAAGGTTCGAAGAATTGGGAAAAGTGAGAGCCACTGGTCACGAGCTCCCCCCCCCCCCCCCGTAGACATGCACAGAGGTTTGCCTCCTAGGGGATTCTAGATCCTACCACGTTGACAATCAGTATAGCTTCCAGTCAAGAGAGGAGATGGTCAAGAGAGGAGACGGGGATGAGGTGAAGCAATGAGTAGATTTGACGATTCGGGTGAGGATGACGGACTCCCTTAACTCTGAATGTCAAGACAGCCTCTCTGTTGAGCTGACCTTTGAGCTGGCACCTGATGGAAAGAACCAGTCAGATGAAGAGCCACAGAGAGAGAGAGGGATATGAGGACACAGACAGAGAAAACCATGGCTGCAAAGGCTCTAGGGAGAGGACAAATCTGACATGTTGAATGATTCACCTCTCAGCCTCAGCCTTCTTTCCGGGCCACTGCAGGGTGTCCTCTGTGCCAGTACCTACCAGTGGCCCTACTCACCAGCCATGCTCTAGTTCTTCTTACCTCCTTCCTTTCTACTGTCTTCTCTCAACAGCTAGACAGAAATAATCCACTGATACTTGGAAATGCAGTTCTTCCTCCTCTTAGACGATAAGCCAACATCCCACGGGTTCTTTCCAGCCATTAAGCCACCTTTCTCATTCCCTTTACACTGAAGTATATCAGGGGATCTCTACAATGGAAAACTCCAGCAAAGCAAACTGCCTTGTGTCTCCCAGTAAGAAGTCTCCCATGGACTTGTCTCCCCAAGGTTTCATTCTGTTTATCAAATCAAGTGGTACCCTTCCCTCCTTGGTTAATCTCTTAGCTATGTTGGAGACCCCTGAAGCACTTTTTTGTTTGTTTGTTTTTGTTTTTTTGAGACAGGGTTTCTCTGTGTAGTCCTGGCTGTCCTGGAACTCAGTCTGTAGACCAGGCTGGCCTCGAACTCAGAAATCCACCTGCCTCTGCCTCCCAAGTGCTGGGATTAAAGGCGTGCACCACCACCGCCTGGCCCCTGAAGCACTTTTAAAAAATAAAAAATAATAAAAATAAATTTTTTCAATGAGAATTCAATGAATTCTCATTGAAAAAAATATACTTCTTCAGTTTATTGTGATTATGGTTTCCCTCCCCCAACTGCTCCCAGATCCTCCCCACTCCGTACCTGAGTGCTTCTCACCCTTGTGTGCTGTGAGATATAGGTGTGAAGACTCCTTCTTCCACTCTCCCTCCCACATATCTTTCCTGTTACCTATTTTTTTAATGCTGGTGACACTCAGGGCACATTCTAAGCCCCCTTTCATCTCATTGTTGGACTCTAAGATCCAAAACCAGGGGACGTGGTCCCACAGAAATGCACACGGACAGGACTCCCTGCAATCACATGAGGTTTGGTTTAATGAAACTACTGCACTAGGACTCTCTCGCATGCAGGCAAGAGATTCCTGGAAAAGAGCTGAGTACAGTATTTATAGGTACAGTACAGTTCACGAGGGCAAACCACAAAGTCTGACCTTTCCGGGTTCGGTCCCTAGGTGACTCAGATTATGACAAGGAGTGTCCTCCATTTGCCCAGGTTTATTACTTAAGAGCTCAGCTTCCTGATTCCTGGAATGTATCTATGCTCCCGGCTCTCCTTGCCGGCAGGTAGGTTCCCTCCCCTGTGGTCTGAGGAATGTTAACCAGCCTCTCCCTTCCTCCTCTGAATGTTAATCCAGCAAGTGTCCTCTGACTAAGGAATGTGTGCCCTTCCCGGGATGTGTCCTGGGACAATGGGATTCTTTTCAAACCAAGATCCAAAAATTCTACATTTAGACCCAAAAGTCTTACATCATGAGGTGGTATCAACCCAACAGTCATGATACTGGATGGATTATCCACATCACTCAAGAACTTTATCACTGAATAAACTTTCTCTGTAATCCCATCATCTTTACTCATGGAAGCTATTGTGCCGGACACAACAACAGGAAGTTTAGGCATCTACTTACAGATTCCCAACTGAGGCTGAACAAGGTGGCACTTTGCCTTCTTGTTTTAGTTCTTAATAGTTAGCATATCTCAAACTGAATCATCATTGTCATCCCATTTTTTTCCTAATTCTCTGTTTCTCTTTCTAGTTCCCTTGGCTCCATTAATAACTAAAGCAAAAGCATGCTTTTATTTTCATGGTCAATTTAGCAGCTTCACATTTTTGTCCACTCTCTTGTCCTAAGCACAAGAAGTCTATGTTATACTTTTGGAGAAAATATATTTTAGAAAAGCTTTATTATGGAATGAGTTGGAGTGTTGTTGGCCATGATTTCATTAGTAGTCACAAGTTAGCAATATTAAAAAATGATGTTCTTAAATGAAAACATACATAAATAAGGTTATATATTAGAGATAAAACTGTTGTGAGATTCACAAGACCCCCACTCTATCTTTCTGCTAGGAGCAATGGGCTTGGTATTCCCTAATTTAGTGTTCATGGTAGCTTTTCAGAACTCTAATAAAGAGAATCAATTATACGATCCAAACAAAAATGGCCCTGAGAGAATTTTATCTGCCACTCAGGTGTCTCATCTTTTGTAAATTGAAATATTCAATTGTTGGGATGTCTAATCTTGACTGTCAACTTGACATGCTTAGGAAGAAGACAACACATCTGAGAAATTGCCTCTATCAAACTGTACCATGGGCTTGTCTGTGGGAGCATTACCTTTGTGCTAGTTGATGTAAGAGATCCCGGCCCACTGTTGGTGGTACTATCCTTAGGTAGGTGGGACTGAGCTATAAAAGAAAGGTATCTAAGTGTGATGCTTGAAGCAAGCCAGTGAGCAGTGTTCTTTTGTGGTCTGTTTCAGTTCCTGTCTCCAGACTCCTGTCTAGAGTTTCTGCTATGGCTTCCTTCAATGATGAACTATTCCCTGTAAGCTAAAATAACTGTTCCTTCCCCAGTTGTTTTTGGTCATGGTGTTTATATCACAGCAACAGAGAAGCAAGTTAGAACAGTTCTATATTGGAAAAATCTCCTCAGTGACCCAATAATAATAATCAGCATATCCAAAACTAGACTCTCATCTTGGTCCCATCTGCTCCTGCCTCCCTGCTCATCTTTCTAGTTTCTTTGTCTCTACTCATGACTTGACTGTCTAGCAATGGTCCTAGTATCCTCAACCGTCCCTTCTCTCAAGTCCCCGTATCTAGGCATAACTTAAGCGTGTCTTTGTTGCATCTTAAGCTAGCTTTATTTGTCCAGTCACTTTTATACCACCTGAGTGTCACTGGCTTTCTGAAGTGTCTCTCTTTTAACCCTTTCTGATAAGGGTCTATCTGCTGCCAGACTCTCCTTTCTGTGATGCAAATCCAATTGAGCTGGGTAAATCTTCCATTTAAAAATCATCCCTGCCAGGTGGTGGTGGCACACGCCTTTAATCCCAGCATTTTCGAGAGTTTGAGGCTAGCCTGGTCTACAGAGTGAGTTTCAGGACAGCCAGGGCTACACAGAGAAACCCTGTCTCGAAAAACCAAACCAAAATAAATAAATAAATAAATAAATAAATAAATAAATAAATAAATAAATAAAAAGTAAATAAATAAAAATCATCCCTGCCTCTCCACTGCAAGCAACACTGAATCCAAACTGCCTCCACCACTGACTGCTGTTCCACATCTCCCTCCCACCCATCCATACACAAATCTTTCCCCAGCAGGAACACATTCGTTTGTGCTTCCCTGGGCATTCCAGAGCTGCATGCTGTTATGTCTGTTTCTCCCTCCACTTGATCTTTCAGTTTCACACATTCTGTCTTCTCCTAGCTTAAGGTGATGAGCAATTGCCTTTAACATTCTACAAATGCTGATTTAAACAATAAATAAATAAGAATAAGTCCTTGCTTCCTTCCATATCTCCAAGACTGAATGCTTCCTTCTAAAGATGATGGTCCTCTGGACAAGATATTAGCTTCTCAGTTTTAGATTGCCTTCTGTAAATGAGAATTGGTCCTGTCTACCTCAGGTGGCATTACTAAAGACTAAACAAACAGCATCTTAGAAAATTAACTGCCTGGCAGTGGTGGTGCACGCCTTTAATCCCAGCACTTGGGAGACAGAGACAGGCAGATTTCTGAGTTTGAGGCCAGCCTGGTCTACAGAGGGAGTTCCAGGACAGCCTGGGCTACACACAGAAACCCTGTCTCAAAACAACAACAACAACAAAAAAATTAACTAAGAACTTGGACAAAGGAACACTTAAATGCTACCACTACACTTGCCCAGTGCACTGCAGCATACCTTCTACCATCCAATTGCTGCCCCAATGTTTTACTACTGCTTCTTCATTTCCCTCAGACACAGTGCTATACGGATTATCTGTGATCTAGATTGTTCACCCTCCACCCCCGATCCTAACCATATTTATTTATTGCCTGTGGAGTTGCCTGTGTTGGGTTTTCTCTTCATGTTTTTAGCACCAACATCCCTGTCCGTTCTCAAAGCTGTTCCACCCTACTTTAAAGATGAATGTCCTGACATTTGGATTGTTATAAATCTTTGTTGGTCTTCCTACTCTCACTACCCCAACTCTCCATGCTTTCTGGTATGGAGACCTGATAGTGATCACTGCAAGTAGCTACCCTCTTGATTGGTAATATTGAAAACAGTCTGACATCCCTCTGTTAGTGTATTGTGATGACTTCTGAAGGCTGGAGAAATTCTTTTTGTCATGGTGACCTGCTCAGCATTTGGTTAAGGTTATGGTGAGTCACAGAGGAGGAACACTAACGAAATGACAAAAGGTCCAGGGAATAACATAAAGGATGGGATTTCCTTTCCACTCCAACATCCTAGACTGGTAAGTAAAATTAGCAAGATGTAAGGTTAATGAGCTCTCGGGCCAACTTGCAATCATCAAGTGCCGCCCTCAGGGTCCCTCTTTTAACAATAGCTCTCATGAAAGCAGGAGGCAATGCAACTGCCAGAAAAGAGAGAGTCGAATAGAAAGGGTGTAAAACACTCCAGAACTGACCCTTTGTTCCTAGCTCTGCACAGACAAGATGTGGTATGTGGGACCACACCTGAAGAGGAACACAGACCAACTGCACAGTACTTTTGAATGAGCAATCACAATAGAGAGGCGAAGGTGCTAACAACAGAAACCATCAACCACTATTTATTCCAACATGGTAGACAGAACCTCAGATGGATCTGCATTATATCATTATACTAAAGGCCAATTTTATGCAAAGCAGTGAAAGGCAATCACCTAAAAGACAGATAATATGAAGGATCACTCCGGCTGCTTAAAAAATGGCATCTCAGTTTTGTTTGTCACCCACTGTGATTGCTTCTACATTTGGCCAAAGTTAAATATTCATTCAGTTATGTAATTTTTTTTTTTGCATTGAACTAAATAAGCAAAAATCAAGCGTGTTGTCAGTCAGACTGCGATAAATAATGTTTACGACTAAACAGAATCGAGGCCATACTAGAGATGAAATGTTTTCTTTGGAAGGTTGTTGCTTTCCTGTCAGCGGTACACCTACCCAGCCTCAATTTGTTCTTCCTGCCTCCTGCACCAGCATTTCTGAGATGCTGAATTGCTCATGTCTTGTTGGCATCCAATACAAACCTAGAAGATGTTTCTCTAGCTCAACCTTCCACAAGCCCCTCAAATACTCCCTCCCGCACCGAGGAACTGTGTGGTCTCCTTTACACAAGCAGACCCAGCATACCTGCACTTGTGTGACTGCAGATGTGTTCCCTAGTGATTGGTGAGCACCCATAGACCAAATGTGTGCCGAGCATCTGCTGGAGACTAAGAACTGTGCTTCCCCAAGAAAGCCAAGAGTCGCCTGGAAGTGAGAGAGGGGCCGAATCGGTTCTGTAGCTGCTGGTAATAAATGGTAAAGAGAAATTAGAAAGGAAGTCTGATTAGTAGAGGCTGGACCAGCTGTGTAGAGAACACCAGGTTGTTCCTTCTCCATCACTGAAGGTCTCTGTGAAGTCATCAGACAGACTCTATTCCAAATGGCACAGACTGGGAGTGGACATGAGCCTTTAAGTGAAGCCTGTTCTCCTCCAGGCTAGAAGTTCTTGAACTGTGTGGCCTTGCTCAACCCAACAAAGTAGGCTACTTGTGTTCCCTTTGCAAGACACTGAGCTGAAATTCATATGGACCAGTTTTAGCTAGCAATGAAGCCAAAAGGATTATCAAGCATTGCCTCACCCTAGGGGAACCAGAGGTTCCTTTGAACTATCTGTGACAGACAAGGAGAAGCTGAACAGCACGAGGAGGAGACTAGCAGTTACACGCAAAGGGCAGAAGAGATGGCCCTTGTGTTTGAGAGGTACAACAAGGCTTTCTGCACAACAACAGCCTTCGTCCCATCTCTGTGGGCCCTGGACCAATTTAGACTGTTGTCTCCAGTCTCCTGAGCCTCTCTGTTGATTAAGCTAATTCTTATCAGTGTATAAAAGCCCTGCTCTGGACCACAGAGGGACAGGAGACCTTTAAACAATCAACTTCATAGGGCCAGTAACCAAGAAAAGAAAACAGGAAAACAAAAGAAATAAAGTGGACATTATTTTTATGACTTTGGGGTCAGACCAGCTGGGAATAGATGGCAAAAGCAAGGCGCAGGCCGTAAGATGCCATGTGGCGCATTCTCAGTAATGTCACTGGGCTGCTTTGCAAGGCATGATGACTCCCTGGGGAAGCCCCCCCCCCATCACCACCATCCTCCAGTCTGAACTGAGAACCTTCTTTCCCCCTTGTGACCACACTTTGCTTCTCTAGAACACTTACCGTTCTCCCTCCTCACTGCGGAAGTCAGGTCCTCTTGAGTATCCTCTAGCCTAGTAGTTCTCAAGTGGGTACGTTAAATACCCTGTGATACACACTACAGCCTGCTCTTGACACCAGGAAATCATCTAGAATACTGGAGTCAAGCATCCTAGTACTACAGCTGAGAACCCTGCTCTAGGTATCGGCAGATGCTCTGTAGTCCGCGTTGTCCCACGTAGTCGGCTAACCACATATAGCCACCGTGCACTGGAAATGCAGCTGGTGCGACTGAGAAGCTGCATTTTTTTAACTTATATTTAATTCGAACAAGTTAAATTTAAATAAACACAAATGGTTCGTGGCTAGAGCACAAACCAAGATCTTCAACGGTCCTCTACATATAGTCAAATTTTACAATGTCAGTTTGACAGCCCCCTAAGCAAACTAGAAGCTCCCTGTGGGCGAGGAATGTGCTCATACCTTCCTAGATGAACCCAGGCGTAGTCATCCGTAATCCTCCGGCTGTTGTTTTTCATAAAAGTCAACGTTTTTTTAACAAGGTTATGCTATCTCTTCGCTTCAGAGAGCTGCTACCCTCTTGACAACCTCCAAAGCGCACGCTCTTTGTGTTTGGGACCAAAGGACTGCAGCACGCTCCTGCCACCTGGTGGTGATGTATAAAATGTCAGGCAAAGGCTCTCCCCCTGAGGTGCTGTGATATGACCAAAAGGCGGGACAGAAAACTAATGCTTTGGGACTTGGGTGGAACAGAATTATCTGTTAATGGAAGCATAAATCAGAGGGAGAAATCTGTTTCCAGATGAGGAAACTAAAGGGGAGAATCACTTGGTGACTCACTCACATATAAAATCAGCCAGAAGCAAAGTCACTCCAACCGCGTGTTTCTTCCCCTCTGGATAATAAATATTTCTCTCTCTGGGGTAAACAGAGACATTACTGACAGATAAGAACTGATCTCTGTCTTAGGTATTTAGGTACTTGCTCACCATAGACACCAGTCTCTCTGAAGATGGTACCACTTCAGAAGCGATAGATCCTGCTAGAGCTGGTTGATAATGGGCTTGTTCTTCCCATTTAATTGGCATCAGGTAGCTATGGGTCATCAAGATTCAAATGAGTAAATCCCTCCCTTCAGCAGAAGTTGCCTACAATTTCATTTCTGATTCATGTATCAGATGTGTTCCTACTTTGTGCTGGCTATGATACTAGCTGTCAGGGGTACAGTAAGGAGACAATCCGATAAGGTTTCTGCTCTTGGGAAGCTCACAGTTTGCTAGGCTTCCATACAAACTCTGTGCAAAGTAACAATAAGGACAGCCTACATAGGGTCAGGGAAAGGAGATGAGCTAGGACCGAAGAAGACAGCCATCAACGGAAGCAGGATCAGCTACAGTAACTAGATCTGCAGAGGGAGCAGTGTCTCACAGAGCCAAAGGTCCAATATTGGTGATACCCAAATAACCAGTTACAGAGTGTTAGGTGCTATTGACCAAACTGAAGTGTCAAGAAGAAGTGGACATCAAGCCGACGATCTGTGTAGAGCATTAGATCTGTGTGTCTAAGGTGAGTGCACACATGCGGTACCAACTAGTGAGTGTGGGAGGTTTCCAAAAGTGACGGGTCTGTCTGTCTGAGGTGGTAACAGAGGCTAGTCAGAGCTGTGGGCCTGAGAAACCCAGTAGACTGGACTGAGGGAGGATGGGGCTTGCAGCACATCTTGCCACTGCCAGGATTGGTCTCAGGTCGGGGATTAGATGCTAGCACCAGTGGAGTAGAGGGTAAGAGTACCAGCAGGGACAGTAGATACTATGACCATGTTAACTCATTCCCTGTGAATCTCTTGTGTTCATTTAGCTCAATGGCTCTCAACCTTCCCAATGCTGTGACTCTTTAATACAACTCTTCATGTTGTGGTGACCCCCCAACCATAAAATTATTCTCATTGCTATTTCATGACTGTAACTTTGCTACTGTTATGAATTATAATGTAAATATCTGATATGCAGGATAAATGATATTAGACCCCCAAAGGGGTTGTGACTCCCAGGTTGAGACCCACTGATTTAGCTTAAAGCTGTTGGCTGTATGGGGGTCAAGGGGCCACATCTTCAATTTG
This sequence comes from Grammomys surdaster, assembly GCF_004785775.1. Taxonomy (NCBI): domain Eukaryota; kingdom Metazoa; phylum Chordata; class Mammalia; order Rodentia; family Muridae; genus Grammomys; species Grammomys surdaster. Next base: position 5,259,454 of record NW_021604782.1, read on the forward strand.
ATTTATTTTCCAAGCCCTTGATCAGCTGTGTTTATTAGCAATGACGGTCAAGGACATGTCTCCAGGGGAGGTCATTGTAATGCTTTACAGAGTGGTAAGAGAGATATCTCAGCCTGGGAAATCCATTCTCTCCTACTTGGTATAACAGCAGTTGGTAAGAGCTTAGGTCAAGCTGCAATGTTGGGTTCTTTAACGTGTCTAATCCAAAATCTTCCTGGGAAGAATGTTGATTCTTGAAGATAAAATTTGGTCTGAAGCAGAGGAAAACAGAAGACGGAGATTGGGTGATTCGTGATGTCGTAACATTTTGCCTAATTGTTTGTTGTGCTTGGTCTCCCCACCGTAACTTTCCACACTCTAACCCTGACCTGGGTTAGAGCTTAAAGCTCTGAGGTGAACTTCAGCCTTACTGGCGAGGGATCTGTGTCCACAGGGGATGGGGCCACGGGGCAATACTGTGACCCTGTAACAGTTCTGTCTCATCGACTTGGCAGGCCCCGAGATAATTTTTAAAACTGAGAGGAAAAATTATCACTGGGCCCAAAAATAAAATGTTATTCTAGATATTAAACAATGTCTAACAGACAGTAAATTTAATGGCTCTGAAGTGGCTTCAGACCTCTGAGAAGATTTTACTTCTCAGCCTTGGCGGGGACACCAAGCGCCACTCTTCTATTTCTGCTCTGCCTTCAAACTGTCATAAATAGTTAACTGTGTGAGTCCTTTCCAAAAAAAAAAAAAAAAAAAAAAAAAAAACCTCCCAGAAGCATCCAAAAATAGCCTCCAGGGGCTCAATGCATATTTCCTCGGGTCCTCCTCTTAATCTCTCCATATGGGTGGCTATGATTTATTGTTACTGTCACCTGTGGACTGGCAGAAACAAAGGCAGTCAGGCTGGAAGACAGACAGAGGGAGCAGTATAGGAAGGGTCTCTTGAGCGATGGAACTGAGCATCCAATCCAGATGAGAGTGAAGGCTTGAGAGATGTCACCTCTCCTTTCCTTGATTTCTCTGCAAGAAAAGAAGAGAGGAGGGGATGTCAGCCTCTCCCAAGATGCATGAAGACTCTCCCCTCAAGTGTGAAGCTTTAACAGAGTCTCCCACAAGGCAGAGCCCGCCAAAGGCCAAGGCCTATTATGACAGGGCAAGTGTGCACTCATTACACGGGGCGCGTGTCACCTCTGCTGTTTCCTATCTCCAGGCCAAAAATGAGCTCGCTCCTGCCAGTTTTCCAGCCCAGTGGCATGACCCGAGGCTGGCTGTCCATCAAGCTGGGCCCAACTGAGGTACCTGCCTGCTTTTGCTAGCTGTGCCTCTCCTTGTATGTTTCTCCATAGCATGGGTACCACCTCTTAGGCACTGAGCTCATCTTCAGGGAAGCAGTCTCTGCCAATAGACCACCAGCCCAGGGATCCCTTGTTGACCCAGGAGGAGGGATAGGACAGGAACCTCCCCATCTGTCTCTGTGCCTTCTGTTTTCCCTCTTGACACTCTTAACAATGCATCATGATTAGTTGCGGCTCGGGCCCCCTGACACCCCTTAACCTGGAAAATCAGGCAGACTTTCGAGACGGCAATCAGCTCCCAGACACATCCAACTGTAATGTGATTACTCCATTTACCAAAATGCAAAGAGAGATACTTGAGGCGTTTCTGATTAGGGCTGACATTATCTCTCTAATGGGCCATGGCATTAATCAAAGCTGTTGCTATGACTATGGTGGTGGTGGGGAAATAACCCCAGCTTGATTCTGGGCCTGCCCAGTAGTGCCACTGAAGAAGAGGTCAGCTTTTGTTAGGGACATGGCACAAGAATTGTTTCTTCCTGCCTGAGAAGGACTTTCTATTGAAATCACAGCACTGGCCAGAAAGAGGCCTCTGTGTCCTTTCATGACGTTGGGTGCTCTGGTTCCATAGCTCAAGATGACTTGGTGGCATTGTTCTAGGAGGGACTGAATGTGTGCATGAATGCTGGGGGTGGGGGTACCAGGCTGATCTGTGAGACTGTCAGAGTCTTCTGCTATCAAGAGTTGTATTTTAATTGTCGACTAGCCCCCTGAGAGTTCTGTGGGGCCAGAGAACTTGGGGAAGGAGGAGAAAGATCCTTGGAAAGGCCAACTTTCCTATGGTAGCAACGTTCTGGCCTCTGCTGCTCTCTCTGTGTTCCAGACCTCAGAAACATTTGACAGAGACAAGCCCATAACTACAGACCCTACATGAGCAGATGGAAAAACAGAGGCAGAATGAAATCGGTGTGACAGGCCCAAATGGAAAACCCTCTGGCCTCTGCTCTAGATGGCAGGACACTCATGATCTGGAGGAGGCATATGGGGATCGAATGATGCCACTGGGGCCAGCCATAAGAAGCTGGTTCTCATTTGCTAGTAATGAATTCTCCACAAACCCAAGTCTACCTTTTCTTAGATGCAACTATGATCAGAAGAGGACACTCCAAGGGCATCAATATAGAGCATGTGCACACACACACACACACACACACTCACACACATGTGCTATTGGAACTGAGGGTGGTGATTCAGCTGGTAAAGTGCTGGTGGCACATGCATGAAGACATGAAAGAATCTATATTTAAAAGACAGACATAGGGCTAGAGAGAAGAAGTTAAGAACACTTGGTGCTCTAGTTGTAGAGGACCTCAATTCCGTCCTCATCAGGCAGTCACAACTGCCTGTAATTCCAGCTCTAGGATTCCAACACTCTCATCTAGCTTCCATGGACAGGGGCCCATGCATGCCCATACACTACACTAACACATACACATAAGTAAAATCATATATATATATATATATGGAGAGAGAGAGAGAGAGAGAGAGAGAGAGAGAGAGAGAGAGAGAGAGAAACATTGAACATAGTGGCTCATGTTTGTAATTCCAGCATTACAGAGGAGACAGGTAAATCTCTAGATAAACCTCTCCCCACTTGTCCAGTAGAAGACTATAACAAACATACAAATAAGGTGACATCTGAGAAATGACACCTGAGGTTAACTTTTGGATTACATGTGCATGTGTGTTCACGCGCGCGCGCGCGCACACACACACACACACACACACACACACAATCTAGTTCTTGTGACATCAACTCTGCTTTCCTCACAAAGGAGAGAAAGTGTCTTATAAAGACTAGAGCACAGAAGGAGTTAGAGCTCTGAGGAGGGCCCCAGCTTAGACACTCACAGATCTGGGAGGTGACTTGGGCAGAGGAGGGAGGGAGTTTTAAAGCTCCCAGGGAAACCACTACCTCAAGGACAATAGCAAGCAGTCCCTAGTTTGAGCCTTATTTCCAAACGCACTTATATTTTTTAATGGGAACAAGAATTTTTAAAAACAAAAGGCTTGCGTGAAGATCAAGATAGAGAATTATGTGAAAGTACGTGTATAACCCTACACCTGGATTCCTAATTAATGTTCAAGTCCCTCATTAGAGACGCTGTCTCTGCTTGGAGGAAAGGTCTTGTCCTCAGGAGTGAGACCTCGGACACCACCTTACTTCTTAGCTGTGTGACTGAGCACAGGCGGGCACTGAATGACAGCAAACACTTGTAACGCTTTCCATGCTTGATCTCACGTAATTATAGCAACAGCCTGGTGAGGCAGGCAGGGATCATTGTCACCAGTGTGAAGGGACATCTTAGGTGACTCAGGCTGTCAGTGGTACAGCTGGGATTTTAGCCCAAATTTGTCTCGTTCCAAAACTGAACTTCTTTCCATGACCCTCTTGGCTAGAAGTGACCTGAGTCAATTTTGTTATTCACTATGTAGATGGAAGAGGTCATTGGGCCACAAGTCTCTGTGTGCTGTAATGAAAGCAGGTGCCACAGAAAATTCTGCCATGCAGGTTCTCATTTATTAGCCAAGCAGGTGCAAAAATAGGCATGTGTCTCTTGCCCTGAGATCTCAGACACATTCTGAATCATTGTCCTTTTGGTACCCTATGAGAGCTTTGCATGAAAGCTTTGCTCAGGGCATAGGTGACTTTTATTTTATTTTTAAATGCAGCAAGATCAAGCTAACTTTGTCATAGGGTCATGGGGGGAGGCGGGGATTTCTCTGGCAATCAGCCAGATAAACTCCATTGGAGTCATGAGCTCTTGGTACTATTCAATTTCATAAACACAGGAAGACCAGTCAGAAAACTCCTGGAGCGTTCCTGCCCTGGACTGATAGGCTCTGCTCAGTAGCTGTGGGGGAAGAAAGAGGGACTAGATTCCTCACAGAGCTCACTTAATAACAGGAGTCCAAAATGCCACACACACTACCAGCAATGAGCCTTCTCAGAGTTCTGGAAGCCTGGAATCTGAAACCAAGTTGTACCCTCTGAAGGTTCTGGGACGGGTCCTTTCTCCCCATTCCTTTCCCGGTACCTGGCAGATGTCAGGAGTGTTTGGTATTGCCTGGCTTCTTGTGGCCATGTTCCAGTATCCATTGTTACTATCGCTTTGGTTTTTCATATGTATGTATGTATGTCTTATGTATGTATTATGTGTCTGTGTCTCTGAGTCTTTTCCTCTTTTATTATTTTTTTTAAGATTTATTTATTTTATTTATGAGTACACTGTAGCTGTCTTCAGACACACCAGAAGAGGGCATCCAATCTCATTACGGATGGTTGTGAGCCACCATGTGGTTGCTGGGATTTGAACTCAGGACCATCTGGAAGAGCAGTCAGTGCTCTTAACCGCTGAGCCATGTCTCCAGCCCCCTTCTCCTCTTTTATGAGGTCACTATTATAGTGCATATAGAGACCTTCCTAAGCCAAAGCAACCTTAACTTAGTTAATTACATCTGCAAAGTGCTTTCTCGTACTCACAGACTAGGCATTTGAGTGGACAAAAGAGTCAGGAGTCTTGAACCCCAACCTAAGTTGCAGCCAAACCATCCTCCTTTCATTTGTCCTTGACAGTGACAGTGAGCAATCCTGCCACCCCACAGGCTGTATTTACTTTTGCAACACTAAGAACTGAGTCCAGAGCTTCACACAGGGTAGTTCAGCTCATCCTGCTGAGGAGCTAAGTCTCCAGCCCCATTCACCACCACATGTTAAGCACCTTTCCCCCTTCCAGGCTGTGTAAGAGCCTATTCACTGCCCATGAAATGCTTACAGCATGCCACATGCTGAGGGGAAAGGAGGCAACAAAAGAAAGGATCACAGTGGGTTTGCACATTTTTAATCTCAGTCCCCCAGATCAAGGTGGCCGTGGATCTCTATGAATCTGAAGCTCAATGAAGCAAATTCCAGGCAAGCCAAGTCTATATAGTGAAACCTTGTCTTTTAGAAAAACAAACAAACAAACAAACAAACAACTCCCACAAAGAAAGGTTGCCCTGCAGTTGACCTGCTCAGCAACATCAAGGAAAACAGGCAGGTGGAAACACTCCTGGGGTAGTAAACATAGGTGTTGCTGGTTTGGGGCAGGTGAGGGAGAAAGCCCATCCCAACTCAGAGGGTCTTAGAAGTGACTTTTGGTTAGAGGAGCAGAGACAGCAGATTGGCAAATAGGTTCAATAGTTTGGTGTGTTTTCTGAGGCAGGGGAATCTGAGGTAGGCATCAAGTGATAGATAAAGCCAAACTGATAGCAAGGGTAGAGCATGAAGTCTCTTCTGTGTGGATCTGAGAAGGCTGGAATTCATCCAAAGAAACACAAGGAACCACTGACATCCTTTAAGTCAGAGAGGGACATAGCACCATTTGCATCTACAAGCCATGACAATGAGAGATTGGAAAGGTTTATGGAGATGGAAAAGCCAAGGTCCAAGAATGATCTAGTCCTGGTTATGTGGTAGCAACCCTGGAAATGAGGAGAAGGGAACTGACTTAAGCTTTATTCAGATGAGGGACTCAACTGAGTCTTTGATGGATGAGAAACGGGTGTGAAAGGGGAGCTGGTGAGTGCATAGGAGGAGTTCATTTCTGCTTTTCAGCTTTCTGGAAATGTGTCCAGGTCAGAGTCCTGGAAAACGTCAACATTTAAGAGAAACTACCGATCAGAGAACTGGGAGGAAATCAGAGTCGTGTGAGAGGAACATCTACATTGGAGGGCAATGAGCACAGAGCCCCTGGACACCAGCTCTGATTAGAGTTAGCACCCTGATAAAGGAGAAGGCTGCCTGGAAGAGTGGCCTCTCAGAGAGGTTTAATGGTTAGGAAGGAACCTGAGTGAGACCAAGACCGAATAACCCTGCTCTGGGAAGCCATGGCATCCCAAGATCAGTGGGCTGGGGGCAATTGTTGCATCTGTTTTTTTATTCTCTTAGCTGCAATGACCAACCACTTAGATTTCCTCAGGACTGATCCAGTTTTAAATCTGAGATCCTAGCATCCCCAAAAAATTTCCCTGGGAAAGCCAGGACAGCCAGTCACTCTGGTTCACAAGTGCTTCCAGCACATCTGCTATGCATCCAAAGGCCTGGAGAGACTAGAATACAAAGAGCAGGCTCTTAGGCAGCCCACAGGGTAGAAGGGGGAAAGGTGGATTACAAATGCTTAAAACCTGGTGAATGAGGCTGGGGATTTAGCTTAGCAGCAGGATGCTGAGCTACCGTGTGTGAAGCTCTGGACTTATCCTTAGTGTTGCAAAACCAAATAAAGCCTGCAGGAGGGCAGGATTGCTCAGTGTCACTTTCAGAGGTAGGCTAAAGGAAGAGAGTTTAGCTGTACCTTAGGTGGCAGTTCAGAAATGCTAAGACTAGTGTGCACTCAGAAGAGTATATGAATAGGAGAAATATTAATTTCGATTATCAAACTGGGAAGAGCCAAGTATTAACATGCGCACGCGTGCGTGTGTGTGCATGTGTGTGATTGCAACAGTTTCTTAAGAACTAACAACATTTCTTAAGTTAACAGGAAAAATTATTTCTCTAGGCAGGGCCTGAAAAGATATTGAGGTAAGCTGGGTGGCGTTAGCTCAGGATAAAATGTGCTTAATTTCAGATATTAGAAGAGGGACTCAGCTCAGAAATGAAAGCCCCTGTCAGTCCACACCCTTACCCCTGTGTAAATTTCCAAAGTTATAAAGCCAGTCCACATCTGAATGGCTTAACACTAGAGGAATTCTTTGTCTCACAGCTGTGGAGGGCAGAAGTCCAGCACGGAGGTATCCTCAAGGCTCCAGTGGAGAGGCTGATGCTGGTCTCTCACACCTTTCAGAGGCTGTTGACATAGATTGATTCTCTTGACTGTGGAACTCCACCTCCTGTCCCCTCTTGGCCATGTTTTTGCATGTGTGTATGCCTCTCGCTCCCCTCCCCCTCCTTTAGTCATATAAAGACATCTGTTACTGGGTGGTGCATCTCTATAATCCCAGCACTCCGGAGGCCAAGGCAAAAGACCATGAGTCTGATGACAGACTATGTGGTGAGATCCAGTCACTAAAATAAAGAAGACTTGTGTCATTGGGTCCACCCAGACAATCTAAAATGATCTCATCTCAAAATCCTTCAAGTACCACATTCTGCAAAGATCCTTTTCCCCAAAAAAGGGCCACATTCACAGGTCCTGAAGCCTAGGACTTAGTCCTAGATTCTGGGAACCTCAATTTGATCAACTATATATCACCAGTATAACTTGAGTCCATTTTCCCTTCCTGTGTATTATAACAGGCAAGAAGAACCACCGAATCTTATGAGCAGAAAAGCCAATGACAAAGGTTCTCTCCGACTTCCCCAGCAGTGTGCCTGCTTAAGAGGGCTCAGCTTTACTGATTTCAACTAAGGTCCCAATAGCCCTGGGACATCCTGGCTGTTGACATTCTTTACTAGATGTCTGAATTAGGACTCCTATTGCTGCGATGGAACATCATAATGGAAGCAACTTGAGGAGTAACAGGTTTGTTTGACTTACACTTTTTTTTTCTTTTTTCTTTTTTTTTTTTTTTTTTTTTTTTTTTTTTTGGCTTTTTGAGACAGGGTTTCTCTGTGTAGCCCTGGCTGTCCTGGAACTTACTCTGTAGACCAGGCTGGCCTCAAGAACTCAGAAATCCGCCTGCCTCTGCCTCCCAAGTGCTGGGATTAAAGGCATGTGCCACCACCGCCCGGCGACTTACACTTTTATACCACTGTTCATCACTGAAGTAAGTCAGGACAGGAACTCAAACAGGCAAGAAACCTGGAGGCAGGAGCTGATGCAGAAGCCATGCATGGATGTTTACTGGCTTGCTCATCATGACTTGCTCAGCCTGCTTTCTTATAGAACCCAGGACCACTAGCCTAGGGATTGCCCCACCCACAATGGGCTTGGTCCTCCCGCATCAATCATTAATTAATAAAATGTCCTACAGGCTTGACCAAGAGCCTGATCTTACAGAGGCATTTTCTCAATTAAAGATCCCTCCTCTCAGATGACTAGCTTATGTCAAGTTGACATAAAACCTTCCATCACACCAGGACTGTCTTTAGTGGTAGCCAATAAGAGGACACAGTCCCAGCTAATCATAAACACTTTTCATGATCCTGCAAAATCCATCACACCTCAGGAGAGATGGAAGAGGGACTGGTCATTTCTATGGGAAAGTTGTAGCATGAAGAGTGGTTAAAGGGGACCATAGCTGGGTGGGTCCCCTGGGCAACCGCATGTGATTACATCACTCTCTATGCTTGAAACAGCAAAAATAGAATCAAGAACTAAACTGAGACCTAGTCCCAAAGCTAGTATCCCCATCCCTATACTCCATGTTATTGTTGTTTGACATGTTGTTGTTTTCTGTTGTTGTTCAGAACAATAGTTCTCATATCAAAGGCTGTTTGTTCTTGAACACACTATGTAGTTGAAGACAAATTTGAACTCCTGATTCTCCTATCTCTGCATTCCCAGTGCTGGGATTACAGGTGTGTAGCACCATGCTGGGTTTATAGTGCTAAGACATGGATAAAAACTGTCCACTCTGGTGATACCAAAGTCCCTTAGGTATGACAAATCCCCAAAGCCCTTCTCTTTCTGCCATTTTATTAGAACCTGACAATGATGTCCCATGATAAGGCCATTTTACAGAACAGGAAGTTCAGTTCCAGGGAAATCCAGGCTTTTGCTTAGAAGGAAGCTGGTTGGTTTGGTGGGGTCTAGGTTGCAGCAAAATGACTAGAATCTTCAAATTCTAGTCATTCTCGTGTTTCTGGGAACTGACAGGCTGGGCTCTTATCAAAAGTCCCTTAGCCCAAGTCATAGGTGTGTCATTTAACCCACCAGTGACATTTTATTTTTCTCTGTAAATAAAAAGGAGTAATAATCATCTTCCGGGTGATGTCATCATGGAATAGCCAATAAACATTATCGGCAACAATTGAAATCAAACACATAATAATAAAGTAAATAGCTGTGCTCTGTTGTCCACAGGAACTTAGACATAATTAAAAAAAAAAAAGACCAATCCCTGTGTGTCTGCAGGAATTTGTAGAAGTCATTAGTGAAATGGAAAGAAAAGTATATTTTCTTGATGGTTTTATTAATAAGGAAAAATGTAGAAGTATATTGTGTATCAAAAATGAGATTTTTCTAGTACCATATGGCAAATTAATCATTAGGGCTCTCTCATGGCTCAGACACACTTAATATGTTCTCTGTGGTGTGTGTACAGAAAACCTGCACAATTCCATTACAGTGACTATTAAATGATTCATCAGGGCCACTTCCCCAGTAGACTAAGAATCTGCTGCTTATTCATGCTTCCCTCTTGGTAAGCTTTATTATCTCAACTGTGTTTGCCAGTGACTAATTAGAGGTGATGGTACCAGCTAATTGCTAGAAATTTTCAGAACGGTGCAAAGTATTTATTTTGAGGTGGGAGAGGGAAGGCAGGGTGTTGCAGTTCCATCTTTGGCAGCAGAAGAGAAGAGAGCATGATAACAACGACGCATGGCTGTGGGTCCAGAAGAGGCTGGAAGCAGTTAAACATGATTGGCTGATGGTCTGGATCTGGAGCGGAGATGTGAAAACTGCTTTTAATACCCAGGGCAATGCAGGCCACAGCTGGGTTCAAGATTTGTGGCTTTAAATTCCAGAAGCTTAAGTTTGCCCTTAAGAGTCTTTTCTTGGGCTGAAGAGATGGTTCTGTTGGTTAAGTGTTTGCTGTGTAATCATGAGGACCTACAAAAAACAAACAAACAAACAAACAAGCAACCTGAGCATGGTGGCATGCACTGCTAATCCCATCTCTGGGAGAATGGAGACAGATCTCCGAGATCTGCTAATTAGTGTGTTCCAGATCAATGAGAGACCCTGTCTCACAAAACCAAGGAAGTTCATGTCTTGAGGTATGATACCTGGCCTACAAATGTACACATACCTCTGAGTCACACACAGACACATGCACACACAAGCACAAAAAGAACCTTTTCTCTTATAACCTTTGACCTGAGAAAGCCGTGGTGGTGACAAATAAAACTAGTTTCACTGGGGATGTCAGAGGCATGAGTACCAAGAGCAGGTAAGTTCCAGGTGATAAGAAAAAAAGTTTCAGGTGCAAAGCAGTAGACAAGGGCAGGTTTCAAAGACTTACAGAAAGCTCCTCTGTCCAAAACAAGGAGATCCAGAGAAGCAATGCGTAGGAGTCCATGCTGACAGCCCCTAGAAGTCTGGCATCTAAGATTCCAGAATGGGAGGCTGCAGGGAGCAAGTGTATGACTATAACGAGAATTCATGACTTGAGCATGGCCATATCAAGGACCCCAACTCCTTAGACCCATGGGAATGGCAAGGCCTTCCCAAGGTCAGGCTCAGGGGAATGGTAGGCCCTTTCCCAGATGGAAGGAAGGATGTTGGTACCATGTATACACATTATCAAGCAGAGCTTCCTCCTCAAATGACTGCAGCCTGAAACTACAGAGAGCCCCAAACATGATTAGCCAACCCACCTCCTCATTCAGCTGTATATAATAAACTCCTTGAGTTTCCAGGCTGCTGGCTCATCTCCATCAGAGTACATCAGAGTACATGGCCTGTCTGATCTCAACTTCTATGTATGTGTGTCTATTGTTTGCTCAGTCCTCACCTCCTCAGTCAGCTCAGTCCCTAAGCCATCTAGGTAATAACAAGTGGGGCAAAATAGAGGTTCATTTCTAGAGAGAAAGGAGAAAAAGAATAAAGATTACATCTCATAAGCAAAGGGTGTCCTGTGAGGAAGGGGAATGACGCTGAGCTTGATGCTGGTTCTCTGAGGCTGACAGAGCATCCTCATTCATCATAAAGTTACATTGACACCACATCCTTGTGCTATATGCTTGGATCCAGCAGTGTCCAATGCACTCAACATCTGTTTCCTTCCCTATGGGCCTTATTCCTTTTGTGGAAGACAGGAAAGAGAAAGTGGCCCTCTAACAGGTAGCGCTTGCCATGCAAGTCCTTCTGACAATTTAAAGGCACTCAAACCATCTAAAGTATGAAGTCAAGTAGACACCCTTTTCCTGATCCTACCAATGTTCTGCTTAGAAGTAGCAGGGGATCTAGGCCTGTGTCACCCCTCATTTTTGCATTGCAAAGACTGGGGCTGATTGACAGCCTTGCTTCTGTGTTCTGAAACCCACCCCATATTCACTGTCACTTCTCTTAGCTACTCTCAGCCTGTGATGGAGCTCAAAAGAGACTTGGGGTCCTCAGATGGGTGATGCTGGTTGGATGGCTTACATACACACACTCATATTCCCCCCTCTCTGCCTCTCTCTCTCTCTCTCTCTCTCTCTCTCTCTCTCTCTCTCTCATCTCTGATCTCTGGTGTCTGTTGAGAGAATTTGGGAGAATATTGTCTCTTACAGACCTCTCCACAGGAGACCGCTTGAGGGCAGGGAAGGGGATCTCTTCATGTTGTCCTTTACATGTTCAAGAAAGAGGAGTATAGAGAAGGGACTTAATAGCAACTTTTGTCATGTCTTGCTTGGCTTTGAACTAGTAGTATTCATACTAGGTCTTCTTGGTTGGCTATCTAATCTACAAATCAAATGTTTTATATTCTTCTTCATTAGATGTGTCTCATTTCATTTCTCACAAATCATTTATAAAAAGCCACATTTTGTGGATGAGGAGAGTGAAACCTGAGGAGATGGTACAACTTTCACAAAACTGCATGCCTACTAAAGCAGAAGCTTTCGTCCCATTCACTCAGCTCACCTCACATGACCAGCACCCAGTTAGGACCCTAGAAGTTGTTTCATATGTAATTGATTCTATGTTTATACTAAAATATGTGTGTGTGTGTGTGTGTGTGTATTCTAATTTATATACTACAGAGGAAATTCTAGTACCCAAACCTAAGCACAGGAGGCTTGGCTTGGATAGAAATTGCAAAGCTTCATGGTCCAGTTCCTTTTCAGTGTTGTGGCCATATCCACACTAACTGTAAATACTTGGTAGAATACATGACATGCAGTTACATTTGAAGGTTCAATAAAGAAAGGGTAGTTTTCAGTACCCATGCCTAGGCTCTCAGCCATATTTGTATGTATTCATACTGAAATATCATTTTTGCTTATCTGAAATTCTGGTTTTACTGGGGGGTGTCCCATATCCTCAGTCGTTAATGCTAATGATCCCAACAGTAATTACGAAGTTTTCCCAGGGAAGCAGGATTACTGTGTCTAAAGCTGTGGTATGAAGTGCCAACCAAGTCTTCTTAGTTTAAAACAAAGAAAAGGACAACAGCAAAGAAAAGCAGCTAATCCATTCAGCATGTTACTCCACAGAGGACACTAGTCTCATGTCCTGTAATAACTCACGGTGACCTGAGAAACACCAGCAAGGCTGGCATCTTTGACCTTTTCATCTTACAAACAACTGAGGAAGAGAAACTTGCCCCAAGACTGGCAGTCAGCGAGCTGGAGGGCTGGGTTCAACCTGTGGCGTCCATTGCCGATATTAGGTGTTTACACATTAACTGTCTTCATCGAGAACGACACTCCTGCAACTTGAGCTTCCATGAAAACATTTTTTTCCCACCTGCCATTAATTTAGACCCTATTTTTCCTCAAAGACATGTCACACCTCAGAATGGCAGAGATCTAAGGGGAGCTTGAGTTTGTTTGTTTGTTTGTTTGTTTGTGAACAGGGTCTTGGACACACCCTGTAGATCAAGCTGACTCAGGAAGTGCCAACTGCCTTCTGTCTCATGAAGACTGAATTTCAAGGCCTACACCGCAATGCCTGGTGTTTTTAAAATACAACTTTCTTGTTGTTTTTACAAGTATGCAAAAATCAATGTATTCTATATTAATGTTTTAATATTTTAGCATTTAAAAATAAATACTAAAAACTTCAGAAAGCATGAGGAATCTAAAAAATTGCCTTCTTTCCCTAGTTAACAGGCAACAGTCTTCCAGTCTTCCTGTAGATAAGTATGTTCTCTCAATTTTCTTTTTTAAAAATAGAATCTTTTATTTATTGATTAATAGTTTTATTCACGCCGGGCGGTGGTGGCGCACACCTTTAATCCCAGCACTTGGGAGGCAGAGGCAGGCAGATTTCTGAGTTCGAGGCCAGCCTTGTCTACATAGTAAGTTCCAGGACAGCCAGAACTACACAGAGAAACCCTGTCTCGAAAAACAAAACAAAACAAAACAAAACAAAACAAAACAAAACAAAACAAAACAAAAAAAAAGATAGTTTCATTCACATGAACAAGGTATCTTAATCACACCCCTAATTCTCCTCTTCCACTCCCCCAGGTACCCCCAAAATGCCTACTCCCTGCCTCATGTCCACTCCTTTTGGCTTCTGTAACTCACACAGTCCAATGAGTGCTGCCTGTTGAGATGCTGACTGATCTTGGTGGCTTGGTTTTGTGCTGGTAACCATGACTGCAGTGAGTTCCTGGATATAGTGCTTGCATCATGGCCAGAAGACAGCCTTACACAGCACTAGTCCTCCCTGACCACCACCCCTCCCTGACCACAACTCCTTCCTGAACTCCACTCCTCCATGACCACAGCTCCTCCCTCATCTCCATTCCTCCCTGACCTCCACTCCTCCCTGACCTCCACTCCTCCTTGACCTCCACTCCTCCCTGACCTCCACTCCTCCCTGACCTCCACTCCTCCATGACCACAGCTCCTCCCTGACCTCCACTCCTCCCTGACCTCCACTCCTCCAAGACCACAGCTCCTCCCTGACCTCCACTCCTTCCTGACCTCCACTCCTCCCTCATCTCCATTCCTCCCTGACCTCCACTCCTTCCTGACCTCCACTCCTCCCTGACCTCCACTCCTCCCTGACCTCCACTCCTCCCTGACCTCCACTCCTCCCTGACTTCCACTCCTTCCTGACTTCCAGCTCTTGTATTCTTTCTGCACCCTCTTGCTCAGTGTTCTCTGAGCTTTGGTTTGGACATTAATGCAAATGTCCCATTTCGAGATGAGCTCTCAGTAATCACTTAGTTTCAGTATTTTGGCCAGTTATAAAGTCACTGCAATAACTGCTGACCACTGCAGAGAAGCTTCTCCAGCCACTCAACTGCTTTCAAACACAAACCCTGAATGTGAACCTTAGTTAAAAATGCATTGTGAATGTGTCTCTTTTTCTGAGTGCTCACAGAAGGCTATGGAATGCACCCACTTCCCAGTTTATATGCTGAGGTTCTAACCCCTGGTGTGATGGGTTCCAAAGAAGGAAGTAATTAAATGAGCTTATAGTGGGGAGGTCTTGTTCCATTGGATTTGTGTCTTTTTGTTTCTAATTTAACTTTAATTTAAGTGTATAAGTGGTTTGCCTCTGTGTATGCCTGTGCACCACATGCATCCCTGATGCCTGAGGAGGCCATAAGATTGGATTCCCTGGAACTGGAGTGACAGACAGTTGTAAGTCACCACATGGATGCCGAAACTTGAACCCCAGTCCTCTGGAGAAACAACCAGTGCTCTTAGCCATGGAGCCATCATTTCTCCACCTCCAGGATTTGTGTCTTTATAAAAGGTAGCAAGCAGTTCCCTCCTTGTTCTGCCATATAAGGTTAAAGTAAGAAAGGAGATGTCATCTCATGGGGAAGGCACCAAGGCCTAACATTATTACTGGTGCTATAGTATGCTTACAGACAAGAGCCTAGCATGAGTGTCCTCTGAGAGGCCCAGCAAGCAGCTGAGACAGATGCAGATACTTACACCCAACCATTGGACTGAAGTTAGGAAGCCCTATGGAGGAATTAGGGGAAGGATTGAAGGAGAGTAAAGGGAGGATGACCTCATTGGAAGACCAGCAATCTCAACTAACTCGGACCCCTGGGAGCTCCCAGAGACTGAGCCACCAATCAGCATACACACAGGCTGGTCCAAGACCCCCAGCATACATATAGCAGAGGACTGCCTGGTCTGGACTCAGTGGGAGAAGATGTACCCAATCCCTGAAAGACTTGAGACCCTAGGGAAAGAAGATGAACTGTGGGTGGGGGGAGGCACCCTCTCAGAAGCAAGGAAATGGGGAATGGGATGAGGAACTGTGGTGGGGGGATCAGGAGGGGGGGTCAATGGATAGAATGTAAGTAAATAAAACAATTAATTAATTAAATAAATCGTATGAAAAAGGAGGAGGAGAAGGGGAAGGGGAGGGGGAGG
>NW_021604782.1:5275096-5293390 GCF_004785775.1 Grammomys surdaster
GAGGAGGAGGAGGAGGAGGAGGAGGAAGAAGAAGAAGAAGAAGAAGAAGAAGAAGAAGAAGAAGAAGAAGGAGAAGGAGAAGGAGAAGGAGAAGGAGAAGGAGAAGGAGAAGGAGAAGGAGAAGGAGAAGGAGAAGGAGAAGGAGAAGGAGAAGGAGAAGGAGAAGGAGAAGGAGAAGGAGAAGGAGAAGAAGAAGAAGAAGAAAAGTTGTTGTTGAAAATCTGTAATCCAGAAAGAGAATCATAAAACCTTCAATATTTTGACCTGGCGCTTCCAGCCTCCATAACTACAGGAAAAGACGCCTGTGTTGTTTAACTCGCTCAGCCTATGATACCTGTTATGGCAGCCCTAGCAGGAAAGGGCATGCGTGAGCTTTTCAGAGCTACAATGCTCCAACTGATGAACATACCAAGAGGTAGTCAACAAATTTCCTAGTATGATCCTGTAACTTCCTTACATACTTACTTTCATAAGCAATCCCTCTTAACATTTCTTGGCTCCCAATATAGTTTTATGGAGGCAGAATCACTGTCAGGGTAACCAAGTCTCTATGATCCTTGCCCTAGATATTCTCCATGGCTTTGTATTGAAAATCCCATGTCTTAGGACACCCCTCAGTCCTAGTAAACTGGTTCAGTTAGCCACTCTACATGCTTTCTAGGGCTTTCTGCAGAATCCTCCATTAAACCTAGATCAATTCCCACATTCAGTATATATAAGATACACGAACACATTTTAGCAGAGGTAGCCATCAGTAATCTCCATAACCTAGAAAAAATTAATTCATCTCCGAAAGCCTCCTAATCAGGAATTCACATTCCAGAGGTGACTGGTTAGCATTTGAAAACCCCTAATCAGGAGCCTGCACCCAAACTGCACAGCTTGCTGCGAGCGCTAACACAAGTGCTTGTTTTAAATTCCGCTGGCTAAAGCTGCACATCGAGTTTATTAATTAGTGTAAGAGATATTAGGAATAATGTTTCAGTGACAAAGTGCAAACTATCCAAAAAAAATACCTGCCTTGTATTGGCAGAACATTTTGAAAAGTCAGGTATCAAAACACCGAAGCAGCATCTTGGGATCAAGAACTCGATCTTATCCGTGATGTCTACATTTATCAAAAAACTGTAGAGATTTAGACATGTGGTGTGGGGATGTCTTGTAGTAGTGCCACAGTGACTAGGGTTAGCAGAGTACATTGTCTAGGTCCAGGCTAATTGCCCTACAGTGCTCAGGACAGGCCAGCATCCAGAATGCCGTGGATGCTAGGGAAGCTTCTAAGTTATTGTCAAAACTTTCTGATATTTTTACCTCAAAATAAACCTTCAAGATCGCATGACCCAATAACAAACGACCTACATTCCAACACATTTAGAAAATGAGCCAGCTGGTTTTGTGTCTTTCTGTTGCTATTATGTTGGGGTCTTTCGTCTGTTTATTGTCTTCATTGTTCCATGTGGCTATGTGATGGTTTGAATATGTTTGACCCAGGCAGTGGCACTATTAGGAGGTGTGACCTTGTTGGAGGAAGTGTAGCCTTGTTGGAGGAAGTGTGTTACTGTGAGGGTGAGCTTTGAGACCCCCTCCTAGCTACCTGAGAGACAGTCAGTCTGCTCCTGGATTCCTTTGGATGAAGATATAGAACTCTCAGCTCCTCTGCACCATGCCTCCCTGGACACTGCCATGCTCCTATCTTGATGATAGACTGAATCTCTGAACCTGTAAGCCAGCCCCAATTAAATTATAAGACTTGCCTTGGTCATGGTATCTCCTCACAGCAATGGATAACCTAACTAAGACAGGCTGGAAACCCAAAGACCTGGGGACTAGCAGTTCTGTGCAAGTACAATAGATGAGGTCTTCATTCAAGAAGATACTGAATGATGCCCACCCACATGGATAAAGGTGAACTTGTCCATTGGGTAAGTAGAATCAAGTGCTGGTTTCTCTGGGAACCACCCTCACAATCACGTCTAGAAGTGACCTTTCATTACCTAGCTTGCCATCCATCCTCCTAGTCAAGTTGACACATGGAATTAACCATCACTCCTGCCCACGAGAAGATCCACTGAGAACTTGGGTTGGCTGCAGTGAGAGTGTGGAGCAACAGAGAGAGATTGACAATATTTAAAGAGGTACACAAGGAGAGGGTGAAAACTGAGATTAGAGGGTTTAGGGAGAGGAAGCATGTTGGTACTAGGAGACAGCCTGGTACCCCTGGTGGCCAGAGTGTGGGAAGTTCCAAGGGGCAGTACTAGCCCTGCTATGAGTCCCTCCGGTCACTCAAAAGAAGAGCCATGGGGCTATTCTCCTCCTAGTCCCTTAATTCCCACCTGCCTACCACTGGGGTCGAGCATCTCTAGGCAATGGTCCTTCATCCCAGTTGTGCATTAGAATCTCTAGACATGGGTCACAGGGCTCAGGAAGAGACTCTGAGTTAGCTCTCTGGGCTAGGTCTACGCATATTTGCTTGTTTGGTTTTTGTTGATTTGTTTTGTTTTGTTTTGTAGAGTTTGTTTGTTTGTTTGTTTGTTTGAGATAGTGTCTCACTATGTAGACCAGGTCTTAAACACAGAGATCTGCCTACCTTTGCCTCCTAAGTACTGTGTTTGTTTATTTTAAATGTTCTTCCAGGTAATCCTAAGGGAGACCAGCATCTAAAATACACATAATTTATTTCACAAAACCTCAGCAAAGAGTATGTAATACTAATGAAGTTTTGGATTAAGCCATCATTCTTGATGTAGACTATAGGCTAATGTCACCTAGGGAGCTTTTATGATTTTGATGTGAAATGTCCCCGACAGGCCCATGTTTGAACTTTTGGTCCCCAGCTGGTGTGATATTGTGGGAGGTTGTGGAGCCCTTAGGAAATGGAATTTAGCTGGAGGAAGTTGGTTACTGGTGATGCTAGAGGAGCTGCACTGATGAGTTGTAGGTCAGTCGGCTCTGCTTCTAGCCCAAGGTTTCCGCTTCCTAACTGAAGACATGATGAAACCAGCCACCACATCCTTCTGTTGCCACAGCCCTGAGCTGTTTCCACTACCATGCCTTCTCTCCACAATGGACTATGTCCCCTTAAACTGCGAGCCAGGATAAGTCCCTCTTCCCTCAAGTTGCTTCTTTCAGGTGTTTTTCATGGTAACTAGAAAAGTAACAAATATAGGAACTTTTAAAAAATACTGATGTTGGATCTCACCTCTGGAGATTCTGACATCCTCCATCTGAAGGCACAGAGGCAGTATCAGTGGCTATAAAAGTTCCCCCAGTTGGCTCTAATGTATGGCCAAGAAGAAACTCACTGGATCAAGTCCTAGGCCAGAAACTGTCAGTGTACTTATATGTACAAAGTTGAGAGGCGGTTAGATGTCATTTTAATATTGATATGAGCCGAGAATGGTGTCACAGGCCTTTCATCCTAGTACTTAGTAAGCAGAGGGAGGCAGATCTCTGTGAGTTGGAGGTCAGCCTGGTTTAAAGGGAAAAACACGACCATATAGAGAGACTCTGGCTCTTCCCCCACCAGAATATACATATCAAGAGGGAGCTACTGCATGTTCTTATTACCTTTCTTCAAATCAATCTAAACTGTACCAAATGGGTTCTCTACTTCAACATAAATTGGTTCTATAATCAATGTATATTAGAGTTGCTTCCTACCTCATATAAACCTAGAATGAAGAAGATATTATAGTAAAAATATTAGAGGGCTAGAGAGATGAATCAATAGTTAAGAGTATTTCCTGCTCTTCTAGAAAAGCTCAGTTCAGTTCCCAGCATCCATGCTGAGCAGCTCACAGCTGCCTACAGTTCTAGCGTCAGGAAATCCAACACCCTTTTTTGGCCTCCTCAGACACCCACACCCATTGCATACATATATACAAACATACACCAATGCGCATAAATAGAAAAAGTAAATTTGAAAAAGAAATATTATACTATCTATTTTCTTAGGTCTATGTTGTGCCCAGGATCTTAAATTAAAAGGTCACACATTTCTATTACTAATTGCCAAAAAGATTGGCTGCCTAGTGAAGGCTTAAGAGGTGACCAGATCTTTGGGCTTTACCTTGAATGACTCTTTAATGTGTAGTATAGTTTGAACACCTTATAGCAGACCTTTTCAAGCCTTTGCACTAGGTCATGTGAACTCTTTTGTCCCAGCTTACTAATAAGCATTTTTTTGGATAAATATTTGTACATACAGCAGAATTTGTTTCACAGAGTTACTTGAAAGCTGTTGGAGTATAGCTATTTTACTGTCACTCACCCCATACTGGAAAAGCCCCTAAAGGCTATCAGCTGGGTCTGGCCCAGTTCACAGAACAAGCCCATGGTACCCTTTGCATGAGGTTTCTCTGGCAGTTATGAATGAAGATGAAAGTCAAGAAGACCATTCTGGATGAATGTCTGACCAAAAACAACAACAACAACAACAACAACAACAACAACAACAACAACAAAACACACAAGCAGTATCCAAACCTCGAAACTGTCCTTGTTCAGCTAACCGGTCTCCATGCTTTTTCCTTTTAGCTGCATCTGTTCCTCCCATCCCTTAGATAAAACGATATAAACATTCTCACTCACAGAATGATTGAAACTCAGACAGCACGTAGACCCTGATCACTGATCTCCCTGGAGATCCCCCTAACATAGTTACAAGTCTGTAACATCTGTACTAAGACACCTCATTTAGTTTTATCCCCCTAGTTACAATGAACCACTTGTATTTGTCTTTTAAAATAATTATTTGTTCCTATATAAGAAATTCTCAGAGATAGATGTTTAAAAGCACCAAAAGGCGGAGCAGGAATGGTACATACATCCATAATCCCAGCACTCAGGAATCTGAGTCAGAAGGGTCACAAGTTCAAGGCCAGCCTGCCCTAAATACTGAAAACTTGTCTCAAAAAAAAAAAAAAAAAGCCTACAAACATTGTTTCACATTCTCCATAGCTTGGGAACCTAAGCATGAGCAGTTCGGTCCTCTGCAAAGATCCTTACAATCAGAAATCAGGTGTCCATCAGATGATATTGTCATCTACCACTTGGCATCTTTTCTCCAAGCAACTCTGCGTAGTGGATGGAGTTCAGTTCTGGGTGCATGTAGAATTCTGGCTCTGCTTTCTTTCTCTTAGCTCTTTCTATTTTTCTTTATTTTTCATCTGTGATACGGTGTCTCACGTAGCCCAGGCTAGCTTCAAATACAGTGTATAACTGAGGATAACCTTGAGCTTCTGGTCTTCGGGTCTCCACCTCCCCAGTGCCGGGATTACAGGCATGCCTCATTCATGTAGTGATGTAGATTAAATGCAGGATCTTGAGCTTGCCAGGAGAGCAACTGAGCTTCATCCCAGCCTTTTGCTTTGTCAGTGGCTGTTGATCAAGGACTGCTTCCTGCTAGAAGCCACCTTTGGTTTGGGCCATGTGACCTCACCACCACCACCACCACCACCACCACCCACAGCAATTCATGATTTGTTGTTCTTTGCCTTGTCTGAAGCTGGCAAAGCAATCTCTCTGACATTTTACTTTTCTTCAAGGACTCACCTGACTAAGACAAGAGCACACAAAATAAAATAATCTACCTTTGGGCTGATTCTAACCCAGTAATGGAAGTAATGTTCCCATGTATTCATTTCATTTGAATTTAATTCAGATTCAAAGGTAGAGGGTTATAAAGGACATAGCCACCAGGGTGGCAGAAATCCTGAGGTCCTTCTGCCCATCACACCTTTAACTATGTTCCTAGCCATCTATTATTGAAAGGTACCAACATTTTTCAGCTGTGATCTCTAAAAAAGAATTTAAGACTATGTACAGTCAATCTGTGTCAAGTCAGTCTATAATGTTGGAATGAGAAACCACCAGACAGACTTACAGGCCTTGGGTCATGGGTCCTTTCTAATAACAGAAGCATTTAGCACCTTTGACCACCAGAAAGGCAAGTAAAACTTGAGAACTAGAGTTGTAAAAAGCCAAGTGCTTAACCTGAACCATTTGTTCAATGATCTAGTTACCAAGTTTGAACTACTTCTTAAATGATTCATCCTCAAATTATAATTCTACCCATTTGCTAAAATTTATCTTTTTTTTAATTTTTGTTTTGTTTTGTTTTTTGCTTTTTGTTTTTTGAGACAGGGTTTCTCTGTATAGCCTTGGCTGTCCTGATACTCACTCTGTAGACCAGGCTGGCCTTGAACTGAGAAATCCACCTGCCTCTGCCTCCCAAGTGCTGGGATTCAAGGCGTGCGCCACCACTGCTCGGCTAAAATTTATCTAAAATGAGTTCTGTGGGCATAGTTCAATGTAACAGCATATGCTTAGCATATACAAAGTCCTGAGTGGTTCTTCAGCTCCATTCTTGGGAGGGTGAGATGACTCAGCAGGTAAAAGTTCATGCCAGGAAAACCTAATGACCTGAGTCTGATTACCAGTAAAAAGAGACACAGTAAAAAGAGAGAACCAACTCCTGAAAGTTGTCCTCTGACTTCCATGCATGCGCCATATCCTACACATAGACACACAACAACAATAATTGTCAAAAGATTATTCTTGAATGAATTTAGTAATGTTGAACATATTCTATTGAAGTGGGAAATATTTAGCAATTCTCTCCTGTGAAAAGCAAAGGATTTTTGCTAGGTGGGCAAATAAAGAATATTTCTATGATTTATAATTCTGAGTACTTCCAGCCCCAGAAGTCCATTTTAAATTATCCCTTTGGAAAAGAATATGACTGGTTAGGGACCTGAATTCCTACCCACTTGAAACGTCTCTGTGAACATGTTATGTTGTCCCCAGAGGAGTCAATTAGCCTTTAATTGATGTGAATCCATCCAATTACCTTCCTTTTGAATCTTACTCGAATGATCCAGACCATTCTTTCATTTGCTCACTCGTGGAGTCAATGGATTTTGAGCATCAACTATACAGCAGGTGCTTGCTCACTATGAAGGGACAGCAATGAACTGTAGACATTTTCTCATTCATAGAACTTTCAGAAATGTAACAAAAACAAACATGTGCAACAAATGACCTGGAAGGAAACACATAATTATATGTCCTTGTGATTGCTAGGTAGAAAAAAAAATGTACAAGGAAGAAAAAAACCTGTGGTCGTGATGGCTATATTAACTAGGGCATGAAACTTGTGAACATGCATATTTTCTCTCTTCTCCCATTTCTCTGCAAAGATTGATTAGGAAGATACTCACCTTCCTGGGAAACATAAGAAGCAATTAAAAGGTACATCCTACCCAGGAGAGAAGACATCCACTCATCCTTTCAAGGACTGAAAAATGAGTCGACTCCATCATGAAGACCTCTGGCACACGTACACACACACACACACACACACTGCTACAAAAAAAAAACCCTCAGTCTCCTGATGGTACACACTGAAAATCAATCTTGTTACTAAGTCAGCTAAGCCAGAAGTGGCCCTCGTGGAATAAGAAGATAAAGGAATCAACATTGGATACAGAAGATGACCATTAAGCTGTGCGTGTATGAAAATTGGGGATGTGTCCATTTTAGTGTTTTGCAAATCTTAGGTCTTAAACACCACAGTGTAATTTGTTTCACTATGTCCATTCGGAAACAAGGATCCACTCTAATTACTCAGGCAATCAGTGACTCTCTAAAACCTCCCTTAATTTCCCCAGGCACAGTTATTAATGGCGATGTCCTCTGTGCTCCCATGAGCCTTCCATTACAGCTAACGTTTGCATTGTGCCATAAATATCCCGAGGACTTTGAAATTATTTTTCTGCCTCTTTTACCCAGTTGAGGACCTTGTAGAGAGCAACTTGGTCATATTAATTTGTGTGCCCTTAGTAGCTGGTAGAGTGGCAAGTGGATAGGAGTAAAAGTCAATAAAAGTTTAAGTACATGGGGGAACAAAGATTGACGGGATGCAATCTCATTATAACACACAGAGAAGGGTGGCATGTGACTTTTGACTCTGACCCTGAATGAAGAGATTCTCATACCAAATTGCCATGGAAATACAATTTATGAGAGATGGTGTCAGGGTTGTGAGGGGAGGAAGGAATACAGAGGAAGGAGGCTACTATGGCAGTGGAAGAAAGTAGGGAGGAAGAGAACAGAGCAGAGGAGAAGGCAAACAGCGGCACCATCCAGATCCGGTGAGGTGTCAGCAGGTGTGCTATGAATGTGTTCTAAACAGAATTGAATGTTGCGGTTTATATTCTTAAAAGATCATTCTGGCTGTTGTTTGGACAATAGGTTATAGTGGTACATGTTGGGAAGCAAGAAAATGCTGGGAGACCATAAAATAGGTCCAGGCAAGAAACGGTGACGAATGGATATGAAGCAGAAATAATAGACGTAAAAAAAGCAGATAAACTTGATACCAGCCAAGAGCGTCTTCTCAGTTGACTATTGAAATATTTCTATACTGGTTGTATAATGGTCACTGCCAAGGGTCTCTAAGTGGTACCTCACCCCAATACCCAAATCCAGAAGATGTTCCCTAAAATTAAAACCAAGACATAAGGCCCGGCCTGGTAGAGTACCTCTTCCTCATGACTACGGTATCCTGAATCTCTTGTGTTTGGGCCCTAGGCTGTACTGTTTACTAAGAATCATAATTGTATTCAGAAGATATGTGGAGAAACAACAACAATGGAAAAAACAATAATTCTGTTAAAGTTGATGCTTACTAGATACAGATGGGAAGACACAACAGGCCGAGTGGAAGCTCTCAGTCACGACCTACAATAGCAACAAAACTTTAGGACAATAATCTCAGGGGTCATCTGATTACAAATGAGTCCACAACATTTCTGAATTTCCCTGAGGTTGTGAAGTGTCCTAGACACTATAAACCCAAAGTCTCTTCTTTACATTTATTTATTTCTGTGTTTATTTTATGTATGTATATTGAGTGGAAGCACACGTGCCCTGACATAGAGGTCAGAGTACAACTTGAAGGAGTCAGTTCTTTCCTTCTACCATGGGAGTTCCAGGGATGCAACCCAGATCATCAGGGCTTGGTGACAAGCACAATCCCTTTGATCTGTGACAGAAGACAAATATTAAGAAAACAGATGTCAGGGTGTAGTAGCACATGCCTTTAATCCCAGCACTCACTAGACAGAGGCAGGTGGATCTCTGTGAGCTCAAGGCCAGCCTGGTCTACAGAGTGAGTTCCAGGACAACTAAGGCTACATGGAAGGAAAGGAGGGAGGGTGGGGGGGTGGATGGTGTGGGGGGAGGGAGGGAGGGAGGGTAGGAGGGGTGGAGGGAGGGAAGGAATAAGCAGAAACAGACAGGTAATGTGGTGACAGGGGTCTTTGACCCCTGCACTTGGGAGACAGAGGCAGGCAGATCTCTGTGAGTTGGAGGCCAGCTGATCTGCAGAGTAAATCCAGGATAGCCAGGGATACACAGCAAAATTCTGTCTTAAAAAACTAAAGGAAAAAAAAAGAAAGAAAGAAACAACAGACAGCGAGGTTGTGTGATTCACAACTTTAATCCCACACTCAGGAGGCAAAGGTAGGCAGATCTCTGAGAGTTTGAGGCCAGCCTGGTCTGCATAGTGAGTTCCAGGATGAACAGGCCTAAGTAGAGAGACCCTATCTCATAAAAACAAAATGAAACAAAAGGAAACAGACTAGGAATAACAGAGATAAGAAAGTGAAGCAGTTGGAAGGGACAGGAAGTGTGGTAGAGAAGGGAAATCAATGTGAACAAAGTATAATTTTATATATATTTATTATATATTTTAATATATTATATAAAATTATTATATATTTATATGAATATTATATATAGTAGATATATATCATATATCTATATATTTATATATACTTGCCATAATAAAAACCCATTACTTCATAATCCACTATATTTTTACTGTAATCTTAACTGTAAAAAAAGAGTTAAAAACAAATACAGAACTTTCCAGAATTGGTCATTATAATGACTTTATTGTTACTGTTGTTTATTTATTATTATTATTTATGTGTATGTGAGTATGGTTTTACATGTGTGACATATGTGTGTAAACACCCATAAAAGCAAGAGGCTGTCAGATCCCCTGGAGCTAGATTTACAGGCAGTGTGAGCCGCCCGAGGTGGGAGCTTGGGTAATCTGGAAGTGCAGCAAGTGCTCTTAACTACTGAGCCATCTCCCCAGCCCTTGTAAGCATCTTTGAAATAAAGGATAAAATATCATCTTATCATTACTCAAGGGGAGAAGGGGAGATGAGAGAGGGAGATGCAAGACAGAGACAGAGAGACACAGAGAGAACAATGACTCTCTTTGAGCAAAGTTTAGTCCTCTGAGTATTCACCTCACTGTTTTAGTCCCTCCTGTCCTTCACCTACCTCACCTAGTTTTAACAGAAATTCTGACAAACTAACATAATAAGAGTTACTCACCCTGTACATCTCATAATTTTTGATATCTGGCTGTGTCCCTTATCCTTTCCCTTTGTGACACACTGTATATCTTTGGCTTGTCTTCAGAGTCAATGGGATATGATTTTAAATATACATATATACACACATGCATATATATGTGTGTGTGTATGTGTGTATATGTGTATATGTATATATGTACATGTGTGTGTATATATGTATATGTGTATATGCATATGCATTGCTATATTAACAAATATAAATATATATTTATTTTTATATATTTTATTTATATTAATTTATATATTATATATTTATATATTAAAAATACAAATATATTTGCATATTCAGTGCTTAAAATATGTATTTATTTATATATACATATATCTTTATATATGTATTATAAATTCATATTTTGATAACATTTCTTGACACAAAACTCCTAAAATCTTTAGATTTTTGTGTATCACATTTTTGGTATGCTAATAAATTTGATTCACAGCAGTCCCCAGATAACCTCAATCTGCATCCTGGTTACTAGAGAGACCACTGCAGGACTGGAGGATCAGAACTTTGAATCCCCTCCTCAAAGCTCATTGAAGGAAGTGGGGCTGACGGATATGTTGGTTGTCAAAGACTAGAGATTTAATCAATCATGTCTGCAGAATGACACTTCCACAGGAACTCAAATGGGGTTTAAGGAACTTCAGATAGCCAAACAGGTGGTAGGGAATGGCATTCCTGACAGGTCAGGAAAGCTCAGTTTCCTTTCCCCTCATTCCCTGGGCACCCCTTTACCTGTGCCCTTTGTAAGGAACCAATCCCTATAAATGTTTCCATGAATTCTATGAGCTGCTCAAACAAATAATCAAACCGAAGGAAAGGACCATGGGAACCCTATTAGTGGCACAGGTGAACATCCTAAGGCTTGCAACTATCAACTACGGAGCTGAAGGGCAGTCTTTGGAACTGAACCCTTAACCCATGGGATCTGACACTGTCTCAAGGTAGACAAAGTTAGAGCTGCATTGTCCTACAGACAATTGATGGCTTGTTTGCTGCTTGGGAGAAATCTCCACATGTTTGGGAACTTTGGTCTTCTGTGTTGATCGTTGCAGGGAGAAAAGAGAAGATTCTCCCCACTCCCACCCCTGCCACACAACCGTTTTAACCAGAATCATGTTTCCCATAATAACTCATCCTCACCAATGCCTTCACCACACTCCTTGCTGATGGACCCCCACCCATTCTGGTTTGAGGTTAGGCTTGTTCTCATTAGCCAAGTCCTAACCTGTTATCAGGGACGTGGCCCCATTCTGGACATTTCACTTGTATCATTACAGTCAGTCTATCTACAGACCCAGAGACAGTTATTATTATCGGAACACAGTAAAGAAGTATCTATCTCCTATGTGATACTGCACATTATATAATGTATCAATCAAAGCAAATCTTAGTGAGAACCTTGGGTTTGGAGTGGCAGTGATGTGTCCTGGTTGTGACAAAGGTCTCTCTTTGTAGGTTATGTTGCCAATGGAGACACAATGCATATATAGGAAATCTCTGTCTTTATTTTGATTTTTCTGTGAGCAAAAGACACTTCTTAGTCAACTAAACCTTTGGGCCTATGATACGGCTCAGTAGATAAAGGCATTTGCCTCACAAGCTTTGCAGCCTGACTTTGATCCCTGGGTCCCATGATGGCAGGAAAGAACCAACTCCAGAAAATTTTACTATGGTTTCTATACATGCGCTATAGCATGTACACATACAAACATCTCATACCCAGACATACATACATATAAAACAATACATGAAATAATAGTTTAAACTAAATCTGAGGAAGAGGAGGGAGAGGAGGAGGAGGAAATGGGCAACTTACTAAGATCACATAGCTCTCTTGAATGTTGGGAGTAGGCTGTGCAGCCAGACATCAGACATCAGAAACTGTCCCTTTTTCTCAATGATGCAGACAAGTACTGTGTGTTCAGCAATTAGCCTGCCATGTCTATATTTGCACAGTTTCTGTTGTCCTGTGGTAAGGATGCTTAACATACAGTATACTCTCTCAGCACATTTTTAATTGTGTGAGACATGCTGTGGACTTGTCGATGCAGCTGCCTAGCACACCCCTAAAATGTATCTGCCTTGCCTAACTGAAACCTCCCACACCCCACTTCACCCTCCCACAAAACCCTAGAAAGTGCCACGTCCCCACTCTGTTTGTGAGTGCAGTCCTGATCAAGTTTTTGCACAGTCCCCTGCAAACTAGGGAGATCGTTCAAGAAAGCTAATTCTGGGTTCTGAAGGGTAAGAAAGAAGAGTTTGCAGAATCTGGGGAAATGCCTACTCCAAGGGAAGAGATAAAAGTGTCACAGAGAGAGGGAAAGTGGGTTTGCCTACCAACAGGCTGTTGGTGAAGTCGGTCGATGCAGAGAAGCACAATAGGAAAATCAGAAAGCAGAGAAGGCCTGGAAGGCCATGCATACATAGCTGGCCCTTAGTCAGTGAGTCATGAGAGCTTCTGATATGGGTGCCAGAGCTGAGCCTCAGGAACTGTATAGGGCAGAGGGTGAGCTTGGAAGGATGAAGGGAGAGGCCTGGATCAAAGGGGCCAGGTGGGAGGTTATGTTCTGCTGAGGGGGAAGCTGGGCAGGAGGGAGGCATAGAGCAAGATGAAAATAGATGAGGGTTATCAAAAGGTGATGAGGATATGAAGAAAAAGGAAAACCATGGCTCAAAATAACTCAGTCTGCCTTGACAGCCACAGCCCCACTCTGAGTCCATTTACACCTGCACTTGCTAGGTGACAAGGGCGGCCGCTGACCAGTAGTAAATTGCTCCTTATCTCTACATCCCAGCCATTTCACTCTCCTGCCCAGAGTCTGAATAATAAGTGTTCTATTCTTCCAAAGAAAACGGTGTCATTGAATGAGGGGGGAGTATCAGCAATAGGATGGTTTGGTTTTTTATAGGTGATGTGTTCACACTGCGGCTCTGAGCACATCTATTTCTTTCCCGGTGACCCTCCTGACCTTGAAAAGTCATTTTCTTCCCTTTTCAGCACAATTTTAAAATCGAAGTGGTTTTGAAAACTAGAGAGACAGACTCAGGAATGAGACTTGCTGCAAAGAAAGGGTGATCGATTTCTTCAAGAGTTCCCCTGATAAGACTGAGTCGAGGTCGCTAGAAGCACCAGAGTGAGGGGCATGGATTACGCAGCCATGGGGAAGGGAACTAACCCATAGGTGCCTGGTGTTTCTCAGTACTGCGTGGGATGCCATGGATTTCACAATGAACAGGATGACATTTGCCTCTCAGGAGTTCACAAACATAGGCAAAAATTACGTGAGGCTCCATGTCATGAGGCATGCCTGCCTGTCATTCACTAGGAAAACCACAACAGGTGAGTTCAAGGCCAGCCTGAGCTACAGAGCAAGCCCTTGTCTCAATAAATAAATATAAATAAATAAATAAATAAATAAATAAATAAAATTTCCACCAAAATATTTCAATAACTAGTGTTGGATGAAGACTTTGAAACTGAGATGAAAGCACTCAGGAGATATCACGATTTTCTGACCACTTTCTGTAAAAACTTCCTGTGGCCACTTAGGTTTGCAAACATTATATATATCAAATAATTGAAAAGATCAGCTTTG
Organism: Grammomys surdaster; assembly: GCF_004785775.1. Taxonomy (NCBI): domain Eukaryota; kingdom Metazoa; phylum Chordata; class Mammalia; order Rodentia; family Muridae; genus Grammomys; species Grammomys surdaster. The sequence continues at coordinate 5,289,151 of NW_021604782.1, forward strand.
CCAGCCTGCTCTACAGGGTGAGTTCCAGGACAGCCAGGGCTCCACAGAGAAACTCTGCCTCAAAAAAAACAAAAAAAAAAAGAAAGAAGGAAAGAAAGAGAGAGAGAGAGAGAGAGAGAAAGAAAGAAAGAAAGAAAGAAAGAAAGAAAGAAAAAAAGAAAGAAAGAAAAGATCAGCTTTGAGTAATAGTATTTGAAGATGTCAATCATATGAAAAAAGAGACTTCCTTCTCCTTTCCAGTGAGAATCTGACATGACAGCAGGATCTGGACAAAGAGTGACTTTGCCCCACATTTCTCCTCACCCCTAATGTTAGAACAGGGCAAAATCAGGCATGAGGCTATAAGCAGTGGGAAAGAATAGCAGAAAAATGTCTTACCCAAATGTATCCATTGTCTTTCTATGTTAGATCTACGGGTGGAAAGATGTTGAAGTTGCTTCCTGGAGCAGTTCACTGGTGGGCTTGCACACTCCTATATATATGCTTGACCTGGGCAAAAGGCTGCTGGTCTGATATCATGCTCTCCTCTGATCCTTGTGCTCTAGAAATGCTACACCGGCTTATCTTCTGTGAAGGCTTCATTTTCCTCGGGACCAGTCTACTGTACAGGACGCAAGAAGGTCATACCTAGGGCTGCCAGATAAATGACTCTCTTTGTCCAGGCAAAGTATGGAAGTGAAGATCAATGCCCAAGAAGGAGACTTCCCGTCTTCTGATATCCTAGAGGGCTGGGTAGCAGGGGTAGGAGTCAGACAACAGGTTTATGTGTTTCACTGATTGTTCTCCACATGGTTCCATTGATGAAGTGGGGGGGGGCATAATCCCTGTTTCAACTATGATCTCAGGATGGGAAGAAGGCACAGCATAACCACACTCTCCAAAGAAATCTGAACAAATTTTATACAAATCTCTACTCTTGTGTCCCTGATGTATCCTTGTCATGGTTGGAAGTTTGGCAAGATATGGTTTTCAACTTAATTTTTCTCTTCTGTTGGCATCTGACATGCACTGAATCCACTTCCACGTTTGTGCTCTTGCATTGCCTAAGCCTGCCATGTGACTTCCTCTTTACTTTGTAGTCACCAAACGCATTCTTGATGCCCCAATGCTAAGCCCATGTAAAGGAATAAAGAATGCACACAAGAGCCTCTTGCTTCCCAGTTTTCTGTTTCTCCCATCCCTCAAACTCAAAAGTGGGATGTAATCGGTGCAGCACAAACACAGACCAACTGAAGCTGCACACCACAAACACCAGAGGAAGTGTAGCATGATGAACCACTTAAAAGATCTCTTTTGACCCTAAGTCAAGTGTTGGGAACTCTAGGCATGTCGTCGTAGAGTGAAAGCAATGGGCAAAGTCATTAGGGAGGAACAATGCTTGATCAGAGATGACTGAGTCTCATTTCCTCGTCAGTCCTGTTCAGTCAAGAAGGGCCCTGCCTTCCAACCCACAGCCTGTGGGCCTCATACACCTGGCCATGGCGATGAATAAACCTAACACAAAGTGATAAACTTACTTAAAACACTGTAAGATTGGTGAGGGCTGGGGGCAGTGGCGATGTGATTTTTCTTTGATGCAATTGTCAGTGTGAACTTCGTAGGTGACAACACTGAGTCACGATGTCAAGAAACTGGGCATCCCATAACCATCCTCTCAGCAGGAATGTAGGTGCAGAAGCCACATCGCATAGATGCAATAAGCTTGAGGTGAGAGTGGCCTTATTCCTGACACTGGGCAATCCAAAGCTTCCCAGTTCCATGTTCCATGAACAGATACAGGTGTGCTATTAGACCATAACCCTGAAAGCTCTGGACATGCTGGATGTCCTGGATCTTTCACCTCCTGGGACCATCAGCAGCTCTATTTGCGAGTTGACTGAAGCTGCATAAACTCACAGAGACTATGAGTAAAACCCTAACAGTTCCCACTGAGCTCAGCCTTAGCCTCTGCCCGTTGAGCAGAGACAAGGACCAGCTCCTCAGTATAGAGGCTGCAATGTTCGCCAAGCTTCTGCAACTTATGCTGATGCTCAAGGACCCCAATGTACAGCTCAGTGGGGTACCTGTCTGTGTTGAGAGAGGAGGTGGGAAGAAGATTGAGCTCCTGGAGGTGACCCATCCACGTATTTGGTAATTCTGCCCATTTATCATTGATATATCCTGGCTGGCACCCAGTCTATCTTCAGAGTAACTGATCCAGTACAAGTTGAGAATTCTGCATATTAAAACCACATATTGTTTTGAAATATGAGGTATAAAAAGGTTCACCCGGGGACTGGAGAGATGGCTCAGTGGTTAAGAGCACTGAGTGCTCTTCCAGAGTTCCTGAGTTCAATTCCCAGCAACCCCATGGTGGCTCACAACCATCTGTAATGGGATTTGATGCCCTCTTCTGGTCTGTCTGAAAACAGCGTACGATGTACTCATATACATAAAATAAATCATTTTGAAAAAAAGGTTCACCAGGTTTTTAAAACATTTGCATTGCCGGGCGGTGGTGGCGCACGCCTTTAATCCCAGCACTTGGGAGCCAGAGGCAGGCGGATTTCTGAGTTCGAGAGTTCGAGGCTAGTCTGGTCTACAGAGTGAGTTCCAGGACAGCCAGAGCTACACAGAGAAACCCTGTCTCGAAAAACCAAAAAAATAAAAAATAAAAAAATAAAAAATAAACATTTGCATTATGACAAGAATACAATGACAATTTTTCAAAAGGATTAGTGGTCAGAATATGATTTATAATTATATTTCCTATGTATCATAATTTATCAATATGAATCTAGTTTCAGCTATTGCGGATTTTGAAATGGTTGCAAACACAAATGCCTTGGCTAGGAAAGAAAGCTCAGAGCTACCTTGAGTACCTCCAGTCCCAGGAAGACACTGAGCCTAGATCCTGTGCTTCCCCCAGATAACTATTCTTAATCAGGTCACTGTCTTATTATTTGGACACTCAGCAACTTTAAAAAAAAATAGTAATTTAATAGAAGTAGGCTAACCCATTGCTTCTGTTATCTTCTCTTTAAAAATTCATTCTCTACTCACTCTCCTAATTTACTTGCTCAAACTGACGTGGCATTTCCCCAAGGACTAGTGAGAAGTCACAAGTTACGGTAAGACCTGCTTATAATCTCAACAAGTAGGAACTGAGGCAGGAGGATCTGTGAGTTCTTGCCCAGCCTGGTCTACATAAGACCCTGAATCAACGAAACAAGACTTGCTTTACTTTAAACTACTGCCAGCACTTCTCAAACACAAGTGTTCACAAGTCTTACACCTTAAAATACTGGCTTTGGCTTAACAGATAAGGGGTGGAGTCCAAGATGCTGCATGTCAAACGTGCTTCCCCTGAGGCCAATCCTTCTCAGCAGGTCCCAGGAGACTTCATAGGCTGACAAGGTCTCACTCAGACCCCCTCACGATAGCCTGGCGTGGAGGTGGGCCTGATCACATGGTCTAGGTTGTCCTACACAGCTGATTTCCCCTTTCTCCGAGTGGCTTTTGATCAGGGTTCCAATGGATGGCTAGCGAGAGCTAATTACAACCCCAACTAATTCACTGTGTCAGTTGTTATTCATTAACAAATTATGTTCCTGACAAACTGCTCTAGTGTGGTACCCTAAGTACTGTAATTAAAATCTTAGGAAGTTGCATGTGGGCCTAATTGATTTCCTTAATGTATTACTCAGACTAAACATTCCATTATTTTGTGTCTTGATGTTTATGAAGGGGTGGAACTGCCACTGCCACCCAGGCAGCAGGGAGATCTCTCTAGGCAAACAGGGAGGGTTTCCTGCTTGTGGGACCTGTTCATCTCCACAGCAGCAAATGCCATTGCTCGTTCCACGGGCAACGTCACATAGGAAGAATCTGTGTTTATAATCTGTATTTCCTTCTTAGGGTTCCAAACTTTAGAAAGCCATGCTGATACTTTAGTGCACTGTGCAGAAATGGAAGGCCACTCACCATGATGTCATGGCCTCGTTTCATTTGGACCCTCCTTCTGTCACTCATCGACACAGGGAGGAATGAAGGACAGCATTAGGGCTGGTAACAAAGTGTCTATGCTTCATCTACAGCTGTATGTGAGGCAGACAAATCCGAATTTAAAATGCCACGTGCAGCCAGTACCTATACAGCCGAACCTTGAATTAAATTGCATGTAGTTATCCATTCATGTATTCAACAGCTCTGTGTGTGTGTGTGTGTGTGTGTGTGTGTGTGTGTGTGTGTGTGTGTGTGT
>NW_021604782.1:5293400-5299545 GCF_004785775.1 Grammomys surdaster
TGTGTGTGTGTGTGTGTGTGTGTGTGTGTGTGTGTGTGTGTGTGTGTTTGGTGTGTGTGGGGGGGGTGCATGAGTGCTCTGGCACGTGTGACAAGTTGTAGGAATCAGCCTTTTCCTTCCACCACACGAGGTCCAGAAGTCAAGCTCAGGCCATCATCCTGAGATATAGCCACCGCCTTTACCCTCTAAGCCATCTCACCAGCCCCCACCTTGTTTTCTGAAACAGTTTCTCAGTGGCCTGGAACTTGCCAAATAGGCTAGGCTGAATGGCCAGACTGCCCCAGGGGTCCTCCTGTCTCCACATACCCAACAGTAGGACTACAATGTGCGCTGCCACAGAGACACTCAGACCCTCCTGTTAGCACAGCTGGCACTTCACTGGCTTACCTAGCTCGTCAGCCCTCAACAGCCTCTTCAGAAGCACCTAGTCTAGGCAAGTCCAAAGTTAGATTAAAAAAAAAAAATTACATATGCAAATTAAACAAAGTATACTGATGGCATATATTGTATCCCCCATACTCTTATAATTTTAAATCTATTAGCTCTTTCCGTTCTTGCTCAGTTCCTTCGAGGGAAGGACTCTTGTCATCTCTGTTTTACAAATGAGAAAGCATAGACACATGAGAACAGAAGGAATTTGCCTAGGGCCATATTGCTAAAACTCAGGCCCAGCCCGACTGAGTCTCATCTTGTGTCATATGCTGTCCCTCTCCAACGGAATAACAACTAGTGAGAAGAAAGTATATCCCTATGAAAAATTTTACACTAAAAATAAATCCTGTTCCTATTTCACAACTAAGAAAACAGACCAGAGAGGTTGCTCAGCTGTCTAAAGTCGCACAGTTTGTAAACGGCAGGGTCTGAATTTGAGACTAGGCTCAGCTTCTGTACTCACCGTCTCTCTGCACCTTCTATAAAGTGAACACGATCTGAGAAACCATACAGGGATTGGGGCCAAATCGGTCCAACCAATTTAAAAACGCCCCAGGGATCTCTGCCCTAGATTTCTAGCAGATGAAGGTAGGGGCAGGCAGAGAGTGCAGAGCCAGATGCAAAGCCACACCATCAATAGCTGAGGCTGCACCTGGCCTCTGCATGCTCCCCCCATTTGGACAGCAAGGTATCGGATGATACCCCTGCACCCTCTGCCCTTCTCACCCTCGGCAGAATTCATCACAGGGGTGGGTCACAGGTGTCTGAGGATAAATCTAGCAGGCTCACTCCCCACCTCAACCCTTCACACAAACTAAAAACGTGCGGCTTGGGAACTTCACTTTCACTTCTTTTCTGAGGACATACAACGAAACATAACTGCAAATTCTGAAAGGTACGGATTTTTCCCTGATTCTGATTTTTAAAACGATGGCCTCTATGAGGTCTTTTGTAACCGCCGGATTGTTTTAATAGCCCAGTTCTTATGCCGCACAGAAGTGTTCGTTACAAACTCCTGACACCCATTGGCTGACAAACACATGATGAGCTCAGGAGAGCATCCAGGTCCTTGCTCTGGTACCACAAATTCACCAACTCATCCCGGTTCCTTCTGAGTAACGTCCTGTGTCCCTGAGTCCCAGGCTCCCTCCTTGCAAATTTCTGCTTCTCTCCAACAAGTGCCTTTGTGTAACACAAGTCCAGCCCTCCAGATCGTCTGACCTCTGAATTTGTGGCCCGGATGTCACATCTTCATTTCCTCCTATGTCTAGGGCGACCTCATCCAGGCCCTGCTTAGAATGTCCCTTCTTCTGCAGACTACACTCACAGCTCAGTGTTATCCTCCATGGTGAGCTGTGCATCCCTCCCCTGCAATGCCCACTGGTAAGCTGGCTGACCACTACTGTCAACACATGGAATTCATCAACTGTGTTTTGAGATGCATATATATAGAGAGGATATACATTATATCTTTATCTTATTAGGTAACACCACAAGTCATAGGTATTTATACTTATATAGTTAGTATGCACTTTTATTAATTTAAAAATTAATATTAGCAGTCAATACCACAAACTCAAAAAAAAAAAAAAAAGGCTGTATGTTTAAAGAGCCATGAGATAATATCCATCTCTGCACTCAACACTGTGAGTTTTTACACTGGCTCTTGGGACAAAAATGTTGAGACCTAAAGCTCACTCCTAGGGGAAGACTATTCTTCAATAGGAGAGTTCTTTTAAAACACTTTACAAGTGGTTGAAGAGATGGCTCAGTGGTGAAGAGCCCTGGCTGCTCTTACAAAGGACTAGAGGTCAGTTCTCAGCGCTCAAACCAGGCATCTCACAACCACCTCTACCTCCAGTTCCAGAAGGACCCGATGCCCTCTTCTGACCTCAGTAGGCACCAGCACTCACACACATAAATAAAAACAAGTAAATCATTAAAACAAACAGCCAGGTGCTGCTGCTGCTGCTGCTGGGGTACATGCCTTTAGACTTATCCTTTGGGAGGCAGAGGCATGTGGATCTCTATGAGTTCAAGGCCAGCCTGGTCTACAGAGTGAGTTCCAGGACAGACAGTGCTACATAGTGAGACCCTGACTCAAAACAACATAAATGAGCCTAGTGGTGGTGGCGCACACCTTTAATTCCAGCACTTGGGAGGCAGAGACAGGCGGATTTCTGAGATCGAGGCCAGCCTGGTCTACAGAGTGAGTTCCAGGACAGCCAGGGCTATACAGAGAAACTCTGTCTCAAGAAAGGAAGAAAGAAAGAAAGAAAGAAAGAAAGAAAGAAAGAAAGAAAGAAAGAAAGAAAAACATAAATAAATAAATAAATAAATAAATAAATAAATACACCAAAACAACAACAAAAACACTTGACAAAATGAGGGAGCTCAAGTGCATATCACAGTTTTCCTTTGATATGAGCCACAATTTGTAAGAAAAGAAGAAAGCCAAGCAACCGTCAGGACAGCTCACATCCTTCTCCAATTTGTCTAATTTGCAAAATCTTCAGCACAGTTTTTTTCTCTTTTGGGGGGAAAAATACCAATGTTGGTCATATAATTGCACAAACATAAAGCAAGTGTCAACTCATTGTCTATGGTGACAGTAGCCAAGACATTACAAATCCAAGTGCTGACACTGCAGGTTAAGCAAGGATTCCATCTACTGATGTAAGCCCGTGTCTTCAGCCAGAGCCATGCCCTTGAACAGGGAGATAAGTTGCTTTGGTCAATAGATTTGTAGACAATAATAATAATATAATAACTAGTGGGGTGGTGGCAGTGGTGGTGGTAGAAGTAGCACTACCACTACTACTATTGAGACTTGAGAAATTGCTCAGCCGTTAAGAGCACCTGGCCTTTCAAAAGACTTGAGTTCAATTCCCAGCACCATAGAGCAGCTCACAATTATCTGTAGCTCCAGTTCTAATGAATCTGTCGCCCTCTTCTGGTCCCCATAGGTACTGCATGCAGGTGGTACTGAGACAAACACATGTAAAACATTGACATATGTGAAATGACAAAATAATGATAAACTTTTAAAAATATTAATATCACTATTTATCAAGGAGCTACAGAATGCCAATTGCAGACAAATGTAGTAAGTCTTGGAGCTGGAGAGAGGGCTCAGCTGGTTAGTGCTTGTGGCAAAAGGATGAGGACCTGAATTCAAATCCAAGCACCAACATAAAAAGCCCAGTGCTGGGGAGGAGGAGATGGGAGGAGGAGATGGGAGGATCCCTGTGGCTTGCTGGGCAGCCAGTCTAGCCAATCAGTGAGCTCCAGGGTCAGTAAGAGACCTTTTCTCAAAAACAAAGAATGATGGCAAGGATACTGGGACCCACATGATAGAAGAAGAGAAACAACTTTCACAAACTGTCTTCAGACCTCCACAAAATCTTTTTTGGCACATGGATACACACACACACAGACACACACAGACACAGATACAGACATAGACACAGACACACACACACACACACACACACACACACACACCAAGTAAATGAAATGTAAAAAGGAAAAAAAATGACAGGATTGAGGAAGACACCTGACATGGACCTCTGAACTACACGCACACACACACACACACCCCACATGTGCACACACAGCCTCACCTGTAATCATGTCTGATATGTCTATATATCCTATCTTGGTGTTTTTTTTTTAAAAAAAACATGATTAACATTTATTTGCAAATTTTTCTGAACAGACTAGCTGAGGTCTGGGGTGGCTGCCTGGATGTATCCGTGTGGTTCTGGGGTTTGTCAGTCTTTCCCTAGGGCTTTCTAGATCTAGAAATCTTCATGGAGCCTGGACAGTGTCAGACTTGGAAGAGCCTCCTTGAAGGGGCAGGGTTTGTTGTACACAGAGGCAGGAAGGCTGCATGCAGCCTGGAGCCTGTGAGTCTATCAGCACACAGCAGGATAAAAACCTGAGTCGAGAGAGCAGAGCTCTGTAGGAAGAACAGGGAGCTTTGACTGTGAGGTAGACAGGACCAACAATGTTCAGCCTCTGAGCCCAAAGAGAATGAATGAGAAGCTTCCTTCTTAGCTTATAAAAGGGAGAGAGAGAGAGAGAGAGAGAGAGAGAGAGAGAGAGAGAGAGAGAGCGCTCTGGTTTGTCTGAGCTGTAAGCAGCCTCAACTCCCAAAGAGGGCTGTAGTTTAGCCAGCTTGACTGTCTTGTGGGCTGTGAACCTTGGTCCCTTCCCTGGAGGAGATATGGGGGAAAGCTCTTGCAGCGTGTCCCTTTTGGACCTTCACTGAGCCTTCTTGGTCGCCCTCTGGCTCTTCAGCATCACATAGGTGACGAACAATCCCACAAACAGGAGCAGCAGGAGCAATGGGATGAGGACAGCATGGCCTCGGAGCAGGAAGTACTTGTGGAAGACGAGCTGCCTGTCAATGAATGGCGAAAAATTACCCAAATGGTGTAGTCAGTAAAGATGATTGAGGCCAAGTCCCACCGCTTGGTCTGTCCTGGTGGCCTCGAAAATAACGAAGGCTCACCGGGCTCAGTGGCAGCGCACTAATGGAGGGCCAGGGCCGCAGGTTTTATACTCCAAGCCTCTCATTCATTTAACAACACGAGGGATGACTAGAAGTGGCTCTTCAGTTTAGAAAGCTGTGCTGTGCTTCGTGTCCACATCTGTCCACAAGCGGTGTGTTGAGCGAGCTGGTTGCAGAGAGCCTAATTCCATCTCCAACGGAGACTCTGACTCAGGGCCCGACCACTGGTACCCTCAAATCACAGAGGTATCACACCCCAGGCTCATCATCTTCCCTATCTCGGTGCTTTTAATGTTAGTCATGTCCCATTAAACCGATAAACTGACCTGTAATCCAGTAGTTCTCAACCTGTGGGTCGCGACCCCTGATCATGTCACAGGTATCACCCAAGACCAACAGAAAACACAGATAATTATATTAGGATTCACAACTGTAGCAAAATTACTGTTACAAAATAGAAATGAAACAAACTTATAATGGGGGTCACCACAACATGAGGAGCTGTATTAAAGGGTCACCGCATTAGGAAGGCTGAGAGCCACTGTATTAATCAACTCTTTTTTTGTAGTTTGAAAACCACTACACAGTTGTGATTGCTTTCTGTAGCTTCAATGGTCAGCCATATCCTGTTTTGTTTTGGGGGGGTCTGGGGGTGGCATGAACAAGCTTCAATTGAGCAGGAGCACCATCTGTGAAGCCCAAGAGGTTAGGGGGCTTTGTCGTGTAGAGGGCTCTGGTTATTTACCGTTAAACATTTTACAACAACAATGAGATGCTACACATGTGCATAGTTTTCAAGTGTAACCATTGGGTAGTTAGAGAGGTTAACAGGCACACAAACCTGGAGCCGGTCCACCAGGGCCTTTCTTGTCAGCATCTCAATCAGTGGCCAAAGCTTTGCTCATCTGTACATTAAATAGCAAAGTGGTTTTTTTTTTTAAACTGTGAACAATAACATCCTGCTGATCCACATAGCACACATCAAAAATGAGCTCTTATTGGTAAAATTTAAGATATTTGGGGTCTGTGGCTATAACATACTGGTAGACTACTTTATTACTACATGCAAGGACCTGAAAAAATGATCAGCAGCAGCAAAAGACAGTAGTAGCCTCTTATTGTCTTTTGTACCTTTCTACTTTCTTAAAGAAAATGTGTGTGTGTGTGTGTGTGTGTGTGTGTGTGTGTGTGTGTGTG
>NW_021604782.1:5299555-5321706 GCF_004785775.1 Grammomys surdaster
TGTGTGTGTGTGTGTGTGTGTGTGTGTGTGTGTGTGTGTGTGTGCAGGTGCAGGATGGGGTGCACACATGAAATCTCAGGTTGTTGTTCCTCCCTCAGTTGCTGTTCCATTTTATTTTATTAATTTTTTTTTTTGAGACAGTCTCAGGCTGGCCAGCAATGACTCTCCTGTCTCCACACCCCCAGTGCTGGGATTATAAACATGTATCCCCAGGCCCTGCTGGTTTTCTTCCTAACATGCCTTCTGAGGCTTGATCTGGGCTCCTCGTGTGCTTTACTTCACCTAACTGACTGAGCTATCTCTCCATCCCTGAAGAATCAATGTGAGAACTAGCTGAAATATCTCTTGCTCACACAATGAGAGTTTTAGGATCCAAAGAAACTGCTAGCCTTCTGCTGGGGAAGCTGGATTACTGAAAGTCTTTGTGGGCAGCCACCAGCATAGGGCCATCGACCAGGAAGATCCTTGTTATCTGATGTCGACTGTCAGGGTGACAGATTTCTGTCTCTGCAGTCTTGGCTTTTGCCTTCGGTGAACAGAAGCTCATGCGAGGTGCTCATCAGACCATCCAAAGGCCAGGCAGGGGCTGTGACTTCATCAAGCTTCCCAAATAGACAGTGTGAGTGGCTTTGTGCTTACTTGCCTGTTAGTGATTGTGTCTTTAGCAAATGCTTGTGTGGCAGAGTCTGCCCTGAGACTGGCTTTCATTATACATTGTAGCAAGGTTATGCTGGTGCGATAGACTGTCACTTGCCTCAAACTCCTTAGGATAACTAGTGTTAGCTGAGATAGAGAAATAGAGAGAGAGAGACAGGGAGACAGAGAGACAGAGAAAGAGAGATAGACAACAGACAGACAGACAGACAGACAGACAGACAGACAGATGCAGAGAACTTAAGAGCCGTGATTTGAAAATCAGTGACATTCAGCTCATAGGCCCCCTCACCACTCTCGGAGTTATATGCAGAGGAGGAATGCTGGACAATCAGGTTACTTAGGGACAACTGTGTGGTAACATAACCCACAGACCTGAGAGGTGGGTATAAGATGTCCCCCTACTTCCAGAGTTGGACTGATAAGGAAAACTCAGCAAAGAGGATCTTCCAAGAAAGGCCATTTCACATTGGTTTGTGAAAGGAACTGGGGCGCTCTTAGGATGTCAGGCACCCATGATGCTTCCAAACTCATAGAGTGCATTTGAAACCCTAGTGTATGCAACAAGAAGCATTTTCTGAGTATTTTGTTCTATTTAAACTTGGTGTTTTAGCTAAGAAATTAACATTTTTGGAATAACATTGTGGAAATATGGAAGAAACCTATCTGAACATAATGTCTCTCTTCTTCCTCCCACCCTCTCTTTCGGGGACTGCATATCAGATATTCTTCATATCAGATATTTTATTATGTTTTATAACAGTAATAAAATTACAGGTATGAAGTAGCAACAAAATAATATGGCTAGGGGTCTCTGAGGCATGAGGAACTGTGTTAAAGGGTCTCAGCGTTAGGAAGGTTGAGAGCCACTCCTCTGGTGGACGAAAAAGTCTGAGAAAGATGAATGTGAGGAGGGATATTGTTCCCTGACCCAGATACATAGACAAGGTTTGATACCTCTGAGCTCCAGGCAGAGCCAGGAAAAAGCGTAAGGACATCTCCTGCAGGCTGTCGGTGCAGGACGATTAAGTGTAACCTAAAGGGAGTGAAGAATCTTTGTTATTATGTGGAGTGAACACTGAGATTTGAGAAACTGCAGAGCTACCTAAGACCAGAGGTGGGGACAGACACAGGCAACACCTGGAGAGTACATAGTTGGCACAGACATCATCATTGTCACCTGTCGCCCTTGTGACAGTTGTAGGGTGCGTCTGCTGAGGGATTTTGAGCATATTAAGTGTGGAAAACAGAAAGAGAGAAATTAAGATCCATGCTTGGCGCTCACTCAGTTTGAGGCAAGAGCCCAAGGTTTTGGAACTTCTCTTCATTGTGCCTCTTTCCTATATCTGCAAATAAGACGCCAAGAAAATGAGCTAAGTTGGGGAGTCTTGTTGGAATTGTAGTCGTTCTGATTCTCTAAAAAGTGGAGACCAAGACGAGATCTTGTGTGTAAGTTGTTCTTTGGGATGCGCCACAGGAAAGGAAGGGAGCAGGGAGGAGGAATATAAGAGTAGGTGATGAAGTCAGACACTGCTTCGTGCCTTAGGCTGGTACCTCAATGGTACCTCAGGCTGGACCTTTGCAGGACCTCAATCATTGATCCCTCATCTGGGCTGGGCTCTCCCTTGTTTGATCCCTGATAAAAGCTGAATTTGATCTCCAGGAGAAAACTGACTCCAGAGAGCTTTCTTTTGACAACCACACATGCACGTTGTATGTACATGTGCGCACACTGACTGATAGATACATTTAAAAAATTTTTCCTCATCCACCATAGCTTTTACCCCTCTTTAGTAAAGAGATGTCTCATTGGAATTTAAATCCCATGACCTTCCCGAGTGTGGAGTGAGTCTCCACACCTCAGCAATGCAATAGAGAAATCCCAAGGGAAAAAAACCACGGAAGAGGCTAAGCAGAGCACTGTCAGAATACGGATGCTCAGCTTGTCAGCAGAGCAGCATCTGCAGTAGCATGCGCTCTGAGGACATGGGAGGAAGTGAAGCAGCACACACCCATGTCTGGCATGGCATAGCTCTTGCACTAGCCAGGTCAACTTCTGCCCTGCATATAATCTCTTTTGTTAAAGGGCTTTCAATGTGATCAAAGGTCAACCACCTGGGACTCTACAAATGACTTAATATAGAAAGTCTTGTGGTAAGAACTAAAGTTCCTATTCCTACAACTGGTAGAAGACATTGAGCACAAACAAGTTGCCTCCAGGTGCCTTCTTGTTCTTATCAAGAGACAGTAGCACATAGAGCAGTGTGGGTCCCCGGTTCCGGAGGGTGTCCCACGATGATCTCCCGGCTGAGGACAGAGTGAGAGCAGGGAGGGTCTGCTACCGTCTCTGCCGCTGCCTCTGCCTGCGTCTCCACTGTCTGTTGGTCTCTGGCCAAGCCTGGTGTGAAAGGTCTGGACCAAAGGGTACAGAGTGCAAGCAGGGAGGAGAGATTGCCTGCCCCCACTGCTGCCTCTGCCTGAGTCTCCGCTGTCGCTGCTCGGTCACTCCCAGGTGCTGCACCTGTCTCTCAGCACTGAGAAGGCCCGGGCTGGGCCGATAGGAAGCCGGCTAGCTGGCAAGGAAGCAGCTTGGTGCCCCAGGAAGGTTCCGGGAGAGCAGATCACTCCCCAAGTGTTACAGCTCTTGCGACAGAGACTCTCAGACACCAGGATGATTCTCGAACGCAACTTTACTTCTCCAGAATAGAGAGCCCTTATATACAGTTTCAGGGTGGGTTAGGGTCTGGCCACAGATAACGTCTATTGGCTTGGTCCGAGAGCTTGGAGATACCTCATCTGAGAGCCTGAGGTCACTGATGGTCACAGACCTCTCTTTGGGAGGGGCTGTGGAGGGCCGAAGCTGAATGAAAAGAACCAGGGCCTGGGGTCCAGATAATGGTCCGGGGTTCAAGACTCCCTCAACCAGGATCCCAGCTGCTTCTCCCAGCCCAGCACCCCACAGAGCAGTGCTTCTTGACCTTTCTAAGGCTTCAGCCCTTTAATATACCTCATGCTGTGGTGACCCCAACAGTAACATTATCTTCATTGCTACTTCATAACTGTAATTTTGCTACTGTTACGAGTTGAAATGTAAACATCTGATCTGCAGGATTATCAGATAGATGGCTCCTATGAAAGGGTCATCCAACCCTCCAAGGAGTTGTGACCGATGGGTTGAGAAACGCTGATATATAGAATTAATACTAGTCTGTTATCAGCAGGCTGGGTTCCGTGAAAGAAAGCATACTCTGCTTCATCCGTGGAGAATGTCAGTCCTTGCACCATGACATAGGAGTAACAGTAGACAGAGGCTAGCTGACAAATACAGACAAATGACCCATCCATCCAGTTGATGGAGTCTGTTACAGCTTGGATGAACAGCATCCTCTATACACTCTCGTATTTGAACACTTGGTTCCCAGCTGATAGCACTATTTTGAGAGGTTATGGGACCTTTAGAAGGTAGAGCCTAGCCCTAGGAGGAAATGAACTGACAGGGGATGAACCTTGAGTTTTCTAGCCCAGACTCAACTTTCTGTTCCATTCCACCTCCTGATCTCAGATTGAACAGTCGGCCTCATACTCCTGCTGCCCCAACCGAAAGCAGCTCCTCTGTTCGTGCCTTCCCTGCCACTAGGGACTATGCTCTCCAACTGTGAGCCCAAATAATCTTCATTCCTGCAGCTGCTTCTTGTCAGGTGTTTGGTCATAGCAACAGGAAAGGTTACTAATCCGGAGCCCTCCTGCAAATGGCTGTTCTCCAAGAATCATTACAACACAAAGAGCCACTACTTACTTGCTTTCATAGGTTAGTGCATAAGCCTCTTACCTACACATTTTTGTCTTTGCTCTTCTGAAATAGCTCTTGGGGAGGGGGGGAGTGTCTGATTAACCAAGCGAACCGTTTGCCACTCCCCAGGACTCTGTGTATCTCTACTTCAGCCCATTTCACTCTCCATATAACTTAACCCGACTACAACTGTTCATAGCTTAGTCAGCTTTCCTTGTGGGTCACACCATCCTTTAAAGTCAGTAACTTTCATGGCAACTCCCAAGTGCTGTTTTCATCTGATCTCATGAGTTTGAAAGCCTGATGTGTCCAGACCATGATGGCAGCACCCGTTGTGTAATTGTCTGTGCCTTGTGGTCAGTCAGGACAGTGCACTTCAAATGAAGGTTATTTCTCTGTTGTGGAAAACATACCCTCTCACTAGAACCCTCCTGGTGGTTACCGCAACTGTCCAGTTGTGGAGTTTGCTAGAAAAGTCTACACATCCTCTTTAGCCAGGTCATTCGCTAATATCCTGAGACGGCTTGTTTCATATCCAGCCCAGGTTTTCTGCAAAGTTCTTTTTTTGTCTTGCATTCTACTCTTAAGTGACATGACTCCTAGGTGTCACTCTACAAATCCACACATCTCATCCACCAATGCAACTTTCTCATAGTAGAATGAGGGACTCTTTTTAATGTCCTGGTTTAGACCCTAACGAATTCCTGGAAAAAAGTCATTGATGTAGCACATCTCTTAGTGTTTGTGGGATTTTGTCTCTCTGCCTCTGAAGTGCATATGTCTTATTAGAGTAGCCAAGGACTTACCACTTTCCACTCTCCACACCCAGTTTGTCTGACTGGTATTACTAGTGCAGAGTTGTAGCATGCGCTACACAAAATGTTACCATGAACAATTTCCTGCAGATGATTATTTACGCAGCAACAAAAAAAGATAGGGATTCTCTGTTCATGGATACAAGTTCCTATAGTTTCCCTTCTCATGCTAATGTGAACATATTTTGTACTCCTAAGTGCTTGGCCCTTCTTTCCATGGTAGCACAACATGAAGCATGCCTCCAGAATGTTTGGCCCAGGGAATGGGAGGAGGGAGTGTTTGTCCATCACGTCTTGGCTGCTCCCTATCAGGGTTTTGTCCCCAAGTCTTTAATTCCTCAGTCCTTTCAGAGTTTTCCTACATGAGACACAATATCACTATATATGGGAGAATTCAGTGTCACTAAGCTGATGCACAGTGAAAATACACCTGTACAAAGTTAACCTTCACAGCTGTGATAAAAAAAGAAACCACGAGGCAATCTATACAAGGTGCCCTATGTTGGAGTATATTAATAATCATACTGTTTATTAATTTATTACCTCTCCTCACTATCTGATCCATTAATGATTAATTGCTATTAACTATTAAGAGTCTCCTTTTAAGCAGTGCCTAACTTCGTGGGTCACCATATAAACACTAAGCTTTCCACCAGCTCACAGTCCTTAAGATTCCCATACACCTCCACAAGTAAAGAAAAAGAGGATAGGAACCTCCCGGGGAGAGCTTCAACTATCCTGGAATGGGAACTGAGTGACATTCCTAGGGAGATATGAACAAATGTCTAGTCTGTTCACCCCAGATGGAATACCAACAACAAGCCAAAGAAATTGCTTTAGCCATCTAGCTTAAGGAACCCATTGAGGTTACTTACAGGAGAGTGGATGACTCAAAGGTAGCTATACCACTGAAAAGTCCACCCCAGCACGGGCCATAGCTCACAAAAATTCAACCCCTGGGGCTCCCTGAACAACTTGCAGGCCAGATAATGTCCTCTCCCATACAATTACACCTGGGGGATGGAGCCTTATGTAGCTTGTAAGTTTCAGGAACTTCCTGAAATGCCCAAGTGTAAAAGGAAAGAAGGGGAACGTGGGGCTGGTATGATCCTCTCTTCAGATGCCAGGAAATGCTTTCATTCCCCATTGTCATTAAGTATAATGTTAGAACTTATAGGTGAGAGCAAGAATAGATAAAATTGTAATTCCTGTATCCTAGGCTGACCTCCAACTTGATATGTATCCAAGAGTGCCACCATTCCAGCGTATGCAGAGCTGGGAATCAAACTCAGAACCTTATATGTGATAGGCCAGCACCATACCAACTGAACTATACCCTCAGTCCTAATAAAGCTATAATTATTTTGCCCTGATGTATTAGAAACCAAACATTGATTCCTATTTTAATCCTTCACGCAAGCCAGAGTCTAGACCAGATGTCAGTTGCTATGCAGTTGCCCAAGACAGTCCCTTCTAAAACTCACCTATCTGACTCTCTTTCTGCCATCTTCCCTCGCTGTCACCATGGTGCGAATGAATGTTCTGGCGGATGCTCTCAAGAGCATCAACAACGCCGAAAAGCGAGACAAACGCCAGGTCCTCATCAGGCCGTGTTCTAAAGTCATCGTTCGGTTCTTAACTGTGATGATGAAGCATGGTTACATCGAATTCGAGATTATTGATGATCACAGAGCTGGGAAGATAGTGGTGAACCTCACTGGCAGGTTGAACAAGTGTGGAGTTATAAGCCCTAGATTTGATGTTCAACTCAAAGACCTAGAAAAATGGCAGAACAACAGTCTGCTCCCATCACACCAGTTTGGTTCCATTGTGCTGACAACTTCTGCTGGCATCATGGACCATGAAGAGGCAAGATGAAAACATACCGGAGGGAAAATCCTGGGATTCTTTTTTTAAATGTAAAGCATAAATAAAAAGCCTTTGTGGACTGTGGAAAAAAAAATAAAACTCACCTCTCCAGCAGAACTAACTGATCTATCAAAATATAAACTTCAAGCATGGCTGCAGTGAACCACGACTAATATCAGCTCAATTAAGGCTTTCCACAGTGTCAATCCTCGGGGTTTCAAGGAAGCTCTGAAGGAAGCTGAGTGGAGCTCGGAGCTCTGACCTCGGGCGTCTAAAGTCTGTGCACAGAGGAAGAATCATAGAAAGCATGGCCGCAATCTGTGGGTCACTTCTATGCGCCATTTTTTTTAAAAAATCACATGTTATTCCATCTAAACCTCACATCTATTCTGCAGACAAGGATTTTTCACCCATACTGACAAAGGGAAACTGAGGCTCATAAGTATCAAGTTGTTTATGCACTGGTGACAAAAATTGGTCCTAGGAGCCAAGCTCAGCTCTAGCTTGTTGTGGACAGCCTGTGTTCTCTTAAACAAGCATCCCTCCCACAGTATCAGGAGCCACCTCCAGCTGTATGTGTTAAATTGTGCACTATGGTACTCCTGTAAGAAGACCTGAGGGGGAAAAAAAAACAAATCACATCCACAAATGCTACAGTATTTTGAATCTCTGATATGAGGGTGAAATTCCTTTCCTTCTTTCTTTCTCTCAACACCTCCTTTCGAAAAATAAATAAATAAATAAATAGGAACTGTTACATGCCTAGAAATACTTTAATAAAAATCTTAGGTCAGAAAGCTGGAGAGATGGCACTTGCTGCCCTTCCAGAGGTTCTGAGCTTGTTTCCTAGAACCCACATAGCCATATGTAACTCCAGCATCAGAGGATCAAATGCCTTCTCCTAGCCTATGAAGGCACCTCCAAACACATAGGATATACAAACATTAAAATGGCACACATACACATACATTGTTTTTTAACCTAAGAAAACAAAGCAAACAATCAAAATACCACCTCAGCTCTGTCTCAGCAAACACATGTTTTGCCTTTTTTTTTTTAAATTTTCCTTTGTTTTTATTTGTATGTATAAGGGCGTTTTGCCTACATGAATGTCTGTGCACCATGTGTGCAGTGCCTACAGAGGCCAGAAGAGGGCACTGGCTCCCCTGAGTAACAAATGGTTCTAGTCACCACGTGGGCTCTAGGAATCAAACTTGGACCTGGGTCATCTGGCAGAGCAGCCAGTGCTCTTACCTCTGAGCCATCTCTCTGGCCACACGCAGCTTATTAAATATAAATATAGATATATATGTAAAATACATGTGTATATATTAGTTCTTAGGGAATTTTGTTCATGTTTTTATTGTATTCACCTCCTTCTCCAGCTCCTCCTCTCATTCCCATTCCCCCATTCTCTATCTACCCAGCTTTGTGTCTTTTTCTTTTTTTGGCTTTTCGAGACAGGGTTTCTCTATGTAGTCCTGGCTGTCCTGGAGCTCACTCCGGAGACCAGGTCTTTTTCTTTTTTAAGATCCATCAAGTCCAATTTGTGCTGCGCATATACTCTTGGATTTATGGCCTTCCACTGGAACACAGTCAACTCAGCAGGGGCTACGTACACTCTGAGAAGAAAACCGGCGCTCCCTCCCCTAGCAGTTACCGCTTGCCGGTAGCTCCTCCCCTAGGGGTGGGGACTTCGTGCCCACTTCTCCCCATGCTGAGAGTTGGTCTGGACCGAGCTTGCAGGTCTTGCACGTGCTGTCACAGCTGCTGGAAATTCATGTGTGCAGCTGCCCTGCTGAACTTCACAGCTCCCGCAACTCTGTCTCTCTGTCTCTCTGTCTCTCTCTGTCTCTCTCTCTCTCTGTCTCTCTGTCTCTCTGTCTCTCTGTCTCTCTGTCTCTCTCTCTCCCTCTCCCCTCCCCCCTCCCCCCCTTTCCTAGCTTAGCAAGCTATCTTCTTGCCTGTGGTTTCATTCAATCCATTTACAAATACTGCTTTACTGTTTGCACCCTTAACTAAAATGTCTACGTGGTTTTGATGTTTGATGAAATCAATTTTATTCACAGATTCTCCCTCTCTCCCAGACTGGCAAAAGGATCTAAAACTTATCTGCCTGGTGTTCCTCATTAGGGGGGGGGGGGGGGAGGATGGAAATCTTCTAATTACTTTGTGTTGATTTGTGTCTCTGTAAATCTGTCCCATCTCAGAGACTGAGCCACTTGGGATGTGTCTTTAGCAAGACAGTAACACCCATGAAGAGGCCGCCAGCTGCCAGGTAGAGACCACACATGCCTGGTGGCAGGGCAAAACAGAATAGCTCCGGGAGCCCCACAGTCTTATCAGGGGGATTGCAGGAGATAGAACACATCAGAAACTCATGCTTAACAGCGAAGTGCTGTGCAAATGTGGGTTGTTATAACCAGGTGGTGTGTGCCGGGGAGATTACCTTTTGCCAGGGGGTAATCATTTCAGTTTCTGTAACACTTCTCACTCCGGGAGCCCCAAGCCCTTGTGAATATTACCCTAAGAAACATCACTTGAAATGAAACGCATATAAACAAACAGAATCTAACAAACGGAGGTACCAATTACCACAACGATGACAGTCTTAAATGAGAACATCAACATTTTGACACATCAACTCTGGAGGATGCTGCCTCTGTGGTCCCAACACCTTCAGAGGGGGGAATCAGTTCTCCCTGTTAATGTTTTCCCATCAGTGTCAACTGTTTGGCTGAGGTGGGAGGAGAGAAACAGAAATAGAAAAAGATCTTAAAATATGCATTTTTATTTCCCCGTAGCAGTGCGTCAGAAAACTCAACTGTAACTCTTCGACTCTCTCTCTCTCTCTCTCTCTCTCTCTCTCCCCCCCCCCCATGGTAAAGGGAGAGAAGAAAAGCTGTCATTCGAATGATCAGAGAAAAAAAGAAGCTGAGGTAAGTAAGATACCAATTACAGCACTGCCAGTCTGTGTGAATTGGGCTCAGTCCAAACCAAGACACAAATGGGTTTGAGGATGTGAAGGGGATGCAGAGGGGGCTGGGAAGAGGGAGCTGCCAAAATACAAGACAGGGAGGCTTAGCGAAATTGCCCCCTGGCGCTCCTAAGGCAGTTTAATCAGGCAGAGCCCTGAACATTCCCGTGCACCAGTCCCATTGTGCGCGCGCCCTTGCAGATCTGGCTTCTGGCTCGGTCTCTTTGTTTGGGTAGCTAGGCACGAAAAAGAATCATCTGCAACCAGAGCTCCACTTAATTCTCAGTTCCTCTCTGGAAACGGCTGTTGGCATGGTGAAATGTGCTCTGAAAAGGCCACGCTTTTGACTGATCAAAAAGCAGAATTCCAGACCCTCCGTCGGGAGTCTTTGTGGACAAAGCCAAACCGATTCTCAGAAAGTGACAGAGTCCTGCACTTCTCCAGTAATTCGTGTTGCCCCAGCATCGCAGTATTCATGCCAATGACAAGCAGGAGCCCCCGGCAATTTGTCTTCTGTCTTGGCAAAGGCAATGACGATTGTATTGCTTCTCACTGTTAAAAAAAAAAAAAAAGCACTACTCACCCCTGTCACTCAGCCTGTTACCAAAGGTCCACACACATTACTGACTGCAGTATCTTGAATCCGATGAAGAACCCAGGAAAGTCACAAAGAGAGACGTGAAGATTTGGGATCATTTTATTCACACCCCAGCACTGAAATCAGAGCATGGCACTCAGTGGGTAACCAATGTAGAAAAAGACTCTGCAAAATAAATAAATAAATAAATAAATAAATAAATAAATAAATTCAGATAAATACTTCTGTCTTCTGCTTTCAGTACTTCTTATGCTCAGCCATTTTCTTTCTTGCCCTCCCCACACACCTGAGTCAGGGAGGCCGCTAAATACTATTATAGTTGCTTTTTTGTTTGTTTGTTTGTTTGTTTAAACTCTAATTTTTGTAGATCAACATACAAAGTGATGGGTTTTGTTGTGGAACCTTCAGACACTGATGCTGTCACACTTTGTCCTTACCCCGTTTCTACTGCCCTCTCATCTCCTTACTGATGATCTCTTCTCTCTTCTGCTTCTATGTCACATGTATTCTGTTACCTTCTCTTCACCCCTTAAGATCCATTCCTTCCCCATCATGGTCTCCTTTCATGGCCTAACACACATGCACGCACACACGCACACACAAGCAAGCACAAGCACACACAAGTACACAAGTAGGCATGTACTTGCATGAGCACACACACACAAACACACACATGCATGCACACACACAGGTGCACTATCTGCTCTTTTTGCTTAATATAATGTTCTACAGTTCTATTTATCTTCCTGCAAATATCATAATTTTATTCTTTATGGAAAAAAAGACCATTGTGAATATGGGCAACTTTTTTATTTTTTTTTATTTGTTTTTAACTCCTTACAGGAATATGTTTTCGTTTTACTTTTATTTGTGTATATGTGTGTTTGTGTATGTGTATACCATGTGTGTGTGTGTGTGTGTGTGTGTGTGTGTGTTTGTGCATGTGCATGCCTAAGGAGGCCAGAAGAGAAAGGTGGATTCCCTGGAGCCAGAGTTACAGTTAGTTTGTGGTGAGCCTCTTGATATGGGTTCTGTGAACTGTACTCTAAGCCTCATCAAAAACAGCAAGCACTCTTAGCCACTGCCTTAGTTAGGGTTTCATGGCTGTGAAGAGACACCATGACCAAAGCAGCTCTTAAAAGGAAAACGTATCATTGGGGCTGGTTTACTGTTTCAGAGGTTTAGCCCATTCCGGTCATAGCCAGCAACATGGCAGTGTGCAGGCAGACGTGACACTGAAGAAGGAGCTGAGAGTTGAACAACTTGATCCACCAGCAGCAGAAGAAAGACTGTCACATGAGGCATAGCTTGAGAATAGGACATTTCAAAGCCCGCCCCCACAGTTACACTGAAGACCCCCTGCAGAGGGGAGACCCTCACTCAAGTCTCAGAAAGTCGTGACCACCCAGTAATCTGCTCGAGACACCGTGTACCGGAACAAAAGCGAGGTTTATTCGGGCATGTGACAGCTAGCTGCTGGTCAATTTGTATGCCCACACAGGAGCTGAATTGACCCCGACAGCCAGTTTGAGAGGGGTTTTTAAAGGGGAAAAACCACAAACCAAGGAATGGGGAGGGGGACTAGGGGTTGTTAAGGTGGCATAACATAAAAATAGTGGAACATTCCAAAGGAACCCAACCTACGTGAGTCAGGGTCAGGTGAAAACTCTCTGTACGCTGATCTTTCTCAAGAATGTGGTCCTGCCCTGTCACTGTGGCCTTGCCCTGTCACTGCGGTTACCAGCTTGGTTCTCAGCTTGGTTCCCAGCTTGGTTCTCAGCTTGGTTCCCAGCTGGCTAACTTGCATTCTAGCCAGTTCCTGTAACTAGCCTGTCTACATTCTTAACTTGCTTCATGGCTCTGTTTCTCAGAAAATTTTCCATGTCCTTATAAAGAAAGCCTAAAGAATATTTTATATGTCTAAAAAAGATTCTATATACCCAGCATCTATAATTTTTCACTCTACAACACATTTCCTCCAAAAAGGTCACACCTACTCCAGCAGGGCCACACCTCCTAATAGCGCCACTCCCTATGGGCCAAGCATTCAAACAGTCTACAGGGGCCAACCTTATTCAAACCACCACAGCTACTGAGCCATCTCTCCAACCCCAAGTATATATTGATATTGAGCATCATATGTCATTTCCCTCTCACTCCCCTCCCATCCTTTTCGCTCTCCTAGACAATTTCAGTTTGGGATTAATATATGCATATATGCCTTTGTATAAGTAGATGAGATCTAGGAACCACAAATGAGATTTAAAAAAAATCCAACATTTGTCTTTCTGAGACTGGTTTAATTGGCTTAATATGATTGTCTACAAATATATCTATTGTCTAGCAAACAACAAAATTCCATCCTGTATAATACCACATTTTCTTTAGCCATTCCTCTGTTGTTAAACATCTATTCGGTTCCAAGCCTTAACTATTTGAATTTCTGCAAATGTTTACAAATGAATGTGCAAATATCTCTATGGTTCAGTCCATCAGTGGAGTCCCTCGGGAGTAGTGCAGCTGGGTCGTATGGTAGAAAATACTTTGAATTTTTTGAGAACTTTTCACAGGGCAGTGGTGGCGCACGCCTTTAATCCCAGCACTTGGGAGGCAGAGGCAGGTGGATTTCTGAGTTCGAGGACAGCCTGGTCTATAGAGTGAGTTCCAGGACAGCCAGGGCTACACAGAGAAACCCTGTCTTGAAAAACCGAGAGAGAGAGAGAGAGAGAGAGAGAGAGAGAGAGAGAGAGAGAGAGAGAGAGAACCTTTCATGCTGATTTCCATGGAATCCAGACAGGTTTACATTCCCAACAGCAAAGTATAATGGCACACACACACACACACACACAAATGAGACAATCAGTTTTTGAACCAATATAGTATGCATTACTTAACTAAAAACTTCAATTTATGTATATGTTTGTGTGTCTGTGTGAGGGTATGCCGTGTATGTGCAGATGCCCACTGAGGATGAAAGAAAGCCTCAGATTATCTGGAGCTGGAATTACTGGTGACTGTGATCCACTCAACATGGCTGCTGGGAACCAAATGCAACTCTTGCCAGAGCAGTATGCACTCTTCACAACTGAGCATTCTCTCTTGCTTCTGTATTTTGTGAAAGCATCTGATGTTGTTTTCTTTCCTTTTAGTATATGTGCTGGCAAAGCAAGCACAAATTTTATTTATTGCTTGTTTGCTTATTCATTCATTCACTTTTAATTATGTGTATGTAAGGGGTGGAGGTGGAGCTGGAGTTACGGACAGTTGTGAGCAGCCAAACATAGGTGCAGGGAATAGAAGTCAGGCGCACTACAAGAACAATAAGGCACTCTCAACCACAGATGCATCTCTCCAGCCCCAGCTGACTCTTTACTAAATGGCCAGACTACATTCTGACTAGAGTAAAATCAAATCTCAATTTTAGAATATTTATTTTAAGCCGGGCAGTGGTGGCACACACCTTTAATCCCAGCACTTGGGAGGCAGAGGCAGGTGGATTTCTGAGTTCGAGGCCAGCCTGGTCTGCAGAGTGAGTTCCAGGACAGCCAGGGTCTCTGCATCCCAAGTGCTGGGATGAAAGGCGTGTGCCAACACTGCCCGGCCTGTGTTTCTTCTTTTATGAACTATTTGTTAACTCATTTGTTTTGTTGCTCAGTGTGTTGTTTTATTATTGTTGTTTTAGTTATTTGTATAGTCTAGATATCAATCCTTTACCAAACGTTTATTAATTACTTTCCTGTTGCTATGATACAACACCATAACCAAGAGCATAATTTTGCTTAAAATTTCAGAGAGTCTATAATGGCAAGCAAAGCTGGGCAGCAGGTAGCTAGAAGAGGAAGTTAGGAGATCTCATCTTCATCAGCAAACCAACATAGAAAGATGGTACCGGAAATGTGGGTCAAATGTGAACTCTCAGAACCTGCCCCCAGAGATGTACTTCCTCTAGCAAGACTCTGCCTCTTAAAGATCCCACAACCTCCCCAGATGGTGCCACCAAGAAGGGACCAATATTCAGATACACGATCCTATGGGAAGCATGTTTCATTTAAATCAGCACCAGAAGTCACAGGAACTGGAGTGATAAAGACCTCTCAAAGTAGGAGGCTAGGTGTGGTTGAACATAGAACAGTTGACTGGAAGTTTTTGTAAGTAGTGACAGCCTCTCCTGCCCTTTGTGGCCAGGTGGCCAACTCTTCCAACCCCAGATGAACACTAAAGGGGTCTTCCCTGAAGACATTAACACAGAAACATTCTGAATTAGGGCCACCAGGCACAACTGAGGAGCAAGAGATGCTCAAGTCAACTGAGAAAGTGAGAGATCACTAATTATACCCAACTCTACCTTCATGCCCATGCAGGTTTGTCTTTATTTTCTCTCCTGTTGCTGTGACCAGATTCTCTGCCAAAAGCAATTTAAGAGAAAAAGAGGTTTCATTTTGGCACATAATGGTACAGTCCGTCATGGCAAAGAGCTCACGGTGGCAAGAGCTTGAAGCAGCTGTTCACAACCACAATTCAAGGAGCAGAGATTGACGGATACATGCTTACTACCCCGTTCCCTTTTCCACCCACATAGCCCAGGGTTCTCTGCCTCCAGAATGATTCCACTCATAGTGCGAAAGTCTTCTACCTCTATGAACACAATCAAGATCATTCCCCACAGGCAGCATGCCCATCATAAGAGTTTAGAAACACTGTCATTCAATCTCAAAATTACAAACAGCAGAGAGAATTCAGTTTCAAAACCTTGGGGATGAGAATGGTACCATTAATAGCAACCCTAACAGCTAGCCCTGACCTACCCTCATTCAATCCTTCCCCTATATAGCTCCAAATGTGTGACTCTATAGTTCTTATTGTATACATAGGCTCCATTTCATATCAGTGTTTGCCTCTTTGAAGTATAGTATATCCACAGGCGACAGTGATGCGAGAAATGTCCGTAGACTAAAATTATGTCAAAAACTGCATTAGCAAAGAAAAGAGGACCATGGACCACGCCCCAGGACCTGATGCTCTTTGAGTAGGTACATTACTCTCAATTCCGTGATCTCTTTCGAATAATACTGAAATGTGAACTGTAGCACCCAGCCCCAAACATATTCCTGATACTTACAGTGTAACTATAAAAACTGATTTTTACCATGCTTCTTTCTAGACTAGTGATTAGAGGAACAAAGGAACCATAAGCTTGGTTTGATGATTAAGTGAATGGCTTGATGACATTTGGAAAGGCAGTCATCCAGATCTCCAATTGCCATAAAACTGCAGGCATGAATAATGGAGCTGGGGTAGTCCCTGTGTCAGAGACCAGAGATCTGCTAATGCCTTGCCATTACCACATCAGCTTTGTTTTCCCTTCCCTGGCCAAATTCAGGGGCTAGAAGCAATCTCTTCAACAACAGTTCAAGAGAGACAAGAAAGTGATATACAGAAAATACACTACAGCTCATGGAGACTGAATCAGCCAACTACTCAAACATCCCTTTAATTAATAGGGAAGAGGAACAGGGAGGAGAGGAGAAGAAAAAAAAAGGAAATGTTTTGTTTTGTTTGTTAAGATGAGGAGGACAATCATTTTTTGCTTTCCACAAACCAAGGGATAAGAAAAGTCAATTTTTCCTGTCACTTCTCCAAGACTAAGCAGAATTTAGGAGAGAAGATTTCTGGGAAACTGGGCATGATGGCATACATACACCTTGATCTGAGCACTCAGGAGGCAGAGGCAGGCAAGTCTGTGTTCACAGGCATCCTCATCTACAGAGGGAGTTTCAGGCCAGCAGAGTTACATAGAGAGACCTTATCCCAAAGGAGTGGGGAGTCCTAGAGGACTCAAACGGATGCAGCCACATCCTGCCCCTGCAATTTGACATTTTGCTTTTTTGAACCTTGCCATTCACAAGACTGGCCCCAAGAGGAAGAGATGTGAACAGTTCCTACTTAAAATGCTGAGCGAATGGGGAAAGCGGTGTTATTTAAGGGAAAGCAATAACAACGCGACTGACAGAAAGAAGATGCTGAGTTTATTTGAAGTCAACTGCGAGACTTTGCAAAACATTCAAATTGAGGTTCTTATGCGCACTAAAGATGTCCTAAAATAACTAGAAACTGGGAGCTGAGCTCCGAGCATGTTTGGTCTGGTAGATTAGAATTCATTTGATTAGAGAATAAATATAAAGCCAAAGCCATAGTGGGAAAGCTGAAGAGTTAAAAATAAGAGAGGTCTTTTTCAACCAAAGTACAGCTAGAAAATGTTACAAGGAGCCCCAACATTTCCGAGACTTCATGCAGCCAGAGTCTGTTTGTCCTTCATTGTTTGTGGCAGATGTTGACTTCTGTGTCTTCAACCTTCTTCACAGGTGGCATGGAGATGGATTACCTGTCCCTTCTACTCACCAGTGTCCCACCGTAGTCCTAGCAGCTGTTCTGTCCTGAGACTCAACAGCTGGTGCTTATACCAAGCTGCTCTGAGGGACCCATCGGTGAGCTCACAGCAACTCCAGTCTCCAGGGTCTCCTAATAGGTGCAGTCCCCTCAGACGCTCAACTGTCCAGGAAAAACAAAAACAAAAAAACAAAAACAGTGAAGCAGATCACCCACGAAAGCTCTTCTGTGGTGGACTTAATTCAGAGCAAATTTTAAAAAGCCCCCAAAGCAGGGTAAATTGGTCAATGTGGATGAATAGAAAAGTATGTTTGAGGCAAGACTGTGAAACCAACAAACCAAGAGTAATTCCTATTGCCTTTGAAAGAGCAGCAGATGCTAAGGATGCAGCCAGCACTCGCTGCACTTCCAGAAAACCTGAGTTCAGATCCCAGAACTCACATCAGGCAGCTCACAACTGCTTGTAACTTCAGCTCTAGGTGGCGCACGCCTTTAATCCCAGCACTTGGGAGGCAGAGGCAGGTGGATTTCTGAGTTCGAGGCCAGCCTGGTCTACAGAGTGAGTTCCAGGACAGCCAGGGATACACAGAGAAACCCTGTCTCAAAAAACAAACAAAAAAAAAAAGAATCTGTAGAGATAGAAACATATATGGGCAGGATCCTGAACACTGACATCATCCAAATGGAAATGTCCACAGAAATTCATATAAAGGTTATGGTAAGTCAAAGTATGCAATCTATAGGAGGAGACCCATCATCTCCTGGGAGAAAGAGTCACTATGGCGACTATAGCAGCCCAACTGGTAGATATGGCAATGTGAGACAGTTACTGAATAAGCTTATGTGGTCTTAAATGGTCAAGATTGCACTGTCAGAGAAGATCGGGGCTCCCCCTTTTATGGCCAGGAAAGCCAATATGATGGAGGGATACTAAAACAGATACTAAATTAGAATTTTTTTAAAAATTAATTTATTTAATGTATATGATGAGTACACTGTAGCTCTCCTCAAACACACCAGCAGAGGGCACCAGATCCCATTACAAATGGTTGTGAGCCACCATGTGGTTGCTGGGAATTGAACTCAGGACCTTTGGAAGAGCAGCCAGTGCTCTTAACTGCTGAGCCATCTCTCCAGCCCTAAAATGGATACTAAAAATCAGCAAAACTTTGTACAAAAAGAAAAGTTCTGTTCTATCAGAGTTCAAGGTGCTCTGTTCTAGGCTGGCCTTGAACTCAGTAATCTGCTTATCTTTGCCTCCTGGGATTAAAGGCTTATACTACCACGCCTAGACCTAAATTTAGCTGGGTGGGATCTTGCCCCAAGGTCACTACTCCCTTAATTCAGTTTAATATCTGTGAACACAGGATTCAGCTCCATTCCACTTCTTGGTGCCCCTTTATGTTTTTCTTTCCTGAACTTGCTATGCTTGTTCAAAACGCTCTTCATGAGACTTATCCAGAAAACAAAGTCTATGTTGGGTGTTTCTGAGACGTCTTTATCAAAGCAATTAATCTGAGTCTCTTCATCTCAGCGTCAGGTAGACTCTTCAGACAACAGCAAAAAGCATTCTTCGACAAAATACCACAAAAACAGTCTCTAGGCCACATAATTGAAATTCTCCACTGAAACCTCTTGGGCCAGGTCAGCACAATTCAAATCACTCTTCCATATTCCTACAAAGTCTTCCGTATTCCTACTATAGGTCCCAGTAAGCCCCCATTTAAAGCATTTAAAGCATTCCACTGCTTTCCAAATCCAAAGTCCCAAAATTCTTCCAAGCAAAAGCATGGTCAGGCCTATCACAGCAATACCCTAGTCCGTGGTACCAACTTCTGCATTAGTCATGTTTTTACTGCTGTGAACAGACACCACAACCAAGGCAACTCTCATAAGGACAACATTTAGTTGGGGCTGGCTTACATGTTCAGAGGTTCAGTCCATTACCATCAAGGTGGGAACATGGCAGCATCCAGACAGGCATGGTGCAAGCAGAACTGACAGTTCTACATCTTCATCTGAAGGCTGCTATTGAAAGACTGACTTTCATTCAAGCAGCTAGAATTAGGGCCTTAAGCCCATCCCGACAGTGACATACCCGCTCCAAATAGTGCCACTCCCTGGGCCAACATTCAAACCACTACACATAGCTATCCAAAGACCAGTAAAAGGAAAATTGTCATAATGATTGCTCTTTAATATCAACTTGAAGGGGTTTGAAATCACCTAGCAAAACATACCTTTAGAATTCTGCCCTGAATTGGGGTGGTACATTCCAGGATGGCTCTGGCATCTGCCATCTGCCTCCCTTTGCTTCTTCCTGAGACAGAACATCTACCACGATTACTGACATCATAATCCAGCTCTTTAGGCCTCCCAGTGTGGACAGGTTACTAGCTGCTCTCCAGCAACCTCACAGACCTTCAGCTCTACGTGGGGATGAGGGAGGGAGTCAGGCATCACAGACTGAGCAACAGGCAGGATCTCTGCTTCTCCAGCATGCAGACAGCTATTGTTAGTCTGCCCAGGCCCTGCCATGCCAGCCAGTCTAATATTAAGTCTAATAAGCCCCCTCTTACTAATAAGCCACATTCATATCTGTATTTTCTAGCGGTTCCTTTGAAGAAAACTGCCTAATACAATCGTGTTATCTTTTTAAAATATAATCAAGTTCACTTTTCTAATATTCCTGTTCTTGTGAGGAAAGAAGCAGAGCACGCTAACTTTATTTGGATCATGCGTTGCTTAAATACATCAGACTCGACATGCATTAGTGTTGTTGTTTTCTCAGTAGACCGTATTTCTAAAGGCCACTTCCTTTCTGTGTGTCCTCAGTAAAAGAGACAAGCAATCACAAGACCTTCAAAACCATGTAGCATTCTAGGATGTCCACTGGTCGCCATGGAGAAATGAATCATCCTGCTACCCAGACAAACCAATGATGATGGGGTGCTTAAGCATGCTATTCATAGGACTGAGATCTCAACACTTTGGTATGAAAATCCAGAATTTAACCACATTAGAAAGTGATATTCACCCAGTAAACCCAGAAAAGAGGTGGGGGTGGGCTATAATTTGATTTTCTCACATTTTCTTTTTTTTTAAGATTTATTTATTTATTTTATGTATATGAGTACACCTTTGCTCTCTTCAGACACACCAGAAGAGAATATCAGATCCCATTACAGATGGTTGTGAGCCACCATGTGGTTGCTGGGAATTGAACTCAGGACCTCTAGAAGAGCAGTCGGTACTCTGAACCACTGAGCCATCTCTCCAGCCCTGGCATTTTCTTGAGAATCTGTCAGAACCTTTCCCTCCCTCTTCCCCTCTAGCACTATTTAAGTGTATGCTAAACAATAACAAATACTATATAAAATGTTTGACAAAAGAAAGTCCATGAGGCTGGAGAATGAGTTAACTAAGCCAGGCATGGTAACACACACCTGAAACCCAATACTTGGGAGGAAGGTTGGAAATTCAGGGCCAGCCTAGGCTTCTCAAAAAATTTTTACTTTTATTTTTAAAAAGAGTTGACTAGGCGTTCCTGTCACACTCTGGCAATTGAGCTGATGAGCAGGCACTCACCTGAGTATTGCTGGCCTCTGTTGCAGAAAGAAAATGCCCTGGACATAATTAAATGCTTAGTTCAGAAATGTCAAGCATTTATATTCATAAACCAAATAAAAGGAGTTGCTAAAGAGTCCCACCTAATCCCCAGGGATGAGGGTGGGGAGAGCCAGCCACTGTCCATGGAGAAGAGTACTACCATCAATGAGCTACATTAGTAACTGACCTGAGGTCCGAGATGTAAGTTATGTCAGGATGTGAAGCTAGCGTGGAAAGAAGACACAGAACACTTGAACACGGAGAAGAACAGGACAGTAGCAGCCAGGCATAACCAGGAAGAGGAGTGGTGAAGAAAAGAGTGAATGTGTAACCCTTAAACAGCGAGGTGCATGGTGGGATTTATCAAGAAGGCCAGTTGGCTATTTCAGTAAGAGGGCTTTAAACATGACGTCACTTCCTTGGATCTCTTGGGTCACAGGCTTCTATCCTCCAACGTGTACGGAGCCCGACACCAAAACCTCAGTTGGGATGCAAACCTTGGACTGCCGTAACTTGCGCACCACTGAGCATTTTAGAAATGGAGTCCCAACCCTCTTCTTCCAAATTCATCCTTACTAAGCACATCTTTGCTCAGGGTTCAGCTTTCCCTGCAGGTCTATTTTCAGCAAGACAGATTGCTCATCACATAGACTTTGTAAAATTAAACCACACGATGGTTCCACAGCTGACGGAGTAGATTTGAAGCCTGGCAATCCTGACTTTGTATTTCACAGTGAGGAGCATGGTGTTAAGTCACCTGGCGGATAGTTCCTCAGTGACATGCAAGGAAATGTGCCTTCTGGAGGATGCCTGGTTTTTCTGTAATAAACTTTTAGAAGGAAAAAAAAAATCCAACAAAACAAGCTCAAACTGAGAAGGAAGAAAAGTAAAAGCTGCCCACGACGTTCTAAGAAAGCAGATGACAGCCACAGAGAGAATGGAGAGAGACCCCAGAAAGACCAGAGGAGTTGGGTGGTCTTTATTTTTGTCGCCAATTTCAAAACATTTTCTTTATACATTATAAAGAAAATGCAATGTAGTGAAAATTCAAGTACTGATAATGGGATAAAAACATCACATCTAAATTAATCCAGATTTGCTTGGTTGTTTAGGTTTTTTGAGGTAGAATATTTCATGGAGCCCAGACTGACCTTAAATTCATGATTCTCCTGCCTCAGCCTTCCAAGTGTTGGGGTTCCAGGCATGTGTGACCACATTCTGCTAGATTTTTGTATTTTTTAAAAAATAGTAATCATGCCGGGCAGTGATGGCTCATGCCTTCAATCCCAGCACTTGGAAGGCAGAGGCAGGCAGATTTCTGAGTTCAAGGCCAGCCTGGTCTATAGAGTGAGTTCCAAGACAGCTAGTGCTACACAGAGAAACCCTGTCTCAAAACAAAGCAAAGCAAAACAAAACAAAACAAAACAAAACAAAACAAAACAAAACAAAACA
>NW_021604782.1:5321716-5330458 GCF_004785775.1 Grammomys surdaster
CAAAACAAAACAAAACAAAACAAAACAAAACAAAACAAAACAAAACAAAACAGAAAATCCACTTAAATTCCAGACTGGAGAGATGGCTCAGCGGTTAAGAGCACTGACTGCTCTTCCAGAGGTCCTGAGTTCAATCCCCAGCAACCACATGGTGGCTCACAACCATTTGTAATAGGATCCAATGCCCTCTTCTGGTGTGTCTGAAGAGAGTGTTCACATACATTAAATAAATAAATAAATAAATAAATGCTAAATTATAAGAGACCAAGAATATATATTATGATATAAAATAATACAGATAATACATCAACTATAAGATATTATAGAATGATGGAATACAATTCAGTCTTACAAATTAGTTTGTCGACAATTTTTAATGAGAAAAAGAGAAAGGAAAAAAAAAGTGGCCACAGTGTTGAGTGGGAAGCCAGCAGCATGTAATAAAACACACACATTATTTCAGTAACTTTGGAAAATAAAAAGGGCTGGAGAATCTCAAGAATGGAAGGGAAATGGTAGTGTGATTGTGTCTGGTTTTTAATTTTATTCTTTATGCTTTCCTGCAATTTTCAAATTTTCTATAATGAACTCAGGGTCCTTTTATGATCATGTAAATTACTTCTATGGAGAAGCGTCCCTCCATCAGCAATTCGGTTTTTCAATTATTTTTGTTAGTTAGAGTGGAATTAAAAACTCATTAGATACATTAAATGTAGCATTTTTAGATGCTTGGGGTATGCGTGCTCCTGACTGCTTTTAAAATGAATCTGTAATTAGAGAGAATAAGAGAAATGGGAGTAGAAAGGCTCTCAGGGTAACAGCAGACATGAAAGGCCCCACTTCAAACATTGTCAAATACTTACCGTGGAAATGACTGCCTTGTGGACACAGTTTACAGGAATATACAATAAATAGAAATTGGGATTTGACTTCAGATCTGTTCGTGGGTTTTAATATGGATAGAACACATAACTCAGATTCAAATCAAACTATAAGTTTATTTTCACATCATATGAAAATGAGGTGATCATCAAACCAATATTAAAACAAGGTGATACAATAAAACCCATTACTTTCCACATCGAATGAAAAAACTAAGTCCACAATAAAACCCATTACTTTCCACATCGAATGAAAAAACTAAGTCCAAAAAAAAAAAAAAAAAAAAAAAAAAGAAAAAATTAAGTCCAACTGACTAGTAGAATATACTGTTTTAATTTTCCTTTTTTTGTTTTTCATTTAGGTTTGTTTTTTTGTTGTTGTTGGTGGTGATGGTGGTTTTTGTTTTGTTTGGTTTTGATTTTGCTTTTGCTTTTTCAAGACAGGGTTTCTCTGTGTAGCCCTGACTGTCCTGGAACTCACTCTATAGACCAGGCTGGCCTTGAACTCAGAAATCCACCTGCCTCTGTCTCCCAAGTGCTGGGATTAAAGGCACGAGCCACCACTGCCCTGCTGTCTGCTTTTGTGTTTGTTTGGATTTTGTTGTTGTTGTTGTTTTTCATTTTTCGTTTTTCGAGACAACATTTTCTTTCTTTCTTTCTTTCTTTCTTTCTTTCTTTCTTTCTTTAAAGGTTTATTTATTTTTATTTTATGTGCATGGGCGTTTTGCTTGCATGTTTGTCTGTGCATCATGTGTATGCCTGGTGTCAGCAGAAGCCCAAAGAGAATATATGATCCTCTGGAACTGGTCCTATACGCAGTTGTTAGCCACCATGTAAGTGCTGGGAACAGAACCCTGGAGGGCAGCCAGTACACTTATCTGCTGGACCCACTCTTCAGCCCGTTAGGTAATATGTTTATTATTACATGTATGTTTGTGTGTGTGGAGGGGTGTATTAATGTGTACACATGATGTAGTATTCATTCCCAGGGACCAGAAGAGAGTGCTGGATCCCCTGGAACTGGAGTTAACAGGCACTTTTAAACCACGCAATGTGGGTGCTGAGAGCCACATTCTGGTTCTCTGGAAAAGTAGCCAGCACTGTTAATTTCTAAGGCATCTATCTCTCTAGCCCCCGAATACAGTGTTTTCAACGACTGAAGCCATCCACTGCATACTTAGTTACATGTATGTTAACTAACAAATATTCTGAGTTCTGAGCTCTGTTTGGTAACACAGAAGGGACAGAGGGTGTCTTCTCACTCGGTGAATTTGATTTATAAAACCCAAGGCAAGTTCATTAGAGAGTGAGGGACAATGTGAAGACAAAGAAGCCTCAGCAGAAAAGAGGAGAGGGTGACCTGTTGAATGAAAGACGTTCACCTTGCAATGGCTTCAATGTTGAGGCCTAGCTAATGGACTGAGATGATGGTTGCTCTCACTGATATGTGGGTGCCATGGCAAGGCCTTACTCTTGGCTAACACTCACCCTTGGCTCTCCTGTCTACTGTTCTTCTTTCTGCTCACCTTCCATGATTCACTTGCTGTATTTTCAGTTCTCAGAACTTCAAACAAGGCCTCATAGCAATCCACCTTAGTAACCCTTCTTCCTGACCTTTAGATTTAGCCAACATCCTGCTAGACAGATGTGTTTAGAACCCCTGGTAACGGCACGGCTTTGTGAGAACAACAGGTATAACTTAGTTAGACCCCACAGCTGCAGCCAGCTTCCTCCACCTACAAAACCCCCTTTCCCTTCCTGCCCCTCCCCATATCTTGTTTTCAGAGTATATAACCTGTGTGAACAATAAAATCTTTGCCAGCTTGATCAGACTTCTTGACTTTCTGTGTCTCCTTATTTTCTTGTGCATCTCAGTCCTCTCCACAGGGTCTAAGGGTCCCACTTGATTGTCCAGCTGGCCTGGACAGTGATACTAATGTAATGACCCACACTGAGGCCAGTAGACTCCTTAGGCTCAAAGAGGACATAATGTCTTCTTCACCTCCAACTCGACATTCTGTTTGTGTCATTGGATTTTGTTTTCTCTGGTTTGTTTTTTTGCAGGCTGAGGATTGAACCCAGACCTCACACATCCTAACCAGCACTCTCCCTCTGGATACTCTTCTTCATTTAGCTCTTTTCCTTCCTTCCAGGCAAAACAATGGATAGTCTCAGACTATAAACTGTTCTCTGGTTACTTCACCCTGAAATTATAGTCAATATATATTATTTATATATTGATATGCCTAGAACTATTGTAATTAAACTTCAAACTTCATTGCAAGCTTGGGTGTGCTAAGCTTAGACTAAAGGAGCTCCAATTGGGAATGAGATGCTCACCCCAACTTCCCATTCCAGACACACCCCTTAACCCCAATTCCATCTCTCTACTACTCCCCTGCTAGTATGTGTTGGGAGCAGAGATAGTTGGGTAGTCAGGGGGCTGGGGGAGTCCTAGTGGCACAGAGAGATGCTGATGTAACTGTTCTCTGGCTGTATTCTCTCTATCAGCACCTACAGCCTCTTCAGCCTCTCTCCTGCATGACCCCTCCCACTGGAATGCCTTTGTTCAAACTGTCCCCACCTCCCTGAAACAGCCATTTATCATCCCTGTCTGCTCCTCCATTCAGTGATACCTCCAGTCCCTTCTGTGCTAACCCTTCACCTATCAGAAGATCAGGTCAAGGGTCTTTTCTAACAATCCAGACACATACACTTCCTCTGAGTTTTATAGTGGACTCTTGGAGGAGAAATGTAGTTCTGACTGAAGTCAGACAGACGTTGGTCTGACTAAAAGCCAAATCTCCCCCAGCTAGCAGCCTCTTCAGCAGCACTTCATGCATCTTGTCCTCTGAGCATGAGTCAGATGCGGCCGTGTCCCTTAAGCTTCCAGAGACCTGTTTCTCTCTGTATGAAGCTCTCCCATGAGAGAGGCAGACAGGAAGAGTTCACAGCTAAAGAAAAGCATACTGAGAGTTAGAGTTGTTTGCATTCCCTTCTTTAGACGCCATGGGTGCTTGGCAATGCTTTGCCCTGGGATGTGACAGTATTGGACATCCTTGGTCTTAAGACCTCAATGACAGCTGGGAAAGAATCTTGTTAACTTTCCTTTTCTTCTCTGTTGTCATACCACTCAGCCTGCCAGGGTGAAACAGAAGGTCGTTGAGTGGCCAAGTTATGAAAATAGAAATGACGGCAAGAAGAGGAACTCGGGACACCAGGAGACGGTAACAGAATTGATGTGCCACGGACTCAAAGGTGGAGAAGAGAGGAAGTTAAAAAGATTTCCGGACTAAAGGGTTTTCAGGAGGTCAGAAAGTATAGAAGAAATTATTGAATAAACACTCTGGGAAGATTCAGTTAGCAATGCAATTGATTGGCAGAAGGCAAAGGAGACGAAAAACAGCAAAACTGACCTTGGTGTTTCAGTTTAAGGATCAGCTATGAAGATCATCAATAGCAGGGTTCAAGTATCTGGAAGACTTGCTCTTCAGAGCACAGTGACGATGCTTTGGATAAGCTGAACTTGAGGGACAAGTTATTAACTTTTCTTAGAGTACAAGTCAATGCCTAATCTACCCAGATAGGAAACCAAAAAGAAACAAAAAGAAATTGTTACTCAAGTGACAGAGCACAATCAAGCTGAGAGGCAGAGGCAGGCAGATCTCTGTGAGTTCAAAGCCAGCCTGAGCTACAGAGCAAGTTCAAGACAGCTGGGGATATACAGAGAAGCCTTGCCTCAAAAAAAAAAAAAAAAAAAAAAAGTCCACCCCAGTGCATTCATCGCTGTTCCTTACAGGAGCATGGGCCAGGCTTTACTTAAGGATTACCAGCAACTTACAGGTAGCTACACCAGCAAAGAAGAAGTCTTCCTTTCTGCTTCATCAGTTGTTAACTGTTTAATATCCTCAGCGGGGACTGGGTCTCACTCAGTACTCGTGTGCATTACCTTGTGAGAAGCCTGTGCAACTTCTCCAAAGAGCCCTTCATTCCACAGGAGAATGTTAATGTGCCTAGGTGTGTGATGGCCTCATGAAGGTAATCACAACTACTCTGATTTCAAGGCTACAATGGTCATGCTATGCCCAAAGAACAAAGTTCCTTAATAACTAGTAAGATATCCAAGTGGAAATAAGCCTGAACTCAGAATACTTCTTAAGATGCATCTTTCAGAGCTGGGTCAGAGATATTACCAGGAGTTGAACTCAATAATTTCAAAGCAGCAGGTAGAAAGACTAAGAGGCAGAAGTTGTGACCTCCTGGGAAAGTTTCATCTTGTCAGAGGACAAAAAGAACTCTCACAGAGGAAGTGGAGCTCACTGATATCCCAGAGAAAGAGCTTCATATGAATCTACTAATCCCATTCTAAAAAGCACTTCAGCCAAAACTACTTCCTCTGCTTTCACTGCTTGGTTTTAAAGACAAAAAGGAAAGAAGGGAAGGGAGGGGAAGGGAGGAGAGAGGAGGAGAAAAGAATTCAGAGTCCACGTTTGCAAAATGAAGATAACAATACTATCTCTCTCCAGAGGTTGTAAAAAGCAGTAATTGAGGATCTATGTCCCTGACATAGAGCACAGTCAGAGCAAATGTGGACTGCTCCAGTCATTGTGACTATCTGTCTTGGTATGCTTTCTACTGCTGTGATAAACACCATGACCAAAAAAGCAACCTGGAGAGGAAAGGGTTTATTTCCACTTACAGTTGTCCTCCATCATGAAGGGAAGTTGGGGCGGGAACTCAAGGCAGAAACCTGGAGGCAGGAACTAAAGCAGAGACCGTGACAGTATGTTTACTGGCTTTCCCCTCAGGGTTTGCACTGCCTGTTTTCTTAGACCACCCAGGAGCACCCA
Organism: Grammomys surdaster; assembly: GCF_004785775.1. Classification (NCBI taxonomy): domain Eukaryota; kingdom Metazoa; phylum Chordata; class Mammalia; order Rodentia; family Muridae; genus Grammomys; species Grammomys surdaster. The sequence continues at coordinate 5,327,448 of NW_021604782.1, forward strand.
CCTGGAGGTGGAAACCACACCCCGCAACAGGGTAGACCCTCATCTATCACTTAGCAATCAAGAAAATGCCCTCGCCTGCAGGCAATCCAATGGAGAGGTTTTCTCTGTTGAGGTTCCTTTTCCCAGATGACTCCAGCTTGTGTCGAGTTGACCAAAAACATCTAACCATCACGCTAAAATTATGTATAACAGTTGCTTCTCCTTACTCAATAGTCATTCTTTCATGAAATGAGGGTCTCAAACGTATTTCTAACACCTTTTTCTGGCCTCATTTAGCCCTTCCTTGGGATGCAAAGGGTACTGGGAAACAGAAAGTGATCTACCCACTAGACTGAAGGTTCCCTGGTACAGCTCATAAAAATACATTGCCACTCTGCTGTTGCTTTGACTTTCAGGTTTCAGGTCTACTCTACCAGGGTTAGGATTAATTACTCCTTGTGGGCAGTACAAGTTGAGTAGCATTCTGCTAGCTGAATGGGGGCTGTTGAATTACAACATGTACTTGGTATGCTGGTTTTTTTTTACTCCTGTGTTAACAAATCACAACAAACTTAATGGCTTAAAACTATACCCTATGGGGTTTTTCTTTTCTTTTCTTTTTTTTTTTTTTTCCTGAGACAGGGTTTCTCTGTATAGCCCTGGCTGTTCTGGAACTCTCTCTCTAAACCAGGCTGGCCTCGAACTCAGAAATCCTCCTGCCTCTGCCTCCCAAGTGCTGAGATTAAAGGCGTGTACCGACACTGCCCAGCTTACACCCTGTGTTTTAGCTCATGGGGCTGAAATCTGGATACTACCTGGCTGGGTTCTCAGTTCTAGATCTTATGAGGCTAAACTCAAAGTGTAAGTCGCACTGTGTTTCTTTAGGGGATCAAGATCCTGTTACAGGATGACTATTGTTGGAATCCGCGGTTATAAGACTAAAGTTCCTGTTTTCTTCCTATATGTTATCTAGAGACATGGTTTAGCTCCGGAAAACCTGCTAGATTCTAATTCTCATTACCAATCGTTATCCTTTTTTTCTAGGCCAGTTGTAATGCTTTCTTCTAGCACCAGGAAAAGATGCAACTCTGTTTTGCCCAATCAGGATGGATCAACACAAAACAATCTCCCCTTCAGCATATAATCTAAAAAGGAAGGGGGCTGAAGAGATGTCATGCAGGTTCAAAGACCTGAGTTTGAATCCTTAGAATCTGTGGAAAACCAGACATGGTAGTATATATCTATAATACCAACACTCCTGTGGTGAGAGGGGAAGTAGAAACAAGAGAATTCCCAGAAGCTCATGGGCAAGGTAGCTTGGAATACACAAGGGTGAATAATAGACTTTGCCTCAAGCAAGTAAGAAGATAAGGACCAACATCCAAGAGTGTCCTCTGACCTCTACCACAGCAAGTATACACTTGCCTTCACACACACACACACACACACATGACAAAGATGTTGGAAGGCACCTTAACATTCTGTTTACTCAATGAATCTGTGGAACAATGCTTATCTTCTAGATGTTTCACAAAGCTGTGTGACTAAAATGACATATTACAAACTGTCTTTCAATTGTCTGCATCTCCTCTAGTTCAGCAGTAGCTAATAGAGACGCCACCAGTCACCCACTGCCGTCAGGCACTTGAAGTGTGTTTAGTCCAAACTACAATATTCTGTAAAATCCAAAATATACACTCCAGTTCAAATGAACACTAGCACAGTATTGAAGAGATTGTAAAATATCCCACTGATATTTTTACACTGATTGTGTATGAAAGTGACAATACTCATGTTGATTTAAATAAAATGTTATTAGGATTCATTTCACCTGTTTCTTGTTGCTCCTTTTATTGCCTTCCAGAAAACTTAAAAATCACATATGTAGCTTATGTTTTATTTCTATGGGACATCTAAGAGAAAGCTATGACCAAGAAAAGAAATCCAGACCAGGCCCAGACCAAGAAAAGGATCATCACTTCCACAAACTCCTGAGAGGGAGTCAGTGGCATTTGGCCGAACAGTGGTCAGTCTAGCTGGGGGACAGATGGCGACTAGGAGACTTGATTCCCTGTTTCTAGCTGAGGAAGACTTTATTCTTCCGTGCAAACCCCTTCCCAAGGGCCAGAGACTTTATAGGAAACTGCAGGGCAACTGCTAAGTGGGTGTTTATTTTCAGCGACATCATCCATAGCAAGGTTACAAAACAATCAGGAGCGCTGGAGTGCATGAGCCCTTCTTTGCCTGACAAATCCCAGGCTGGATCCTCGGTGCTTTCTCATCCTTCTCTTCAGCACTGGCAGATGCAAAGTCAGACTCTCAGCTACTTTGGTACAAGCTCCTAAGCTCTCACCACTGGGAGCAGCTTGTCTGCAAAATTCCTCATTGGCAGGGCTTCCCTGGCTTTTGATCTTGCCAATAGAGGGCAGCTATTATCAGCTTAATTAGAGGGTAGTTAATTACCCTCGTGGCCCTCCCAATTAGTTCAAAGAGCTCCCTTAGCTTCCTAGCTTTTGAAAAAATAGAGAAGGAAAGAGACAGGAATGCTATGTATAATATTTTTCTATAACATTTTTCCCTATAATGAATATCCTTCTCAGTTACCTTTTTTTGCCTGAGTCCCTACTTCCCATAAAGACTGACATGAATCTTTGGTTTTCATTAGACAAACTCTTTTATATGCAAATCCTGAATATTTATTAATCCTGTAACATGTAACCATGCAACATCTCATTTAACCTCTTCAGCTCATAAATGAGAAAATAATAATTAGTAGGCATTTTCTATGTGCCAAGGCTTTTTCTGATCTTTTTTTGTGTGTGATATTCACTTAAGGATTTAGCATTAGCTGGGTGGTGGTGGCGCATGTCTTTAATCCCAGCACTTGGGAGGCAGAGGCAGGTGGATTTCTGAGTTCGAGGCCAGCCTGGTCTACAGAGTGAGTTCCAGGACAGCCAGGGCTATACAGAGAAATCCTGACTCGAAAAAGAAAGAAAGAAAGAAAGAAAGAAAGAAAGAAAGAAAGAAAGAAA
>NW_021604782.1:5330468-5343777 GCF_004785775.1 Grammomys surdaster
AGAAAGAAAGAAAGAAAGAAAGAAAGAAAGAAAGAAAGAAAGAAAGAAAAGGATTTACCGGATTTAGCATTAAATGAGCTAAGACATGAGAGGTGCCAAGAATAGTTCCTGCACTGAATAAATGGTCAAAAAGTTAGTTAATATTTAGTCCTCATACTCTGCACCATAAATAATATTGTCCTTCTTGTTTTACATATAAGTAAACAGGGGCTGGCAGAGTTAAGTTACAGACTCTATGTTCTTGTTTTCTTGTCATTTCTCTGATAAAATGCGCAGCTGAGGATCTGGGGAGACGGCTTAGCAGTTAAGAGCATTTGTCCCTCTCAAAGAGGTCCTGGGTTCAGTTCCCAATAGCCACATGGTGGACCACAACCATCTGTGGCTTCAGTTCCAGGGGATCTGATACCTTCTTCTGGCTTCTGTGGACACAAGGCACAAGCATGATGGTCATAGTACATCACTAGGGGAAGTCAAGGCAGGAACACAAAGGCAAGCCTACTTGCCATTCTACATAAAGTCATCCAGAGAACTTACTCACAACCAAGCCAAGTACAGTAGAAACTGGAAGAGTGCAGCTTATGGCTTACTCACAGGCTCATGCTTAGCTAGGATTCTTCTACAGCCCAAGACAGTATGTCCAGGGAACATAGCTGCCACAGTGAGCTGGGCCCTCCTATATTAATTAACAATAAAGTTTTTAAAATAGAGTTGCAGCGAGAGAACAAAAGAGCCATGAGACTTAGTGCATGGCATACTTAGTGGTGTGGTGCTGTTTGGTTCAAAAGTTCCAATGGGCAATGTCAATCAAACCTCTTGTAGTCTCTTTTAAAGTCTGTTATAGTTGGCATAAAGTAGTCAAAGTTCTGGCATTCATTTGAATATTAGACACCTCCTAATCTAAGAGCACAACCTGGCAGAAAGGGTGCATTATGGTAGGTCAGACTAGAGACAATTGAGAGTGGGGAACTTTCCTAACTTTATGGCCTCAAGCTCTACAATCTTCAGTGTAGCACGGTGAAGGCCCACTTAGGACCGTGCAAAAAGCAGAAATCCTCTGACCCTACAGGAGACCCACTGCTTCACAGATCTCTGAGAGTGAAGCCCAGTGCTTAGTTCTTTCAAGTCTTGTGGGTAGAATAGGGGGCACATTAAAGTTTGAAAGTAACTGATGGGGAGTTTTAGTTTTAACTGTCAGCTTGGCACAGTTTAGGTCCATCTATAAAAGGAATCTCAATGGGTTAGAACAGATTGGTCTATGGGCTTGTCTATGGAGGATTGTGAAATTGTCTTGACTGTTAGTTGATGCAGGTGGGCCCAGCCTACTCTGGGTAGCACTGTTTTCTGGGCAGGCAGTTCTGGGCTGTGTTAGAAATCTAGCTAAGGGACTGGAGTGATAGACACTGGCTGCTCTTGCAGAGGACCCAGGTTCAAGTCTCAGTACCTACACGGAGGCTCCAAACATCTTTAACTTTAGTTCCAGAGGTTCTAACACACACACACAATTACACACAGAAAGAGAAATGAGGAGAGAGAGAGAGAGAAAGAGAGAGAGAGAGAGAGAGAGAGAGAGAGAGAGAGGAGGGAGGGGAAGAATGGGATGGGAGAGAGGAAAGAAGGAAGGAAAGAAGGAAGGAAAAGAAAGAAAAGCATGAGCTACAACCTAGCAACTTAGATGGAAATGAGTTTTGGCCATTCTGGTGGTTTGACTATGCTTGGTCCTATTTGGAGGTGTGGCTTTGTTGGAGTAGGTGTGGCCTTGTTGAAGGAAGTGTCATTGGGCTTTAAGACCCTCATCCTAGCTGCCTGGAAGTCAATCTTCTCCTAGTGGCCTTCAGATAAAGATGTAGAACCCTCAACTTTTCCTGCACCATGGCTGCCTGGACACTGCCATGCTCCCACCTTGATGATAATGGATTGAATCTCTGAGCCTGTAAGTCAGCCCCAATTAAATTGTAAGAATTGCCTTGGTCATGGTATCTCCTCACAGCAATGGATAACCTAACTAAGACAGCCATTCATATATACTATTTCTAAAGCTGAATGTTATCATTTCTGTGCATTTAGATGGATTATCCCAGCAAATTATGGCTTATTGTTACAGAAATGGAACACAATACCTTCATGATGAGCATTGTCTCCAGTGAGGAAGGAAGAACTATAAGATTGAGGGGAATTCATACAAATTAATTAACATATCAATATTTTTGTTCTTAAAAAAATCTTTTGAGGGCTGGTGAGATAGCCTCCTAGGTAAAGTCACTTGTCACTAAATTTGACAGTCTTAGTCTGGTTCTTGGAATCCATGAAGAAGGAGAGAACTGACTCCCCAAAGTTGTCCTGTGACACACACACAAGTAAACAAATGTAATTTAAAAACTAAAAACAATGTTTTGAAATACTCCTGGTTAAGTGTCAGTTTGTGAAAAACACCAGGTGAGTACAGAGGACAGGTACTGAGTGCCGAGAGTTATTGTACTGGTTACTTTGCTTATCATGACCAAATTCCTGCTAGAACAGCCTCAGGAAAGAGGTTTATTTCAGGAACTTTTTGAGAGGATTCAGTCCATCATGGTGGGAAGACTGTGACATAGCCAAGCAATTTATGTTACGGTGGTCCAGGAAACAGAGGAAGGACACGGTCACTGATGCCTCTCTGGCTTTTGCCTTTCTTCCCTTTTATTGTGTCTGAGCCTCTATCCATGGGATGATGCTACTAACATTTAAGGTGAGTCTCATTCAATACCACTTTCTCTGTAAACATTTACATAGACATATCCAGAGATGTGCATGTCTCCTAGGTAAATGTAAATCCATTCAAGTCGACAATGAAGATTAGCTATCATAATTATACAATTCTGTATATATTTTTCTAAATCCTTTGAACTGTATTTTGTATATATTTAAAGCCGGATATTTACTATTTCCTGGAAAACTCAAGAAGCCAAACCAAATAACCTTACCTCCCATGGGAGTCACCTCCTAATGAAGGAGGTATCTCAGAATTAAAGGATCATGGGTAGGTCATTTTATGTTGTAAACTGTAATCTGTTTTACAAGACAAGCTGTTTAGAGTAGTAGTAAAACTTTTCATTCTTAACACAAGGCTAGAACTTTGAATCAGATGATACTTCCCTAAAAATGTAGAAACTCAGCTGTGAGAAGAATGATAGATATACAGATATTAACTAGGATCATGTGGTTTCTGACTCAGAAGCAACTTTAAAAGAGTGAAGGGATTGAGTAGCATCTGTGTGTCTCAAGAGTAGTAGCAAGTGAAAGGACAGAGAATGAAGTTTAACAAGTGACTGAGAATAGCTGGAAAGATAGCACAGCATTTGAAAGCATATACTGCTCAATAATGAGAACCAGCATTTAGATCCCACAGCCTGTACAGCAAGATGGGCATACTGCACAAGTCTAGCTCCATGGTGGGGCAGACAAGAGGATCAAGCAAAAGCTTGCTGGCTTCCAGCCCAGCCCAGAATATACCTCAGGTTCTGAGGAAGACATTGTCTCAAAGAAATAGATGCAGAGTGGTAGAGGTATACCCAATGCCTTCTTCTGGCTTCTACAATGGCATACACGTACACACACATGCACACAAGCATAAGTTTACACACCATACATGGGGGTTGGGGAACACAGAGAGAGATCTTTAAAAAATGAATTGAGCCAGGCGGTGGTGACGCTCGCCTTTAATCCCAGCACTTGGGAGGCAGAGGCAGGCAGATTTCTGAGTTTGAGAGTTCGAGGCTAGCCTGGTCTACAGAGTGAGTTCCAGGACAGCCAGGGCTACACAGAGAAACCCTGTCTCGAAAAACCAAACCAAAAAAAAAAAAAGAATTGAGCAGAGAAGGCTTGGGCATGGAGGTCAATAGTACAGCAAATGACTAGCCTCATAGAGAACCATTTTGCAAGCAGTGGTGCCTCATAGAATATAACCAGCCTTTGTGAAAACAGGTTGGAACTACATATGCTAGGTCTTAACCATTCAGCAAGTCTTATATAACAGGAGACAAACAGGCAAACCAGTTCCCAAGATTTTTTTTTTAAAGTCCTAGATACAATGTTTGTCCATGTCTGTGATATAAATACTTCCACTAGATTTGATTTCAGACAGGTGACATGAAGCCATGGGAAAGAGAGTGGAGACGAGATATGTACCTTGCCTTGGCATGCTAATATAAGTTGACCTCGACTTGCCATTCTATTAGACCTCCACTCTAGATGAACCCTAAATATTATAGAAGTAATAGGTGGCTGCTGATGGTAGATAGGGTGCCTGCCGTGCACTTTTCAGAGAATGAAAAATGTCCCCTTATTTTATGAGGAAGTCGTGAGGAGGAATATGATGCTTTCTTACTTTATGTCATCAAAAGCTGTGATTCCAATGTAACCTTGAATTTACAAGCTTCATTAACCCTCCCTTTCTGTATGCATAGAATAAGAAGTCTCTTTATTGGATAAAATCTTTACAATTTAATAAAATGAAGCCTTTTATAATCAAGATTTGAGTTATACCCATAAAGCATTATAAGTTTTCTAGTTTTACTATCAGGATATAGGAACACACACAAAAAATCGACCATCCATTTGTTTGTGGTCACTGACTCTTAAAATGACACTTCGGGACTAGAGAGATAACTCAGCAGTTAAGAGTGTGTACTGATCTTTGCAGAGAGCCAGTGTATGGTTCACAACACCCACAGTAGGTAGCTCCCAATAACCTATGACCACAGCTCTAAGGGGATCTGACTCCCTCTAGTGGCCTGTACACATACTCCCCCAACCCGCATATAAAATTTAAAGTAAAATAATTCTCTCTCTCTCTCTGTCTCTCTGTCTCTCTGTCTCTCTCTCTCTCTCTCTCTCTCTCTCTCTGTCTCTCTCTCTCTCTCTCTCTCTCTCTCTCTCTCTCTCTCTCTCTCTCTCTCTCTCTCTGTCTCTGTCTCTCTCTGTCTCTCTGTCTCTGTCTCTGTCTCTGTCTCTCTCTCTGTCTCTCTCTCTCTCTCTGTGTGTCTCTGTCTCTCTCTCTTTCTCTTTTACAGGCATTTCCCTCTTGTTGCTTGTATGATCAACATCAACGCCAGTTAGATGACCTAACTACATTTTCAACACCTGGTCCTAAGCCTCCTATGAAGAGGGACCTAAAAAGTCAAAACACTTTATATTTAATATATACAAATATATAACACATATAAATAGTCATTATAGCAAAGGTTTATCCCACTAGGTTATAGGATTCATTTTACAACTAAAATTTTAGACATCTGATTTTCCAGCACTGTGGATAATGGCTTACCATACATAATTTCTTTTCTTTTTTATCTTTTTTTTTTTCAAGACAGGGTTTCTCTGTGTAGTCCTGGCTGTCCTGGAACTCACTCTGTAGACCAGGCTGGCCTCGAACTCAGAAATCCGCCTGCCTCTGTCTCCTGAGTGCTGGGACTAAAGGTGTGTGCCACCACTGCCCAGCTGACCATACATAATTTCTGAGGTTCTCAGGGATCTCTGACTTCCTATAGAAGTTTACAAAGAAAAGGAAAAGGATCAGTGTTGGTGGTGTATCTTCTATATTCAAACTTTTGTACTCCAGGCTATGTAGAAAGTAGGATTTCCCGATTGCAAAGATTTTTGTTATCATTCCCATTTGTTTCGTTTTTTAAATTAGAGGTCTATGCACTACTTCTAATTATTTTTTCTATTTATTTACTTTTTAATTTTGTTATAAGATAAGGTGAAGATACACCACAATGCACACGTGGAGGCCAGAGAACTCTCCTCTCCTACCATGTGGGTCCCAGGAATTGAACTCTGTTAATCAGGCTTGGTGGCAAATGCCTTTGCCTACAGAGCCATCCTGTAGGCCTGTATCTCGGTTTTAAAGACTGCCATATAAAAGTGGTTCCCTTGGTAGAGTGTCCAAGGCAAGCTCCTCCAGCATCATGGAGGCTATAACTACCCTTCTAGATTATTCCCCTATGCTGCATTTATTACATTTTTAAAAGTGAATGGAAAAAAAAAGTAAATGGAGCCAGGCAATGGTGGCGCACGTCTTTGATCCCAGCACTTGGGAGGCAGAGGCAGGTGGATTTCTGAGTTTGAGGCCAGCCTGGTCTACAGAGTGAGTTCCAGGACAGCCAGGACTACACAGAGAAACCCTGTTTCAAAGAAAAAAAAAAACCTAAAAAAAAAAAGTGAATGGAGTATACTCACCTAGACTATCACTTGAAATCTTTCCAAAGACTTACTGTTTTTAAAACATCCCCTTACAGTGATCTATTCCAATATCTCCATCCATGTTTGCTTTGAGAGCTGCATGCACATGGTACACTGAAGAAGTTCTACTCATGGGCACAGGACCATGGGCTGGCCATATTGCTGTGAGAAGTCTCCTAACTTTCTATTGTGGCCATTAATTTTTAAACATGCCCCAATTAGAGAGAAATGAGCCACAATGCACTGGACACCTAAGTCCCATCATTGTCAACTCACCATCCACCCTCTTCCATTTTTACTCTACCCCTTTCAAGTCATTCAACTCCATTTCATATTCCTGGGTGCTTTCCCAGGAAGCTGCAGAATCAGCCTGCATTCCTGAAGATGTAGATGTTATTGTCATTGTCACCCTCCTCTTCGAGCTCAGCCATCAAAGAAGGAATGAACACATTCCCCAAGGTTGTCTTCAATCGTTTAAGAGAGTTTCATTTTCAGCTCAAGCTAGAGACTCATCAAGCCAGAAAGGCAGGTCACTGAGGCCAAAGGACACTTTCCAGTTTAACCTGCTCTACAACCCTGAACACCATAAATGTCCCCTTGAGTTTTCAGTTCTGAGAGGCACTGTTTACTGAGTGCTGTAAAGAGTGACTTCAAGACTCATTGGAGGCATCCTCATTTTGGAGACTAAAATTTAAATCAAATTTAGAAGTAAATTCCTATTTTTAGAAGCAATGCAGCAGAGCATTTGAAAAACACTAGGAAGGACAGTGAGAAATTTTCTTTCATCCAGCAGGTCTGTGTATATTGGGTTTTTTTTTCTGCTTTTAAAATAGATTCATATTTATTTGTTTATTTATTTGTGTGTACATGTGCACACTGTGTGTGTGTTTGTGCGTGTGGGTGTGCAGGTGTTCATGGAGGCCAGAGGAGGATGTCAAATCCCCTAGAGCTGGAGTTACAAGCAGCTATGATAATGCAAGCTCTGGGAACCAAATTCAGTTCTCTGGAAGATCTACAAGTGCTCTCAACTGCTAAGCCATCTCTTGAGCCTCTCTCCTAGATTTTTCTTAGTGAAACAAACAAGTAGGGCCAAGAGAGAGAAATGGCTGAAGGGGTAAAAACACTTATGACCAAGCCTCATGTCATGACTTCCATTTCATGACCCACAAGGTCAAAAGAGAAGTATGTGACCTCCTCAGGTGTAAGTGTGCATGCACGCCCACGTGATTTTAAGATTTTTTTAAAGAAATGTAAATAAGCAAGTATCCAGACACAGGTACTAGTTGAATATTAAGAAAATGTTAAAAATAACTACCCAGCGATAGGAGATTGTGAAACTAACTCGCAAAATATCCGTATGATGAGGGTTTATGAAGCTTTGGAGAATGAAGATAATGCATTAAGTAAAAGGAGGCATATCTTTGGATAAATAAATAGTGGAAACAGATGGCAGAAGAACCTAGAGTTTAAAAAAGACTCAGATATATTAACCAATTACATATTGTGTTCCCAAACAACTCTACGCCTGCACATATAAAAACCTTGAGGTGATCGTTGAGCACTGACTAGTTTTTGAAAGTTACAATGGTATGCTTGTAATTACTCTTTGCTGTTGGAGTGGCATGCAGTTTTTCAAGTCCTAGATTTAGATATGAAGTGTTTTGCTGACAGATGTGAAACTGTAGATAAAACAAGCCTGATGAAGTTTGGGGTGTTATTATATGCTGGTCTCTATAATTGCACATCTTCAAAATATCTACTATGAAAAGGTTGAGGGAGCTGGAGAAATGATTCAGGAGTTAAGAGTACTTGATGCTCTTCTGGGAGACTCAAGTTAGGCTCCCTGAAGCACCCACGTTGGATGGTTCACAACTGACTCAACACTAGCTCTAGGGAATTCAGATGCCCTCTCTGGCCTTCAGGAGTACCCATACACAGATGGGAAGAACAGCACTTTAGAAATCGGATGGTTGTGACTTTATCTCTCCCTAAGACTCTAAGTCAGTGGTTCTTAACCTTCCTAACGCTGTGATCCCTTAATACAGTTCCTCACGCTGTGGTGACCCCAACCATAACATTACTTTTGTTGCTACTTCATGACTGTAATTTTGCTACTGTTATGAATTATAATGTAATACCTGTGTTTTCCAATGGTCTTAGGTGACCCCTGTGAAAGGGTCATTTGAACCCCCAAAGGGTCATGACCCACAGGTTGAGAACTGCTGCTCTAAATTATTTAACTAGAAAATTCTCCTTTGTCACTACTGTTTGTCATATCTCCTGGTTTGCTCAAACACAGACAAGTTAAATTCTGTCCCACTCAGCTTCTGAGCCCACACCATTCATCCAGAATGAGCCTCCACTCTACCCACAGCATCAGAGGGTAAAAGACAGTGGTCCTTATGGCCTGGCCTCTAGTCAGATGGGTGCAAAGGCCAGGAAGCTGTTTCTCTTCTGCAACAGCACCTCAAGGCTTCAGTTCTAGTTTCCTGATTCCACCCCTGCCCCACAACCAGGAAGAGGCCCTGGCTTAGCCTTCTCTCGCTTCCTCCAGTAACCACAGCCTGAGGTCTGGTGCCTACATGAGAGACCACATTGTACCTCATTGTTCCCTTCTGGCTTTTGCATCCTCCATCTCCCATGTGGGCACACAGAGCCTTTCCGGAGATAGGATGGAATGAGATGATAATCTACCACCTCTGCAGGAAAAGATTTTTTTTTTTTTTGCAAGCTGGAGTGTTACATACAACTATTATTAAAATTTCAGGACTTTCTATCCTTTATCCCAGCACTCTGGAGGCAAAGACAGACAGATCTCTGTGAGTTCAAGGCTATTCTGGTCTACACAGTGAGTTCTAGGATAGCTAGTGCTACATAGTAAAACCCTGTTTAGAAAAAAAAACAAACAAAAAGATGCCAGTTGTGCATACTTACAGTGAACTTATATTAAAATCAGAAGTCCTATCATTTTGTTTTGGTTTTGGTGTTTTTGAGACAGGCCCTCTCTGTGTCGCTTTCGAAGTCCTGGGTCTCTATGTTGACCAGGTTGACTTCAAACTTACAGAGATCACCCTGCCTCTGTCACCCTAGTGCTGGGATTAAAGGTGTGTGCCATCATGCCGAGCTTACCACTTCTTAGTTTACCTTTCCACAGTTTGCTATTATCTATGATCTTGGATTATTTCCATGGATGAACTGCTGAACTGCTAACACAGTTAACTTTGGAGACAAATATTCAGCAGAGGTGAGAACATTCTGTGAAAATCAACCAGCCATGTGAATCTTAAAGGGTACACATTATCATTATAATAATTGGTCTGTAATTTACTTTTTTAATTAATTTATTTTTTTATTCTATTTTTATTTTTTTTGCAATTTACAAATTATATAAATGATCCCTTATATAAAGTCCCATGTGCCACCCCACCCCTACCCTACCTGCTGCCCCAGCAAGCCGGTTTTTAGACATTTTGCAAACACTCTTTCATATTTTCCTTCTGCTGTGGAGCCAGTTTTAAAGTGTCCCTAACTCTCTCAGTTTTGCTGGCTGCTCCTACAGACTCAGAGCCTGTTTGTTCATGCGTGACTAACTCTTAGCTTCTCTTTAGCACAGTTAGCACAACACCTGTGCAGGGCTTCTTCACACACTCCTCCAGAGAGAGGTGCGAACTGGCCTAATTGGTGAGTTTGGAAGAACTGGGGTATCATTTAGTGCTTTCTCATCTGTTCGGAGCTACATTCTTCTCAAAAGAAAAGCTGCTTGTTTTGGTGTTGCCGTAGACCATTGGGAAGCTGATCAAACCCTGGATTTGAGCTCTAGGGCCCCCATTCCTCAGACAAGGAAGCTTCACTCTCCGGGGTACCACTGACCACTATCGAGTACCATCTATCGGCTTCTATCTGCTCACTTCTTGTTTCACTTCTCATTTAGTTAAAAAAAATAAATAATAAACCAATGTACTCTTTATTGAGCCCCCTTCAAGAGTCCCTAAAGTCCCCTCTCATCAGCCTTTGCTCCTAAAGCCCCAGAATGCCTTGTGGCTGGACCCATATATATCTGTATATGCTGTATAAACCCTTTCCAAGAAAACCTCACTTAACAAATTTAGTTTAGCAGGGCGGTGGTGGCACACGCCTGTAATCCCAGCACTTGGGAGGCAGAGGCAGGCGGATTTCTAAGTTCGAGGCCAACCTGGTCTACAGAGTGAGTTCCAGAACAGCCAAGGCTACAGAGAAACCCTGTCTCCAAAAACCAAAAACAAAACAAAAAAAAACCAAAACCAAAACCAAAAAAAAAACAAATTTAGTTTATTCAAATCTTCTTTATTTCTGATATATCTATATTTATATAAAGAAGCTAAAACTCTTTAGCAATTGAGGACCTTTCTCATGTCAGAAACTGTATGTGTAAATTTCATGTTATACATATATATAGCCTTTACAGATGTGGAAATTATGACCAAGAGTGTTTAAGTAATTTGCCCAAGGTCACAAAGTGACCAAGCTGGCTGCTGGATGCCAAGGCCCTCATCTTTCCAGTGTGCTTTTTGCCTCTTCTGCTTTTGTCTCTCCTCCCATTTCTATCTGTCCAGGAGTCCTCCATTCTCCGCTTCAAGACCAGATCATCGCCCCCACACTTCATCCAGCTGGGCCCCACCTCCTGAAGTTTCTAGCTTACCTCAAAATAGAACCACCAGCTGGAGAGAAAGCCTTCAATACAGGAACCTTGGGGCAGAGCGAACTTTATATCCACAGCACTCTGCCCCTGCTCCCAGCATGATTTTTAGCCCATCCCCTTCCTTTAGCTAATCTTCTGTAGACCTTCCCCCATCACCACATTTTCTAGCCTTTTGGCCCAATAGAAAACTAAAAAGTTTTTGAAGCCATAGAAATTTCAGTGTACATTTTTAAAATGATCTTTAAAGCTTCACTCCAAGAGCTAGGCTCCCACGAAACTTGGCAGCAGGCAGTTGGTAGGCTGTGGCTGTCTTTTAGTTTCCTTCTTAGATTTCTCACAAGGAATGTCCAGCATCTGCTTCAAAGGCCTAGGGGAGAAAGCAGCATGCACAGAGCCGGCAGCTGGATCCATCCAGGCTTGACCTAGGAGCTGGGCTTTATCTGGAAAGGGCAGCTGTTTCTTAAGTAAGTCAAGGGTCCTTCCCACAGGTCAAGAGTTGTGTAATATGTTCAAAGACTGAACAAACATTTTTATAGGCTACTTGAGGAATGAGAGAAGGAGGTTGAAGAAGAGCACATATATATATATATGTATATATATGTATATATATGTATATATATGTGTGTATATGTATAATGTATATATGTGTGTGTATGTGTAAGACTGTTACACACATAATGACATCTCAGTGGAAATAAGATAACCTAACCTTCAGTGGACATGTGTCTTAGTTTCTGCTCTGGTTGTTGTAATTTAAAAACATGATAGGCACATCATAGGATTTATTTCAGCTCACAGTTCCAGGTTATAGCCCATCATAGCTGGGAAGTCACAGCAGCAGAAGTTCAAGGGACATTCACAGTCAGAAATAGAGAGCAAAGAACGCATGTATACTTGTGCTCGGTTCATTTTCTCCACTATTACTCAGGTTATATACAGGTCTCCTGCCTGAGGAATAGTTCCACCCACAATGGGTGGATCTTTTACCCCAATTAACATAATCAAGACAATTCTCCACAGACAGACCCATAGATCAATCTGATCTAGACTGTCCCCCATTGAAACTCTCTTCTCAGATGATTTCAGGTTGTGTCAAATTGACAGTTCAAACTAACCCCAAGACAGAGTAAAAAAATGAATTTTCTGAGAAACAGCAATCTCACTTCAGGATTTAGAGAAGTGGTTCAGGGACCTAGCACATACTAAGGATACATGAGACTCTGGGCTTAATATCCAGAAAACACACACACACACAAATGGTCTCACTGATTTGTATGTTAATTCCAGGTACACACTTAGTAAGTAAACTGTTCATCTGTGATATTAGAGTCTTATGAAGAGTTCAATTATGCAAATTATCTTGAACAGCTTGTAAGAGGAACGATAATGTGGTAGCCACATTGTGACAGAAATACCTGACATGTACGGCTGAGAAGAAGAAAGGTTTGTCTGTGTGCTCAGTTTCAGAGATATCAGTGGGTTGATTCTAGACCCCTAGTAAAGAACATAACAACAGTAGGTGGATGTGGCAGAGACCATGATGAACAGGAATGGGACAAAGACAAGATGCCCCCAAGGACCAACCCAAAGGAGCTTAACCAGACATCATCTCTAAAAATTCTCACACCAATCTAGTAAGATGGCTCAGAGGGAAAGACATGTACCACCAAGTCTGACAACCCAAGTTTCATCTCTAGGACCCACACGACGGAAGGAGATGACTCATTCCTTCAACTTGTCTTCACACACACACACACATACACAGAGAGAGAGAGAGAGAGAGAGAGAGAGAGAGAGAGAGAGAGAGAGACAGAGAGAGATACACACACACACACAAACACACACACACCATATACAAATCAGTGAAATTTAAAAGAAAAATTCTATCACCTCCAAAACAGTGCCACCAGCTAGAAAACATAACTTGGGGCAGGGGGAGACTTCTAAACCATAATGTTTTGCTTCTAAAAAGGCTCATGTCCATTTCATAATAGATAATTCATTCTGTACGTCTCCACGGGCTCCCGCGGTCTTAACAGTTCTGCACTCTGAGACTTTCATCTCCTCTGAGACTGAAGACCAACCCTTAACCGTGAGCCCCTATAAAAATCAGAAAATAAAACCAGGGGCACATGTTAGTAATACCAGTACTGATGCAGGAAGAGAGAGTTCAAAGCCAGACCAACAATGCAGTGATTTTAAGACCAGCCTAATCTATATAATGAGACAAACTTTAAAAAAAAAAAAAAAATCAGAAAATGTGGTGGTTTGAAAAAGAATGGCCGCCTTTAATCCCAGCACTTGGGAGGCAGAGGCAGGCAGATTTCTGAGTTCAAGAGTTCGAGGCTAGCCTGGTCTACAGAGAGAGTTCCAGGACAGCCAAGGCTACACAGAGAAACCCTGTCTCGAAAA
>NW_021604782.1:5343877-5404644 GCF_004785775.1 Grammomys surdaster
AAAAAAAAAAAAAAAAAAAAAAAAAGAAAAAGAAAAAAGAATGGTGTCTACAGGCTCATATATTTGAATGCTTAGTCTTTGCTGATGTGACACTCCTTGAGAAGAGATAGCAGGTGTGGCCTTGTTAGAGTGATAGCAGGTGTGGCCTTGTTAGAGTGGGCGTGGCCTTCTGGGAGGAAGTGTGTCTCTGGGTATGGGCTTTGAGAATTCAAAGGCCCATGCCAGGCTCAAGCTTTCTCTCTCACCGTCTGTCTTTTGCGTTTCTTTCTTTCTTTCTCTCTCTCTCTCTCTTTCTTTCTCTCTCTCTCTCTCTTTCTCTCTTTCTTTTTGGTTTTTTGAGACAGGGTTTCTCTGTGTATCTCTGTGTATCTCTCTAAGGCTGACTCCATTCATTGCCTATGGCTTTTTTCTGGCAGATAGTCCACATTCCTAGCATGTCTAAGTTCCTGGGATCTCTGTAACTGTTTAGAACTCACCGTCAGAGCTTCAAACCTCACCAGTTCCCTTTGGAAATCCTGACTCTGCTGTCAGACATTGCTTCATCCTCTGACATTTCTTTTAAGATCTGGGTCCTGGTCTCCTTGACCCCTTAACCTGCATTTGGAATACATATAAAACCAACAATAAGTGAACAATGAACGATGCCGGGATCTGAACTCAGCCAACTCAAGCAGCAGCTGGTATCACTTGAACCATGATTGCTGTGATGTCTAAGTGCCTGTGTGCCTTGCAATGGCAAACACTTTTCTAGACATTTCTGGCCAGTGACCCTACCCAGAGCTCTCTTCTCCACGAAGGAATTTTAAATGAGTTAAAAAACAATCTTTAAACCTTTCAGCTTGCATTGGGTGCAGTTGGCTAGTTTCAGAGATGCCTTCGTAGCATCTTGCTTTTAATGCAAAGTACTTGGCTTCTTTTTAATGCTCCCAGTCTCTTTCATAACCATGACTTCCTTAGCCCCAACTTTACACAGGCTTTTATGAACAAACTGTAAATCTGTCAAGTCTTTCTGCTCTGTTTTTTTTTTGTTCCTGTTTCTCACTATAAATCTGGCCAAAACCAGAAAACAATAGCTATGCCATCACCCGAATGCTGTAATGCCTTGACATTTCTTACATTAGGTTAATTAATTCATCATCTTTAAATTCAGCCTTCCAGACTTAGGATATGGAAAATGTATAGACAAGTTCTTTGCCAGACTATGACACAAACAATATTATATCCCCAGTAGAGTGGTTGCTCTCATCTGAAACCTCATGAACAAAGTCTTCACTATCAGACTTTCTGTCGGCATGTAGTCTTCTGACCCCTCCACCAGCATCAAACATCAGACTGTGCACAGCATTCCAGGGTTTCTCTACCATGTGCAACTTTTGCAAATGCCTCCCGCTGGCCAGTTCCAAAGGCTTCTGAGGCTGGCAATAAATACCTGACCTCACCTACAGGAGGAAAGATTTATTTTGACAACTTCAGAGCTTGCTGTCACAGTCTCTGACTCTGTTGATTCTGGGTCCAGGGTGAGGCAGACCATAATAGTCATGAGATCACAGGGTAGAGGTGCTAGCTCCTGGTGGAACGTGAGCGAGAGAAAGGTGGTCAGGAGAGAAAGGTAGGAGCCAGGACCAAAATAAGGACCTGCCCCAGTGGTTTCATTTCTTCAGCTAGGCCTCACCTCCTAAAATGTCTAGCACACCCCAAAATTGCACCACTGTAGATCAAGCCTTTAATTCATGAGCCTTTTTGAAAATATTTCATATCTAAACCAAAAAAAGTTTTTAAATTAAAAAACAAAGACACATGTTAAGAGCCTCTTAGTATATGTAACATGTTGTTGGATGCACGGCTCGCGACAGACCACACCAGGCCAAACAGTTCCACATGAGGTTTATTTAGGAGATAAAGGAAAAGGTGACAGCAAGAAGAGGGAGAAGAGACAGAAAGAGAGGTCAGGGTGCTCTGCCTATTTATATGGATAGTGATGCAGCCTCTCGCAGGGAAAGGTGGGAGGTGAGCCAAGTGGATTCTGGGAACGTGAGGCGGTCGTTGCCTAGATGTGATGCCACTGGGTTCGGAGCCTGATACCAACATAACACATAGTAGGTGTTCAACAGGTAAAAAAGTATAATTGTTGTTTCAGGGTAAAATACTGTTATGATTATCCCATGAGTCAGTTAGACAAACTACTTTTCTGATCATGGTTAGGGTAAGAAACAGGTATGGTGTGCGTTGACAGATGAACTTAGGGTTGATCCTTCCCGAACTGGAAGTCTGAACGACATGATATTCCAGAAAATAAGCAAGTTCTTGCACATTGTCGTGATGACCTATTGGAATGCCAGGGGACATATGAAAAAAAAATACATTAAAATCCAGAAAGTGAATGCAGTAGTATGCCCACTGCTACAATGTCTAGCATGACTTTCTAGGGAACCAGCATGCTCAATAACTATGTTAATATGGGTTTGGAATAACACTGATGACTTCTTACTTATAAAGTGTCCTGCAGGGGTGGTCAGTTTGAATGAAAATGATCTCCTCCCCTTAGACTCATGTTTAAATGCTTGGCCTACAACTGGTGGAATTATTTGGGAAAGAATAAGAAGCATGATTTTGTTGGAGGAGATGTTTCCCAATGTGCTGTCTGCTCCCTGTTTGGGAATCAAGACCTGAGCTTTAAGTGCTGCCTCCTGTGCAGTATCTGCCTGCCGGATGCCATGTTCCTTGTCATGAGGGTGATGAATTCCTATTCCTCTGGAACTGTAAACTCTAATTAAATCACCTCCTTTGATAAGTTGCCTGGTTCTGATGTTTTACCACAGCAGTAGAAAAATAGCTAATACAGCAGGTTTGTGAAAACTAAATAAATGAAAATCAAACCTGAAACCTATAAATGTATCACTGTTAGTATACACAGTGTTTTTACACACAAGATCTTATGAAATCATCCCAACAACTCTTCAACCTCACTACAAGGTCCTCGGGATAGATGGATAAAAGTCCTGAGACCCTCAGAGTCCCACTGAGTTATTTACCCTTGTTAGCAACCCAGGCAAAAGCAGTAAAACAAGCTTCATTTCTGCTATCCTGCAGTTCTTCACTTAAGGAGCCTTTCTCACAGAGAAAGTTATGGAATGGGAAAGCTATGGAAAGAAAATCATATCTTGGAGCCTGGAGAGTCCCCGTGAAGGACACAATAATGTCCATGACTGGCACCATCTAGTTACAGCAAGTTACAGGTGGGTGTGGTTGTGCACACCTATTATCACAACTCTTCAGAGAATGAGACCAGAGGATTACAGTGAGCTCAAGGGCAGCCTTGGATAACATACTAAATTCAAGGTCAGCATGGGATACGTATGAATAGCCTATCAATTTAAAAAAGAGAGAGGCTGGGCAGAGGTGGCGGAGGCGTATGCCTTTGATCCCAGCACTTGGGAGGCAGAGGCAGGCGGATTTCTGAGTTCAAGGCCAGCCTGGTCTACAGAGTGAGTTCCAGGACAGCCAGGGCGACACAGAGAAACCCTGTCTTGAAAAACAAAACAAAACAAAACAAAATAAATAAATAAATAAATAAATAAATAAATAAATAAATAAGAGAGAAAGGAAGGAAGGTAGGTTGAGGACAGTAAAGATCTGTTTGTGCAGAGCCTACTGAGGTGGCTGAATGATGTCAACTACTAAGTGTCAAGGAAATAAAAACACACCCAAACAGTAAAGAAGCCTCTTGAGATGCTGTGAAATTTAATAGATAAAATACTTCAGGGAATAAATGTTGAAAACAAAAATACAATTTAAAAAAAGAGAGAAAGGAATGATTAGGTACTCGAAGGGTGCTGGCTTTCATTTCAAGGTCATTATTTCAAAAGTAGGAATGATGGCTATTTGGCTAAGAAGAAAGATCATTTTCAAAGACTGAAAAGAATCTGTTTAGTCAGAGACCAGCTCATCTGGCCAAAGGATTACAAATGCAAAACAGATGGAAAGGAGGGGAGGGAACCACCTAGACAGAATTGAGATGGACTTCCATGTATGACATCAAAGAGGGCCCGGGAAGAGTTTCAACAGAGGGAGAGGTGCTGGGTAGTTCTTTAAGATGACTGGGAAAGATATCACAAACAAGCTGTTCACTATGTTCAAGCTGTTTTCTATGTCAGGATTTCTCATTAGCCTGGAACTCTAGCATTAGGCTAGGCTAGCTGGCCAGAGAGCCCTAGGGATCCTCTATTTTCTGACTCTCCAGCCTTGGAATTACAAGGCTATATCAGAACGCTTGGCTTTTTATGTGGAATCTAGGGACTGGATCTAGCTCCTCATGGTTATGTGTTAAGCATTTGCTAGCACCTCGGCTCCCAATTTTGTGTTTTTGATTTTTTTCCATTTTTTCTTTGTTCCTTGTTTTTTTCTTTTCATACATATGTCAATAACTGTTTCCCCTCAGCATTGCGTGGCATCAGTCCTTAGGACCCCCTACACATACTGAAATCTACAGCACTTGGGAGGCAGAGGCAGGCGGATTTCTGAGTTCGAGGCCAGCCTGGTCTACAGAGTGAGTTCCAGGACAGCCAGAACTACACAGAGAAACCCTGTCTCGAAAAACCAAAAAAAAAAAAAAAAAAGTTATTTTATTTTATGGACATTGAACTATTACTTTTATGCATACTCTCTATAATAGCATTCTATTAATGGAATAGTAATACTACCATTCCATTGCCTAGCTGTTCCAGAACAGCCAGGGCTATACTATACAGAGAAACCCTGTCTCAAAAGCAAGCAAACAAACAAAAAGAATGCAAGAAACAAAACAAAAATGTGCTCGTATGTGTGTGAGTGTGCCTGTGTGTAGGTACTCATGCCACTGTGTGCGTGTGTGTGTGGGGGGTCTGAGGACAACTTTGTGGTGTCACTTCTCTCTTTCCAACTAACTTTACATAGAATCCAGAGATTGAAGCAGGTCACCAGAATGGCGAGTGCATTTACCTGCTGAGCTATCTTGCTGGCTCCCTTGATTTCAATTTTAATTAAACTACAATGGAGACTATATTTATCTTATAATAACTTGAAATTTCAGGGAAGAAACAGAGAAAATGAGACAGATA
Source organism: Grammomys surdaster (assembly GCF_004785775.1). Lineage (NCBI taxonomy): Eukaryota > Metazoa > Chordata > Mammalia > Rodentia > Muridae > Grammomys > Grammomys surdaster. The sequence goes on from NW_021604782.1 coordinate 5,348,974, forward strand.
CGAATATAAGAGGGAACCATAAACTATAGAACTAACTTCACTTAACAATGAACGTGTAAGGGTAGGCAGATCAGTAGGTCAAGATGAATGTCATGCGCTTGTAGACTTAAGGCTCTTTTGTCTTTGGAACAAAGTCTGTCTGCAGCCTAGGTTGCTTTGGACTCCAATCTTCACTACTGCTTGTATTAATGGCACATATTACATACCATACCTGGTCCTGAAGCTGTTTTTAATTCATACAGACTGGAACAGCTCTGCAAAACACAAGCAAATTTATATTGCAACAATACAAACAGCAATATTAGATCAATAAAAAAGGAATCTGCATTATTCATTTAAAGTTAATTTTTTTTTTTTAGCTCTCTAAAGTTTTTTTCTGGGAAGCTACAGAATTATGTAAATCTGTTCGGAATTTATTTTATGAGAGGATGATAATCTAATTCCAATAGAACATTCAGAACATTCAGCCAACACGCAGATTAGATAATCAGCTGTGAAAGGCCAAGGGCTGAAGTGGACACCCACCCCCACTTTCTCAGAGTCAATCAAGGCTTCCTGGCTTTCTGGAACAATTCTTCATCTCAACATAAAACACAAATCTTTTGTTTTTTTCTCTGCTAAGCACCTCAGGTAGAGATTCAGAATACTATCTGATATGGCACTCTACATGCAAATATATCTCAATAAGTGCTAAAGAGTTAAATGATAGCAAATTAATTAGCAAATACACATGATTTAAGCAAAAGGCCAGCTATGGTTTTTGGCTATAGATAAATAAGCCTGGTATATTTGAAATAAGCTAGGTGTAAAAGTCAGCTTTAACTAAAACTGAGACCCCTTTTTGGAATGAGAAAATGTGTTAGCTGGGCAGTGGTGGTACATGCCTTTAATCCCAGCACTTGGGAGGCAGAGGCAGGCAGATTTCTGAGTTTGAGGCCAGCCTGGTCTACAGAGTGAGTTCCAGGACAGCCAGGGCTACACAGAGAAACCCTGTCTCGGAAAACCAGAAAAAAAAAAAAAAAAAAAAAAAGGTGTTGAGGGGACTGGAAGCAGAGGGAGACTATTTAAACACACTGAACTTTAGTAGAAGATCTATTGCCAATAATTTTTTAACTCTCTTGCAAAACTGATGAGAAAAGCAGTTCAAATAAGAAAAAAGAATGTTGAGTTGCATAAACAGTACTGTTTAAACATAAAAAAAGGGGGATGTGCCTTACCTTTGCCCCAGTAGCTGCTGATGATGCCATGAAACAAAACCGTTTACCATGAGGATTTCTTAAAGAAAATCTTGCAAAGGGCGATTGCTTGTTTATAAGACTCTTGTGTTCATCCTTAGTGTTTCATTGTGCCCAGTGGCTGAAGAAAGTAGGTGTTTGAATCACGGGGATGAGAAAATATAGATAATTATATTTCAAATGGGAAGGGAAAGTTTTAAGTAGGACAAAGGTGATGATATATAACTGGGTTTGAAATAATTTACATCAGGTCTAAACACATGATAAAACAGCCACCGTTTTAAACTTATCTCAGTTTATGTTTCCTATGAAGGATCTTATGTAAAGAATCACCGTGCCGGGCGGTGGTGGTACATGCCTTTAATCCCAGCACTTGGGAGGCAGAGGCAGGGTGATTTCTGAGTTTGAGGCTATCCTAGTCTACAGAGTGAGTTCCAGGACAGCCAGGGCTACACAGAGAAACCCTGTCTCGAAAAAACAAAACAAAACAAAACAAAACAAAAAAAAGAATCACCTCAGAAAAGGTGATTCTGTTTTCAGAAAAGGATCAAAGCCGATTGTGTACATCATTGTATTTTCAACTGAATCAGTTTCCCATCACTATAACATCTGAGAATAGTAAATTAAGGGGAGAGATTAATTTTAGCACATGGTTTCAGAGGACCTGGTTTGTGGTCATGTGGCTCTGACTTCTAGGCCTAGAGCAAAGCAGAATAGCATGGTTGCACAAATGGGTGACAGTGGCTGCTCAAATCGTGGACAAGCAGGGGTACAGGAAGGAGCCATGGCAGGAAATGACCCTGCAAGACACATCCTTAGTGATACTTTTTCAGATCCTATCTCCTAGAGTTTATACCACTTTAAAACAGAACCCAGGTCCAAGCATTCAACATATAAGTCCATAAGAGACTTTTCAAATTTTAAGCTGTAACATTCTGCTACAAGCCTCCAAAGGTTAATAGATTTATACATACATAATGGAAATGTATTTATCTATCTCCAGGAGTCTCCAAATTCTTTTTTTGGTTTGTTAGTTTGTTTTTTTTTTTAATAAGTAAATTTTGTTGTTGTTGTTTTGGTTTTTTTTTTGTTGTTGTTGTTTGTTTTTTCGAGACAGGGTTTCTCTGTGTAGTCCTGGCTGTCCTGGAACTCACTCTGTAGACCAGGCTGCCCTCGAACTCAGAAATCCATCTGCCTCTGTCTCCCAAGTGCTGGGATTAAAGATGTGCGCCACCACCGCCCGGCCGTTGGTTTGATTTTTAAAGACAGGGTTTGTGTATCCCTTGCTGTCCTGGAACTCACTCTGTAGACCAAGATGGTCTTGAATTCAGAGAGATTTACCTGCCTCTGCCTCCAAAGTGCTGGGATTATACCATGTGCCATCACTGCCTAGCAAGTTTCCAAAGTCATAAGAAGTCAATTGTTGAAGAGTTTAAGTCTCAATACTCAAAAAGAAAGAGAAAGAAAAAGAAAAAAAATTACATTTGCACCAAGGCATATGAGCTAGAGATGTAGCTCAATTGGCAGATGTTTGCCTAGCATGCATGAATCCCTGGGTTCTAGCACAATCTCCACATAAACTGGGTATGGTGGTGTGTGTCTGTAAAGACCTGGAGTTTAGGGTCTTCTACAACATAACAAGTTCAATGCTAGCCTGGACTATATACAATTCTGTCTGTCTGTCTGTCTGGCTGGCTGTCTATCTAGCTATATACACAAACATATACACATACAATATAATAAAACAAGACACAACCACACAAAGTAAATAATAACTTTCAAAAAAGGGAACAATGGGGACATAGGCAGGGGAAATGGGACCAAAACAAGATGCAAATCTAGCAAGGCAATTATCCGATTTTGTAGCTCTATATTCAACATCTATGGCATATGAAAGGACGCTGTGAGCTCTAACAGGCTGGGGCAGCCTTACACTATGACTTGCCACTTACAGCCCACATAGATGTTGTCACATAGGCTGACTGTTGCAGAATATTTGACCACACTGTGAACCCCGAGATTGTGTTGATTACTGGAAAAGCCTGATTTCTAGTTGTGGTGTGGCTCAGCACCAGCACCCATCTTTAGTCCTAGAGCTCTTTGCTTATTGTAAGCAGGATTAAATAAGTCAGCCTTAGGTCAAGAGGTGGAGTTGAAGGGGAGTGAACATAGGGAAAAGCCATAGAAAGTAAGAAGTCAGGAGGACAGAGAGATGGACAGGAACATGGAGATGGAGAGGAAGGAACATTTAGTTTGAGGAGTTTTTCAGGTGGGATGGAAAGAAGAGCTTGCTTTTCCATTGGGGACACTGGCTGAGGAGGAAGGTCAGCTTGCTTTCTCCGCCTCTCTGAGCTAGCAGGCTTTTACCCCAGCATCTGGCTTCCAAGTCTTTATTGGTAAAATCAAACATTTGAGATTCTGTTAAAAACAACAGTTGACTCTATTCATTGGCTACAGCCTTCATGACAGACAGTCCATGTTGAGGGCAGGGCTCCACTGTGGCTTAGGCTTCATCTTCACAGATCTGCAGGCCAGACTGTCAGGACTTCCTTCAGAGATGTTGATTCTGCAATAAGTTGCTTGGTTTGGCACACCTTCTTTGAAAGGCAGATAGCAGCTTCCATGAGACCAAGGCTCTTGCATTCTACATGCCTGACAAACTAGCACCACTTGGATGGTGACCAGATTACTGCCATCTTGAGCAGTAGCCAGGCCTCCTGAAACTAACACAGGAGTGGACTCTGAGTACTTGGATGGCTGAGTACTGTTAAATACTTACCTACATGCCCCTGTGTCCCTGGCTGTCTTATTTAGGGTTTACATTGCTGTGAAGAGACATCATGACCAAGGCAACTCTTATAAAGGACAACATTTAATTAGGGCTAGCTTACTGGTTCTGAGGTTCATTATCATGGAGGGACGCACGGCAGCGTCTAGGCAGACACAGTGCTAGAGGAGTTGAAAGTTCTACATCTTGTTCCAAAGGCAGACAGAAGACAACTAGGAGGAAGGTCTCAATGCCCACCCCCCACAGTGTCACACTTCCTCCAAATAAAGCCTCACCTACTCTAACAAGGCCACACCTCCCGATAGTGCTACTCCCTGGGTTAAGTATATTCAAACCACCACACAGGGTGAACTCTCTTCAAAAAGCAGTCTTTTCTGGCTTACCTGCACATCCCCACCACCCAATCCCAAAAGTTATGCTTTGCATTTTGCTCCTAATTCTCACTGTAAAGCCAGCAATATCCATGCCAAAGCCTAAAGGCTATGCTGTCTTAAAATTTCCTCTGCCAAATTCATCACTGTGTGATTTAGATTCAATATTCTGCAAAACCCTAGGAAGGTAGGTGAGCTACTATTGTTGGGGTGCATGAGGTGTCCCAGAAACCATACAAACACTGATCTGAGTCAGACAAGGGTGTTTTATTGAACACACACCCTAATGCTGATAGATCAGGACCCTAGCTCAGAATTCAGGGCCTGAGCCACAGCATTCAACATCTTTCTCTGTCAGTTTATAAAGGAAAAAAATACAAAAACCGTAGTGAGCTCATATTCAGGTACAAGAAGTGCTGCCGGGTGGACAGCTCTGACTCAAGCAAGCCATTTTAGACATAATAGTTCATACGGACCTTTAATTTGATGGGTCCTACATAAAGCTTTGTGGAATTTCTTAAGATTAACAAACCTCATACAGAACATAACAGGATATGTGATGAGCATGACCTTGCTCTGAGTCCAGTTGTATTTCTGTGTCAATGACTGGCAGGCATATTATAGCAACAATATGAAATAGCTGCCAGATATGGAACAAAATGGCTACAGCTATGCTAAGGCGGGTAGACTCGACACTATAAAAGGGCCTATCTCTCAAGGGTTCTCTTCTGGGGCTGGGGAGGGAATGAAACATAGCCAGAACATTCCTTTTCCTGAGCACGACTGATCCTTTTCATGTGCTTCTTGTAGCAAAAGTGTGCTCACTATCATCTGATGCATTGCATATCTTTCCTTTTAGCTTCTCTGATTTATCTGATATATATAAAATCATATGTATGTGTGTATGTATGTATATATGTATGTATGTATGTATGCATGTATATTCCTACTAGAGCACAAAACTCTGAAAGGCTATTTAGTTTCCCTTCTGTATCCTCGAAGGCAGAACAGTTCCTGGCATGAAGAAATTCAAAAACTGAGCCAGGCCTGGTGCTGCTACCTTTCAATCCCAACACTCAGGAGGGAGAAGCAGGTTGAGCTCTGTGAGTTCAAAGCCAGCTTGGTCTACAAAATGAGTTCCAGGACAGCCAGGGCTACACAGAGAAATCCTATCTCGGGGTGGGGGTGGGGGTGGGGGTGGGGGTGGGAGAGAGAGAGAGAGAGAGAGAGAGAGAGAGAGAGAGAGCGAGGGAGAAGGAGGAGGAGGAGGAGGAAGAGGAGGAGGAAGAGGAGGAGGAGGAGGGGGAGAAGGAGGAGGAGGAGGAAGAAGAAAGGAAGCCAGGCAGTGGTGGCACACGCCTTTAATCCCAGCACTTGGGAGGCAGAGGCAGGTGGATTTCTGAGTTCGAGGCCAGTCTGGTCTACAGAGTGAGTTCCAGGACAGCCAGGGCTACACAGAGAAACCCTGTCTCGAAAAACAAAAAAAACAAAAAACAAAAAACAAAACAAAACAAAACAAAACAAAAAAGATTCTAAAAGGCTTTCATTTGTTCCAAGGTGTTAGTAAGAACACAGAGGGAAAAGAGGAGCTGTTCTGGAGGGCTAGAACTGATATAAGGTAACTAGCCTCTGGACCTGCAACACTCCAGTCTCTGCACAGTACTGAGATTCTAATCAGCTGCTCTCTGCAGACACAGATTCCTTTCCTGACTCTACCTTCACAGCTAGATGCAGCTTCTCTTCAGAAGTTTTGGAGAACAGTAATATGTAGTTTTTCTAGAAATCAAAAAATTCCTCTATACATACAAAACATTTCCCAGTGCACCACTTAGGCTGCTGAGGCACGAGCACTGCAGCCATTCGCCTGGCTCCAGAGTTTCTCTCAAGGACAGCAAGGAGCTACAGAGATGGTTCAGCAGGCAAGAGCATTTGCTACTCTTCCAGAGGACATGGGTTTAGTTCCCAGCATCCATGTTGGGCAGTTCACAGTGGCTTGTCACACCAGCTCCATGAGCTCTGTCACCCTCTTCCAGACTCTGAATCACTCACACACATGTGGCATCTGCTCTTACAAATAAACATATTTATTTGTTTATTTGTTTATTTATTTATTTATAGACAGGGTCTCTCTGTGTAGCCCTGGCTGCCCTAGAACTTTCTTTGTAGACCTGACTAGCCTCCCAGAACCCAAGAGATCTGCCTGCCTTTGTCTCCCAAGTGCTAAGATTAAAGGCCCTCGCTGCCATCACCCAGCCTAAAAATAAAACTCTTAAGAAAAGAACTAATGACAAAAACTTGAGAAGAATCCAAAAAATGAAAAATAGCCATTTAACTATTGGAAAAGATAGAGTTTCAGACTGAAGAAACCTCATGTACAGAGGACAAAACCAGGTGTTTTCGAGATGAAAGAAAGATGGTCCGGAGGATAGCAGTGAATGGGAGGGAGACAGAAGGAAAGACACAAGCTCAGAGGATTTGGCAAGAGTCAGATGGTGAGGGCTCTCGAAGGCCATGGAGAGTATGCATTTGATTCTAATGTATACTAAGGTAATATATACTAAGGTAATGTAATTCTAAGGTATTGTTAGCATTTGGCTCTTACATGTCTCACAAAGGCTTGTGTGGTGAAGGTCAGGCTGCCAGGCAGTAGAGCTGTATCAGATGGAAGTTGCTGAGGGTGTGCGCTTGAAGGGAGTAGGAGACCCCTAGTTCTTCCCTCTCTTAGCTTCTGTGTACCACAAAGCAAGCAGCTCCAAGGCATGTCCTCCCGATACAACATACAGTGTGGCCACAGGCCCAAAACATGAGCAAGCATCCACGGACTAAGACCTCTGGAACCATGAGCTAAAAGAGATCTTTCCTCCTCCGTTGATCACTGTGACATTTTGTCATGTATGGAAGTAAGACACAAATATTAAGAATGTGACATGGCTTGATTTATGTTTTCGAAAGATAACTTTGATATAGTGGTGAACACCTGTAATCTCAGCACTCAGAGGGCTGACACAGGAGAATTTATTGCAAGTTTCAGTTCAGGTTAGGCTACATAGTTAAGACTTGTCATAAGAAACAAAATCAAAACTAAAATCCCCAGTTTAACAAATTGGGTGCTTTGGCTGCTGGACTGTTGTTGGGGGGGGGGGACTGGATTTGAAGACTCCTTAGGAGCAACTGATGATGGTTGTCCACATAGACATCATGGGGGAAAGTCGCTGAACTTGAGGGTATAGATTGGAGAGTAAAATGGATGAGATTTAACACTGGGTTGGATGTGGTGGCCAGGTAGCAGGAGTCAGGGAAGAAAGGGACTTAAGGATGATGCTTATGCTTTGATTTGAGTACCTGAGAGATGAGATGTCATGAATTAGGGAAGATTAGGAGAGAAATGGTTTGAAGGGATAGTCTATAAGGAAGTCAATTGCTACCTTTGCCCATGTTTTTTGTTTGTTTTTTTTTCCAGTGTCTGGTTACACTGAAAACAGTCATACTGCTTTTGCCTTTGGCTGACCCTACAGCTAAAGGAAGAGATCCCAGCTGCCAGTCTTTTAGAGCAAAAGTTGAGGACACCTGGTGACTAAGACTAGCTTCACAGGAAGACAGAAGGCAGAGAATTCAATATGTATCATAGTGTAGGGACATACGTTGTCAATGGAGAGGGATCTTGGTTAGGGAAAGTTCCATGACAAAATTATATCCTAGTTTCTGGAACCATGAAAATACAAATAGTGATACTGTAATCATTGACGGTGCTAGCTCAGAGAGGGAGGTTGTAATAGTCCTCACTGCGGTCTGATGGTAGTAACTGGTTTTTATTCTCACTTTTTAAGTCTACCAGGGGTCACTACACTATTAAGAGGCTGCATAGAGACAACCACTTAAGGTGTCACTATTCTGGTGGCTGGGTGCTTATTATCGACACCTCTGCACTCTGGTCTTATCTCTGTGTAAATAGACATACTGCTACAGCCAAGCACTTAACTCTGTGTTCCTGACACTAAGACTTACATGCATTATCCCACTCTAACCACCAACTAGCTGTGTGACTTCTCACCCTTCCTGCCAAGGAACCAGAAGCACCTTCACCCATTCTTCTAATATTTCCCTTGTTCCTTCAACATGCTAGGCTTATTTTGTAGGCTTTGGGGGAACACCGTGGGCAAAACAAAATGCCTTTGTGTAGCTTCAGCCTGGAGAATTAGTAAAGAGAAGGAAGACACACATGCTAAATACACACATTGTATAGGACTCAGAAGGTGATAAATGTTACTGAGACAAGTGGAACTGGATGGATGATGGGATCCGAAGAAGCTGATACTTTAAGTCGGGTGGGCAGGATAGAGTTCAATAAGGCGACACTTGAGCAAAAATTAGAAGGGACCACATGCAAAGGAAAGCAGCACTTGAGATGAGGCTAAGGGCAACTACCTAATATCCACCACCAACCCCTCAACAGGGACAGTAAAAAACGAAGGAGTGAAAGGCGTGACACAATTAGGCCTCCTTCTTAAATCCGCCTTTCTTTACAGGTGGGAGGTCCCAAGGCTAGAGGGAAGCAAGCAAGCAGTCCATTGCTGGAGTCTGTCTCAGAATCAGGGAAGCAACCGGCATTACACACGCTCGACCGGCTACGCTCGCCCCATCTGGGCGGACCCCAGACAACCCTTCCACTAAGGCTCCGCCCGTTCCACCGCCCTCTAGGTTCCGTGCTCACTGCTCCGCAGCTACTAAGACGGGTCTCCACGTAGCCGTTCCCCGGCTACGGGTTGCGCAACTCGCGCCGCTAGGCGGAGCCTGACCGTAGGCGGAGCGACTGTAGGCGGGCGGACCCGATCAGGCCTCCGCGAGCGCCGCTGCCTGTGAAGTGCGCCTGCGCACGCCGGCGACGCGCCGCCGATATTCCAGCACCACCCACCGTCCCGCCTCCAATTCCCGGGCGGAGTTCCTGTTGACGCCTGCGCACAGCGTCGCCGCACCCTGCGCCTGCTCAGATCGCCCGAGTCTGGCCCCATCCTACGGGTTTTTTCTGGTGGGGGAGGGGGTACGTCTCGGCGAGTCACGGTGATGGCGGCCACCATCCTGTGGTGAGGTAGCGGATTCTCTGCGTCTCTCGGGGAGTCCCTCGCGCCTCCTGCGGGCCCGGTGGCTGGCGCGTGAGGAAGCACCGCGGGTAGAGCTTGCGGGGAAAGCCGCGGGAGCGGCGGCGCGGCCGGGGGGACGCGGGGCCCGAGGTGAGCGCGACTCCGGGCGAATGTGACAAGCCCCCACCCCCACCGCCTTCCTCCCGAGAGCGCGAGGATCGCGGCCACCCCGGGGCGGCCAGGCCCCGGCTTAGACACCATGCAGGTCACCCTGAAGACCCTTCAGCAGCAGACCTTCAAGATCGACATCGACCCGGAGGAGACGGTATGCGTCGCAGGGTTGGGAGAGCGCGGGCCCGGGTCGGGGCGGCGCGGGAGGGCCCCAGAGGGGCGTCAGGTCACCGCCGGCTTTGTGGGCCGACAACGAGGAAGGCCTGGGGGCAGATGGCGTGGAGCAACACGGGCCCGCGCGGGCACTGGAGGCCGCGGCCCGGAGCGCGTGGTCGTGGGGACGGAGGGGGAGGGGAAGCCTAGCGGCCTGGGCGCTGGAGCCTGGCCTGAAGTGCACAGGTGGGGGAGGGAGACCCAGGCGTCGCCACCACCCTCCTACGACCTGGCTAGGTGCAGAGGTCTGGGGACCGGTTAACCAAGACGATGGGCCTTAAATGCGCCTAGTTTTGTCTGCAGCCAGGAGAGATGGTGGGGGGAAAATGAATTTTTTGCTTCTCAGGAGGAACCCTTTGATTTGTGTCTATTTTGGATAGTTTTTACGATCCTTCCCTCGCAGTCACCGAACCCATACCCACAGGTGGATTACGCTCTGAGGCCACGTTGGTGGTGAAGAATTTTGCATTAGAAACCTTCAGATCCGGATTTAAATGAGTTCTCTCCGTCGTCTTGGGAACCTGAACGCTCCTCGGACTCCCAGAATAGTAGTATTTGAAGGGAGGGGAAAAAATATAAAAACTTGGTGTTCTACAGTTAAAACCGACTACACTTAACGAATTCACGTGATAAATTCTAATGCTGTGTTCTCTGGTTTTGCCTGTAAAAAAATCTATATTAACTTTAATACAACTTTGTCAGGAATCTAAAAAATGCCATGTGTGTAAATTTCCTCACGTGGAATTGTGACGCTATGTTAAGATTGTCGTAAGCCAGCAGATTACTGCATATTTGTGGTGTTTTTTTTTTCCTTAATTTTTTAAATGACTGATTGAATTTGTGATTGAATTTTGGTTGAAGAACCAGGACGTGGTGTTAATTAAATAGACTGGAGACCTGAATTCTATTTGTGTCTCTATAACTCGTTTACTATGACATGGACAGATTACCCTGTTTGATTTTCTGAAGCGGAATCAGTACCAGCTGAGATGGTGAGGATTAAATGGCATTTAGTTGGTTCCTAAATGAGACCTACTATGTAATCAATAGAAGTTTGTGTGAAGACACAGTATTCTGGTTGTTGGTTTTTTTTTTTTTGGTTTTTCGAGACAGGATTTCTCTGTGTAGTTCTGGCTGTCCTTGAACTCAGAAATCCGCCTGTCTCTGCCTCCCGAGTGCTGGGATTAAAGGCGTGCACCACCACCGCCCGGCCTGCTTTTTTTTTTTTTTACCTATCTCATCTAATATTCTAAAGTCTCCTTCATTCCTTAATAAGAAACCAAGAATTTTCGACCTTTTTGAAATTCTGGCACAAAATGATTTTATAAGAAATTATTTAATTTCCAGACATCTGCAGTAATTCTTGAAGGTATAGATAAAAACATTAACATGAGAACTCTGCAGTCTTCTCAGAAGCAGTTGTTAACATTTAGTGGACAGAGGCCCAGTAGAATCGAATTGCTTTTTTCCTCCTTTCTGCCTGCCTGCCTTCCTTTTTTTCTTTAGGTTTTTGAGACAGGTTTTCTCTTGTGTATCCCTAGCTATTCTAGAACTCAACTCTAGTCCTGGCTGACATCAAACTCAGAGATCGGCCTGCTTCTGCCCCCTAAGTGCTGGGATTAAAGGAGTGTGTGCCACCATTTTCTTGTACTACTTGGAGGGTACTGAAGAGTACGCTGACAGAAAAGTGTGCAGGGCTGGGATGTCAGACAGATGTTCATCTCCAGCACCTTGAAGAGGAATAACACAGTCATCTCTTTAGCGATAGTATACAAAATATGTAAAATGCCTCCTTGGCATTTGGCTCATTGCAGGTGACAAGTGATGAGATGGATCACGGTAACTCCTTGGGCTTATAATAATTTATCCCAGAACCACTGAAACATGGAGAAGCACGTTTTGCTTCGTGTCTTTAATATGTGAATATGTTGGGAGTTATGTAGTAACTTCACACTCCTGAAATATGCACATATATATCCATATAAAATTTGTGCTTCACTTTAGGCCCTCTACATGTCTGCTAGCACCTTTGAGCATTACTTCCTAGCTGCACTTATTTACAGGCTTATGTACAGGGGGTGTAATATTTTACATTTTCAGAAATTCATGTTTGGTAAAATGTTAGTGACTTCTTCAACTTTTGTTACTAGAACAAATGTAATTTATTGCTATTAATGAAATATAAAAACCAGTATCGTGAAATGTTTTGATTCCATATTCCATGCCTCCTTTTCATTTTGCTGGGGATCTCCACTCTGGGCTTTATGCAGACATAGACAAGCTTTGCAGCAGTACTTGCACCATAGCCCCTTTATTTACGTCTGTAGTGAGTTTGATGAGTGTATAAACACACACATATATCTTCTTTTCCTTTCATTCGTTCATTTGAGACAAGGTTTCACTGTGTAGTCCTACTGAGCTGGGATTCACAGAAAACCACCTGCCTCTGTTTCCTCTGTAGGGGTTAAAGCTGTGGCCACTACCCAGTAGAGGTTAATTGATTTTTTTGTTTTTTTTTTTACAAAGTGCTTTAGAATTCCAGTAAAAAATAAAAAGTAGATGACAGGAAATACTTTCTAATTTGTTACAAAAAGTAACCAGGGATTTTAGGAGTAGATCAGTTTGGGAATTTGTAAGTGAGTCAGCAGTTAAAACCCCATGTCACCAAGCCCGATGACTTAAATTCAGTCCCCTGGACTTGCATGGTGGGAGAGAACTGAGCCCAGAAGGTTGTGTTCTGACTCATTCACTGGTTTTGGCACTGTGATACTTGGGGGACCCCCAGTCCCATGAGTGATTAAATGAATGAATGATGTGGGTTTTGTTTTTTGTTTTTTGTTTTTTTTTTTTTGTTTTTGAGACAGGGTTTCTCTGTGTAGCCCTGGCTGTCCTGGAACTCACTCTGTAGACCAGGCTGGCCTCGAACTCAGAAATCTACCTGCCTCTGCCTCCCAAGTGCTGGGATTAAAGGCGTGCGCCACCACAGCCCAGCCGATATGTTTTAAAGTAGATTTTAAATTAGGATTTTAGGAATGCCTGCAGTTTACAGACTTACATTTTGTCGTTTAAGGTTTGCCTTTGACTAGTTTTACCTTAGAAGGGACTGAGGAAGTTGAGTCAAGCTACCTTGTGAAGAAACTCTTTGGAGCTTGCCATACACATGAGCACAGTGAGAAAGGATTGAGAGCTAAAGGCAGCTCTGGAGTGTCACTGCTGGACCTGCTGGGTGCTGAGCATAGGGACATGGAAGCAATGGTTTCAGGTTTTGGGGAACTTTATCACCTAGTTGAGGCTCTGGCTAAAGGGCAAGAGCGTGTTTTGTTTGCTCTTGTGTTTTGAAAGCTGAAAGTTTGTCTGTCTGCTTTTTAAAGTGGCAAGATTTAAAGACAAAAGTAGATTATATTTATAAGATTATATTTTGTGCTTGGGTGTTTTCTCTATACTTGTCACTTATGTATATAGTGCCTGTGGAGGCCAGAAGAGGGCATCAGATCCCCCTGGACTGACTGACATTCAGGACTCTTGTTAGTTGTAGGTGCTGGGATTTGAACCTCTACAAGAGCAGCCAGTGCTGTTAACCCCTGAGCTCTCTTTTTCAGCCACTGTTTTCAACAGTTTTAATCAACAGCAAGACTTTTGAGTCAACTCAGGAACTTGGATTAAAAACTTTGTTCTATATCCTGCTAAATGTTCACTGATACCAAACTGCAAGAATTTAAGGCAATGGTTTTCAACCTTCCTAATACTTTGACCCTTTAGTATAGTTCCTTATATTGTGGTTATCCCAACCATAAAATTATTTTCATTACTACTCCATTTTTTTCCTTTTTTTTTTTTTTTTGGTTTTTCGAGACAGGGTTTCTCTGTATAGCCCTGGCTGTCCTGGAACTCACTCTGTAGACCAGGCTGTTTGGCCTCAAACTCAGAAATCCGCCTGCCTCTGCCTCCCAAGTGCTGGGATTAAAGGCGTGTGTCACCACTTCCTGGCTCATTACTACTTCATAACTGTAATTTTGCTACTGTTATGAATTGAAATGTAAATATTCGATAAGCAGGATATCTGATATACAACCCTTGTAAAGGGGTCATTTGACCCCCCCCCCCACTACCCCAAAAGGGGGTCACAACCCATAAGCTGAGGTTAAGGCTGCCTGGTCTATACAGTTAATACAGACCCTCAACAAACAAAACCACCCATGCCAAAGATATCAAAAATGTACATTAGATATTTTAAAATTCATTAGCATGTGATATAAGCTGCTTACACTTGCTTTATCATGTTTACAGTCACCATCTACTTACAACACTACAAAAATGAGGCAACTCTCTAAAAAAAAAAACCTCTTCCTCACATGTAACATTTCACATTTTCTTTCTTAATGTTTAAGCTTAGAGCTGTTATAACAGGTAAGGGAGAAAACACTACATGGTAATGGCCAACAAAGTAAATGGCACAAAATAGTAAATATAATCAGAGGTGGTTCAGGAGTAAGCGTGCTGGCTCCTCTGTTAGCAGTTCAAATCCCAGCACCCACTTGGCTGTTCTTCCAGAGTATCCAGGTTCAATACCCAATACCCATATGGCAGCTCAGAACTGTATAACTCCAGTTCCGGAGCTTCTAACACCTTCACAGACATACACGCAGGCTAAACACATATTTTTAAAAACCTCTTAAGAATAGGCTGATTAAAGAAAATCATGTAATGGTAAGTGCTTGTGTAGAAACTGAAGTAAGGTGAGATGGTGTGATAGTCCTCGATGATGGCACTTTAGAGGCCAGAGAGGCTTTTCTAGAGAGTACAGCTGAGGTCTGAACACACAGCACATAGCAAGGTAAGGAGTCTTTTCTGTGGGGACCTTTACAGTACAGACCTTAGGATTTTAACAGTATCTTGGAGGAATCTATAAGGCCAGTGTTTCTAGGTTAACATATGGAGCTTAGAGTTAGACAGGGCTCGGAGTATGTAGGCTGTTAAAGGGTAGAATTTTTCAAAGATAGATGAGAAGAAGCCTTTTATAACATTATTTACCCTCTCCCTCTCTACCCCCCTCCCCCCCCACCACCCTTATCCTACTCTAGTTTAGGCTGCCCTCAAACCTATGGCAGTCCTGTTCTACCTGAATTCTGGGATTATAGTCATGAGCCAGCTGCCTGACTTATTTATGATCTTTTAACTAAAGGGTACCTGATCTCATTTGGGGAGAATGGACAAGAAAGCAGGGAGGTTAGCTAGGACTTGTGCAGTAATTTTAAGCAATTAAGCCTTTGGCCAGGATTGGATATGGAATTGAGATATATTTTTACAAAGTAGAATTTTAAGGAATTTTTGGTTGGGTTAGCATTTTTAATTTGATAATGTAAACTTGTGAGTACTTGTATTCTTCCCAGGGATGTGAAAGACTGAAAACAGAATTAGCGGTTGGAGTAGGAACATTACTGTTGAGTCTGGATTACACAGAATGTTAGATTGGAGATTACATGGAGATGTGAAAATAGCAAGTATACTCCTTACCTTAACTCATGTGAGTGGATAAGTTGTGTGTCAATCTTTCCAGGGCCTGGTCTTTGAAAAATATGAGCAGTATCATTAGGTTCTACTTTGTAAGCCATTTAACTTGTGTACGTTAGTGACTGCATTGCTCTGGTAAAGATGCTGCACATCGTAGTAGCATGAGGCTTAGGATAGGAACCTGGGATGCTCTCATGTGTACAGGAGCAAAGGTCAGTCAAGGAGCAGTCTTTGAGACAGGAATAATCCAAGGAGAGTTTCAAGAAAAATGGGGGGTCAGTTATATCTGAGGCTTCAGAGATGAAAAGGAGTAAAAAGAGGCCTGATAGTGTGGGCGGCTTATAGGTCATTACTGACCCTATGGGCAGTATCCTAGTAGAAATGGAGCCAGAAGCTGGATTGAAGTGAGTGGCATGTGCGGAAGTAGAATAGTAGCTATGGGTAGATAGTGTTCTTTATCTTTTTTCTTATTTGTGGTTTTAAAAATAAGTTGTTGAGCCGAGCAGTGGTGGCGCACGCCTTTAATCCCAGCACTTGGGAGGCAGAGGCAGGCGGATTTCTGAGTTCGAGGCCAGCCTGGTCTACAGAGTTGAGTTCCAGGACAACCAGGACTACACAGAGAAACCCTGTCTCAGGGGGAAAAAAAAGTTGTTGAGCATAGTACTTCTCATAATCTTGAAGGATTTATTCTTTAAAAAGGAACATCATATTGCTAAAAAAAAAAATGTGATTAATGCATCTTTAAAAGAAGGAAAGAAAAGTAAATGACCTTGGTTTCATTATCTATGAAAGATGGCCATGCCTGTATCTTTCCTCTTATTCTTCTGTCTTATATATACACAGTGATCTCTGTTCTGTCTCAACATCACTCCCATTATTAGACGTTAGCTCTCAGTATTACTGGTAACTGACTCTTTCCCCAACTCCAGTGTATTAGTTACTTTCTACTGCTGTGACAAGACACTCATGACCAAGAGCAGCTTATGGAAGAAAGTGTATTTGGCTTATGGTTCTAGAGGGACAAGTCATATTGGCCACAGAGACAGAAGCAGAAGGCCAGAGCAAGAAAATGAAAGTTCATATATTTGCAAGAAGCTGAGAGTGAACTGGAACTGTAGTGAGGATATAAACTTTGTTGTTGTTTGTTTTGTTTGACACTGGAGTTCTCTGACAGCCTTGGCTGTCCTGAAACTTCCTTTGTAGGCCAGGTTGACTTCCAACTCACAGAGATTGGCCTGCCTCTACCTTGCCTCCCAAGTGCTGGGGTTAAAGGTATGTGCCATCAAGACTGGTGAGGCTATAAACTTTCTTTTGTTTTAAAGAAAGATTTACTTATTTATGTTATGTATGAGTACACTGTTGCTCTGAGGGCATCAGATCCCATTACAGATGGTTGTGAGCCACCATGTGGTTGCTGGGAATTTAGCTCAGGACCTCTGGAAGAGCAGTCAGTGTTCTTAACTGCTGAGTCATCTCTCAAGCCAGAGGCTATAAACTCTTAAAGCTCATCCCAGATATGTACTTCTTCCTCAAGGTTCTACTTCCGAAAGGTTCCATAATCTCCACAAACTGCCACCAGCTGGGGACCAAGTGTTCAAATATGTGACCCAATGGGGCATTTCTCATTTAAAACACCACACTCAGTAATGCTTTTTAGCTTTCCACTCTTTATTTTCTGATTCCAACTCTATTGGAATTTTTTTTAAAGGCATTTGATAACAATTTTCCTTTCACTGCCTGTCATTTCTTGTTACTTCTACATTTGCCTCTTGAGAGTAGTAGGGTCAGTGATTATACTCACATGCTTGGAAGACTCAGCATAGCATGCCTGAAGCCAGACTTCCTGAATCAGTCCTGCCTAAATAGCTGATTGGTGACCTCGGGTAGGTTACCCAGCCAGGACTGTGTCTTCGTCACAGTTTGGAAAGTGTTACCAGATAGCCTTTTTGAAGACTTGAAGATTCTGTGAGTCTGAAATAATGTGTACATAGAATTTGATGGCTTAACAGTGCTTGGCAGCATGGTCCCACTCCTGCACTGTTGTTTTCAATTGGGAAACCCCGGAAGCTGTAAAATTCACCTTGATATTTCTACTTGTGCTAGTGCAGTCAGTCAAATACTTTGTTGTGTGGAATTGTCTCAGATTCATGCCTGTCTATTATGGATGTACCTTGTAAGACTAGTCCCTACATTTTTTTCATTCTACCTATCTCCTGTCTTCTGAAAGGGTGATATAACCTATCAACCTATATTACTACCTATATTAGACACCTTGTGTAGCTGTGACTAAATATATCCAAGAGAGTAACATAAGAGAGCAGTGATATATTTCCTTCATGGTTTCAGAGGGTTCATCCCACAATTGCTTATGTACTTGGGTAGAACATCATGGCATCTGGAGCTAGTGGAGGAGGAAGCTGTTCACCTCATGGAATCAGGAAGCAGAGAATAGAAATTACAGGTTAGACTTTAAAAGGAATGCCTCTACTGACTTGACTTCCTCACTGAAAGTTTCCAGAATCTCCCCAAATAGTGCTATTAGTAGTAGACTGATTTTCAACACATGAACCTGTTAGGAACATTTCATACTTGACCCCAGCATCCCCATATTAATAAAACCCTCCTCTTTGCATCCCTCTTGAGCTATGGTTTTGTTTCTTGGTTCCACCTTATAGCAAAACTCAAAGAACATTGGTTTGGTTTCACTCTTTTCTGTGTCTGGCTCTCTTTCTTCCAAGTGCCCTAGACAGTGTTAGTAGGGAAGTGTCTCTCACCCCTGTGCTCCACGTGTCCACTTGTCTTTTGTCCTCCAGTTCTTTAAAATCTCTTTGGTTTAGAAAGGGAGTATCATAGAAATTATCTGCTCGCTTTAAATAAAGTTGATGTGAAAAATCAGGTAATTTGGTGCAAAAAAGTATATAGTGAATTGTGGAAGAAATTGTGCTGTTTTTAAAATAAAAACCCCATTTTCATTTAGACTTGAAAATTAGATTTTATTTATTCATCCATCCATCAATCCACCCTCTCCCTCCCTTTGGATAGGTAATGTATGAAATTTGCTTTTTAAAGAAATTGGCTAAACTTAAATGTGCTGTAGCAGAGTGAGTCCTGCCAAATGATGCTGTGCCATCTGTTCCTTATGAACACACCTGGACAGTGAAGTCAGTCTCACTTCTGAATGAATTCTGTAAACTCTTTAAACGTCACATAAGCTCATTCAGGCAGTGGAGGTAGATCTGCTCCAAATGACTCTATGTGATCAAATCTTAAATGCTCAACCGTGAGTAAGACTATTTCTCATCCCCTGCTTTGGTTGATCAAGATCAAGCAGGCGGGTTCCCCTGACCCACACAATAAAATGGGTTATTGTTATTCTGCTAGAAACTATAAAAGCTCTAGATAGTGTCGGATTCACCTTTCACATTCTTTCATTTCTATCTGCTTTGATCTTATTAAGATCATAACATCTGGAATGCATTTTAAAGGCAATTAAGTTGATGTGTATAGGTTGACTTAGAAACATTTTATATAGTTTCTGTGGAAAAAATAATAGATTCCCAATTTAAACTAATAGCCTTTGGGTAATTACACCAGTGAAGATAGCCTTTTAAAATAATTACATTTATTTGTCTACAAATACCAGAGCTTCATGTGAAGGTCAGAAGGCAGCCTATGGGAATTGTTTCTCTCCTACTTTTGCCTCTTGGGTCCTGGGGATCAAGCTTTAGGTTGCCCTGCTTGGTAGCAGAACCTTTTTTTTTTTTATCTGCTTTATTAGGTTTACAATATGTAATGTGGAGCTTCCCATACAACTGATTCGTAGCAGAACCTTACTATATAGCCTGAGGATTGATTGCCTTTGTTTACTATATCTCACTTGAGTTTAGTGGTGCAACTTTCCTGATTTCTTTACGCAGTTGGTAAACCTCCCACCCCCCACTCCACACCCCCCACCCCCCACCCCCCACCCCTACACACACCAGTTTCTTTGTGTAGCCCTGGCTGTTCTGGAACTCAGTCTGTAGACCAGGCTGGCCTCAAACTCAGAGATCCAGCTGCCTCTGCCTCCCAAGTGCTGGGATTAAAGTTGTGTACCACCACTGCCCAGCAGTAAAAGCCTGATAATCAGTTTTGTTTCTATAATTATCCAGAATCTGCTTTAGAAGAGAAATTTAGAAAATGCTCCTTGGTGCCTATGTCAGGTTTTGTAGATGCCAGGAATATTACCCAAAGAAATTTGGGTAAATCTGAAGTCCTTTGTAAACACATTTGACTTTGGAAGTGTGTGTGTGTGTGTGTGTGTGTGTGTGTGTGTGTGTGTGTTGGGCAGCATGAGCATGCCATTGTGCATATTGAAGATCAGTGGATAACTTCTCTTACTTTCTGAGGCTCTGAGATCTAAGCCACATCCTCAGAGTTGACCACAGCACCTTTACTTGCTGAACCATCTTTCTGTCCCAGGGGCAGGGTCTCCTACTGTTGCAGATGTATTTCACTGAGGTTAGCCTGTGAGCAATTCGAAATGCAATTTTCTTGTATATTGCTAATAAAAGTGTTGTGATAAAAACATCTTATTTCAAACTCTAGTTTTAGTTTTCTCTTTAGTTAGTTAAGTAACCTAGGCTTCTTATAATGAAGTGGCAGCTTTGTCCTTAGTTGAGTAACCTCTTTAGACTGTCTTAATAGGTTTGTTTTCAAAAATAAGTTGTACAGCCACTAGGTTTTTTTCCTTTCATGATTTTTGTAAATATTTCATTCATTCACTCACTAATACTGCACAGTATTCAAATGAATATTTGTGGAATAATTACTGTCCCAACTTGATGAGTGTTTAAGTTTGTTTTCAAGGTTTTTTGTTTGTTTGTTTGTTTGTTTGTCCGTGTAGCCCTGGCTGTCCTGGAACTCACTCTGTAGTCCAGGCTAGCCTTGAACTCTGGAACTCAGAGATCCGCCTGCCTCTGCCTCCCAAGTGCTGGGATTAAAGGCATGCGCCACCACCGCCTGGCTTGTTTTCAAGTTTTATTGTTAAAACTGTATATGTCTGCCTTGGAAAGACAATGGGAGTGTCTCATTTGAGTTGAATTACTGGCTTAGTGTACATTGCTTTTAAAATGTCTCCATCAGTGATTCTAAGTATTAACAGCATGTTCACAAATAACTTATGACCAGTGTTGTATGTTGGAGGAGAATTGCTTCCAAAGTGTCTCCCTCAAGTGGCTAACTCCTTGGTGCTTGCTGTTGACCAGAAAACTTTTTTTCCCATTTCCCATACAGATCTCTCCGGGGCTGCTTGGGTGTCTCTAGGACATGGTGATGGGCATCCAGCTAGCACATCTCAGGGAGGTGTAGTGTAGGTGGGAAGTAATTGACTGCATCCTATCTTGTTATGTGCAGACAGTTCCAGAGCACTCCTTAGCCCTAAGCAAAAACCTCCCATGCAAACATTTCACATTATCCCTGTATTGTAAGTCTTTTCTAGGTTACTTGGATACCCATTGTAGTGTAAATGTTATGTATATAGTGGGTACACTAGACTAGAAATAAGTATTTCAGTCATTGGTGAATCTTAATGTGCAACCTGCAGGTGTAAATGGCTGCCGTATTGTGAAGCTTACTCTTCCCTGACAGGAGGCAGGTTTACCACTAGTTAACCAAATGTATCTGCTCCTGTCATTTTACTGTTTTACTGCAGGTGCAGGACTATATCATACTGCATTTCTGTTTCATTTGCATTTCTTTTTCATGTTTGAGTTGCATGCTGAGATGATCAGTTTTTCTTTGTTGAAAGATGAATGCATTTAGTGGTACTCTGGTTCTTTAGCCAAATGGTATAATATTTATGCCTAGAACTCTCACTGTTATAGACTCTGGATATTTTTTAATTACAGTTTTGATTTCTTTCAAGCATAAGTCATAGCAGTAAATAATTAAGCCCCCTTTTTAGTCTAATGTACATATTTTTGTTGTAGTTCATAAGGGTTTCTGTTTGTTCTTCCTTTGATATACACAATTAGAAAGTGGTTTGTTGTTTAGGCCTTTAAAATAAAATACATTGCTCTAACTTAAAAATACTGTGTTTATGAGAAATAAAACTATGGTTTCTTGGTCTAATGAAACTCAATGGGTTAAGAGTTAGTCTTAGGCCGGGCAGTGGTGGCGCATGCCTTTAATCCCAGCACTTGGGAGGCAGAGGCAGGCGGATTTCTGAGTTCGAGGCCAGCCTGGTCTACAGAGTGAGTTCCAGGACAGCCAGGGCTATACAGAGAAACCCTGTCTCCAAAAAAAAAAAAAAGAGTTAATCTTAGGATTATCAGTTAGGGTTGTCATAGCTGTGATGAAATATGACAAAAGGCAGCTTGGGAAAGAAAGGGTTTAATTTGACTTTTCCACACCACTGTTTATCTTTCAAAGAAGTTTGGACAAAGACCTGGAGGCAGGAGCTGAAACAAACTCCATGGAGGAGTATCCTTTAGTTTATTGACTCATGGCGTGCTCGGCCTGCTTTCTTAGAGAACCCAGAACCATCAGCCAGGTCCCTCCCTACCTAGTCAATCACTAATTAAGAAAATGGTGCCTATAGCCCAGTCTTAAGGAGGCATTTTCTCAGTTGAGGTTTCTTTGTCTTCGGACAGGAGAAAAGAGGTATCCCAAAAGGGAGGAGATGAGGGAGTCCCCTAAGTGCATTGTATGCCTGTATGGAAATGTCCTCATGTAACCTAGTACCATGTGCAATGGATATAATGCCAGTGGGGGAAAGTGAAAGTTAAAATACATTTTCTCATAAGAAATAAGTAACGACTTAGCATAGAGATAGATCAAAGTTGTTAAAGAGGTTGTAGACTGAAAAAAAAATATGACCTGCACTTAGGTTTTATATCATGGGGAAAGTATATTAAATTGGCTAATGACTTGTAATTTATATTAGAGTTTATTGATGCTGAGATGATTTTCTGAGTTTTTTTTTTTCTTTTAAGTGTTGGATTTTAGGACCGTGGGAAATGTGTAATGGGAAATTTGTGATGTTGAGTTACATCAGAATAGTATTTAAGGAACTTAATGTGACACAGGCAACTGAGAGTGTTTCTAGGATGCACTAAAGCTTGGAGTCACATGGAACCACTTCGGGTTCCAGCTAACTCAGAGTAAGTAGTGTGTGGTCATAGGACAGTAAATTTAATTAACCTTTGCATTTTCACTTCCTCACTTGTAAAACTGAGTGGGTAAAATACCATTATCTTAGTGTTGCATTTATGTTAGTATAGTTAGACACTCCAATCTTCTTTTATTTTCGAAAGAGCATCATCATTTTGGGAAACAGTCTTGATGTGTAGCCCAAGCTAGCCTTAGCTCACTGTGACTTTGTAGCCCAGACATCCCTGTGGCTCATTGTGATTATGTAACCCAGATCACCCCCAAACAGGGTTCCGTTGAGTGTTGATATTACAGGTGTCCACCTCTGTGTCTGGCTCCATGACATCACTTCAGTTACACAGAAAGGACTGGAGAGATGGCTCAGCCGTAAAGAACCCTGGCTAGTCTTCCAGAAGACTGGTATTAGATTCCCAGCATCCATAGTGGTTCACAGCCATCTGTAACTCCTGTTCCCTAAGGACTCTGGTGCCTTCTTCTGGCCTCTGCAAGTAATGCATGCACTTGGTGCACAGATAATACATGCAGGTGAAGCACGCATACACTTAAAAATAAATTGCACAAAGAAACTCTGTATCTCTTTTTCTCAGCTAAGTTTTCACAGAAAGTGAAGGACAATCAGCCTAGACAGTTTCTAGAAATCTTCTAGAAAATTGAAGCGAATGGAATTTTCCAGTTGATCTTGTCTTTGATTTATGTGACTTTAAAGTACTAGAGTTCCTTCCATTAAGATAGGAGGGAGAGCCATGTCTGTCTTTCCAAGTCATAAGCCGCTCTACTTTCTGATCAGGTCAAGGAGTTGATTAGACTCATTTTCTAATTCTTTATAATGAGCCTGTTATCACATTGTTTTAGGAATTGAAATGCCATAAAGGTCATCCATTCTAGCCCTCTAGTATAGATGAGACTGGTGGTGAGAGAGGCTGAGGCACTTGTTGAGAGTCATATAAGTGGCCCAGTGGCTCTCAGCCTGTGCTGAACTTGGAACTACCTTGTGCTTAAAAAACACTGCTGGGTAAATGACATTATATTGCATTGGTCTTCTGATTGGTTATAATGAAGCATTATAATAAAATTGCCTTTAGCATTGATGTATTTGGTTTCTTAGAATGCTTATCTTAAAGGGCTTTTGTTTTCAACTGTGCTTGTATGCACTTGTGTTCTTGTATACGTGTTTGTCATGGCATAGGAAGTTAGAGAACAACTTAAGAAGTCATGTCTCCTTTCACCAGTGTGTCCTGGGGATTTCACTCAGGTCCTCAGTTTTAGTTGCAAGTGCCTTTATAACTAAGCCATTTTGCTAATCCCAGAAAGCATGTTCTTTCCCTCTCTTGCTCTTGCTCTTTGCTTACTCCAATGCACTCTCTAAAGGAAGGGTTTTATTTTGTAACTCCACTATATACCTCACTATGTAGAGCAGGCTTGAGTTCTGTCTTAAGGTTTTTATTGCTGTGATGAAACACCATGACCAAAAGCAAGTTTGGGAGGAAATGGTTTCTTTGGCTTACACTTTTACACTGTAGTCTATCATCAAAGGGAATCAGGATAGGAACTCAAGCAGTAAGGAACTTGAAGGCAGGAGCTGATGCAAAGTCCACAGAGGGATGCTACTTACTGGCTTGCTCCTCCTGGCATTCTTATGGAAACCAGGACTACCAGCCCAGGGATGGTACCGTCCACAATGGGCTCTTTCTCCCTTGTGAATCACTGAGAAATTTTTTTTCCTCATTAATTTATTCACTTTACATCCCAATTGCAGCCCCCTCCCTCCAGGTTCCCTGTATCACCCCCACCCTGGTATATCAAGTCACTGCAGGACTAGGTGCATCCTCTCCCACTGAGGCCAGACAAGGCCCTTCAGTTAGGGAAACTACATCTGTGGACAGGCAACAGATTCAGTCACAGCCGTTTCCCCAGGAGTTGGGGGACCTACTGGGGGACCTCAGTGAAAGTCCCTCCTTTCAGATAATTCTAGCTTGTGTTAAGTTAGCATAAAGTTGACATAAAACTCAAACTCCTAAATAAATATCTACCTGTCTCCAAAGCTCTGAGGTTAAAAGCATGTGCTACCATGCAAGGCAAGAATGCATTTCTTTTTTGTTTTTGAAACAAGGTTTTATTGTGTAATAGCTACTCAACACTACCACCATCACCCAGCTAGAAGGCATTTCTTAATCTGAGTGATAAGCTCGTAAATTTTGTGAAATAAAAATCTTTAAATTTAAAAAAAAATTGTTTTGAAGTGATTGAGTCAAAAAATAAATTTATTAGCTATTTGTCTATGGTGCTTTAGCTCTATGATCTATGTGTATGTGTAACAGTGTACAATAAAGCTCTTGCTAGAGGCACCTAACAATACAGAGAGGGTCTTTGAGGAAAATATTGGGAAGACAAGATCTTCAAAGTGCTTGAAGTACTAATTAAAATATACTAGAATTTTTATCTTACATTCTGTTTTCAGTATATTGTAATTTTTTTTACTTGTTTTGGCTGAATTTTCTTATTTTTAACTTTTCCTATAGGTAAAGGCATTGAAAGAGAAGATTGAATCTGAAAAGGGGAAAGATGCCTTTCCGGTAGCAGGTCAGAAGTTAATTTATGCAGGTAGGAATTCAGTTCTGAAATTAATTGCCATGTCTTGCCTGTTTGACATTGTTTTAGTTTTAAAAAATGTTTTCTTAGACAGTATTTTCAAGTTGATTATGTCAGAAACAAGATTGCATAGATAACAGTAGTGGGAACAGATATTTAATTATGGTTTAATAGTCAGTCTTCCTTTTACACATCTGCCTCCCTGCTCCATGGAGTGATGTTCCTTCGTCTGTGAGCATTGTGACTGACTGCTGTGCCATTCATAAACTGAGCATCATTATTTTTAATCTATTAATAATGTATGTACTGGTTCACTAATGTGCATGAAATATGTTCCTTTCAAAGAAAATCAGTATGTCTTTCTAAACTACCAAAGTAGAATGAAAGTTTTTTTTATTTCAGACATCAAAAGACCTTCATGGTAGTGTTTAAAAAAAGAAAAGAAAAGAACAAATTATATAGAGTACTTTGAAATTGATAATTAAAAAAGAGACCCAAGCCGGGCAGTGGTGGCGCACGCCTTTAATCCCAGCATCCCAGCACTCAGGCAGAGGCAGAGGCAGGCGGATTTCTGAGTTCGAGGCCAGCCTGGTCTACAGAGTGGGTTCCAGGACAGCCAGGGTTACACAGAGAAACCCTGTCTCTAAAAACCAAAGAGAGAGAGACAGAGAGAGAGGGAGGGAGGGATACAGACACAGACACATAGACACCCAAAGAGAGACACACACACACAGACAGGGACAGAGAGAGAGACACACACACCCAAATAGGAAGTTACCCAAGAGTATGACTAGGAAATTGCAAATTTAATTAGCATTACTGAAAACCTAGGAAAATAGACTTGGTAGCCTCTTGCTGGGCATGGTGGCACATGCTATTAACCCCAGCACTTTGGAGGCAGGTGGATCTGTTTAGCCTAAGCATGGGCTCCGAGAGTCTTCCCCCTTCTTGTGTATTGTGCTGTTTTTCTGAAAGGTTTGTTTGCTCACTCGGCATGTTTTGTTGATAAGTACTTTGCTTGTACAGTGTTGGGACATCTTCATCAAGTGTTTGGTATTTTAGAATAAGAAGTTGTTCATTCCTTTTATCAGGGAAAAAATACTTATTTCCCAAAGAATGACTAGGCAATTGAAATGTTTAATATCCTTTATCTTTAGGATCTCCCTGTTTTCAGGCCTTACTTCAAATTTCTTTGTGTAGTAAGTCTTAAATGCAGCTAGTTAATAAATTAAAAACCAAATTAATTGGGGTTTTATATACTGGAGATGTTAGACATTTCCTCATAAGACATCTGCTTTTAAAGTAGGACATGTCTGTTTATATTATCTTATCTGGTTGCTAAAGTTTTTCTTAGAAGTTTTACTTGGTAGAATTAATGTTGCCAGTAAAATAAGAGTAGTTTCTTTGTAAGAAGAAGCTTAATATGTCTTTAAGTAACATTTTTCTCCCCTGAATTATTAGGCAAAATCCTCAGTGATGATACTGCTCTCAAAGAATATAAAATTGATGAGAAAAACTTTGTGGTGGTTATGGTGACAAAAGTAAGTTTCGTGCTACTTCTGTATCTTTATGCTTGTGAATCATCTCAGAAGCAGTGACCAAGTCCACAATGGACAAAGTTTATGCATTTCTATAACACACACAGCATATGTAATAAATAGCATGGTGCACTTACCTGTTTTCCAAGATGTAGGCAGATTTCCCATGGCCCCTTATAAAGGTAATATTTAAATATTTGTAGCCATAAAGTCATCTTTATGTAAGATAAAACAAAGTGTCATATTTTTAAACGGACATTTCTCCCTTGACAACCCTTAAGAGTGTCTAACTTTTCCTTAATCTGTGTTTACTACTTTAAAAAGAGGTGCTAGAATAGTTAAGTCACTGTGATTATTTTAAATACACGTAGCAATCAAATTAATATCTTTCATTGTGTGGCTTTTAATATGTAGCTTTTCGGGTACTGATAAGGTATGTGTTAGACCTAACAAGCTTAGAGCCTAAAAAATAAAAATTAAAAACACATGAAATGAATGCAGGTTCAATTTTCAATCGAGAGATAAGAGTTTTATAAAATAAAGGAAAAGTCAACTGAAAAAAACAATGGAATGTTTTTTGGAATAATTCTTAAGTAAGAACTGTTCTATGATTTATGATATTGAACTACATTAAACATATTGGGTAATTTTATGAAAAAAAAAAAAACATTTTTTTTTCTCAAGTACAGCTTGAGTACTGGGGAAAAGCTCAGCAGTAAAGGTAAAGCTTACCTTGCAAGCCTAAGAACCTGAGTTCCGTTTTCTCCAGAACCTTCATTAAACGGGTGCTCACATACACTGCTATAAACTTAGTACTGGGAGGCATACAGGCTCATCCCTGGGGCTCACTGACCTTCTAGTCTAGTGTACTTGGTGAGCTCCAGACCAATGAGAGATTTTCTTTTTAAAAAGGTGGATGGCCCTTGAGAGTTGACATCTGGCTCCACCTGCACACACTTACAGATCAGAGCTTCAACACTGATTTCTTAAAGAGACTGCTTTGTATATCTGCTTAAAGATGTATAATCTGAGGAAGAGCAGTGTATTAGTCATCTTTAATAAAATATCCAAGAAAAAGGTTTATTATTAGGTTAGACAGAGTTTTGGAGAATGGAAGTCCAAACAGCATGGTGAAGACTGCACAAGGACACTTTGTAGTGTGTTGTCATTGTAATGATACCTGTATTTCTATCAATGTGTAGGGTGTGTGTGTGTGTGTGTGTCCTTATAAAGCCACTGGAATTATTCGTGGAGGCTCTACTGCAATCTAAAAGGGCCTACCTTTAATAGCACAGATAGAATTTCTACCCTCCTCATACTAGATTTATGCCAGGTTTGATGGTACATGCCATTAATCCCAGCACTTTGTAGGCAGAGACAGGCAGGGCTGACTACTTAAATGAAACCCTGTCTGAAAACAACAATAAAGACTTTAGGGTTTAAGTATCTGAGTTTGGGAGGGACCAAACATTGAAAGCATTCTTTCAGTAATAATGAAGCAAGTTTAAGTGGATGGTTGAAGTTGCTTCATCAAACTAGTCAGAAGTGGAATAAATGAATTTTCTCAAGTCACAATAACAATAGCAGTAGGAAATAATGAAATAGATGATGAAAATCTAGTATAGATAAAACAGAATGTTATTCAGCTCTGATGAAAAATGCAATCACAAAATTTTCAGAAAAATAGACTTAGAATTAAGTTATGCGAGTCCTTATACCTGATGCTTTATAGTCAGCAGGAGGGTTTTTTCTCCTAAAACACAGCAGATTATTTGGAATGTTTGTAGACAATCTACTTCAGTCCCAAAAGGTTATTTTGCTAATGCTTTTAAATGGCAATATAATCTTTAAAGTTATACTTAAGGTACATGAGTAAAAATTTGTAGAAAATGGCACGGCACTTTTGGGTATGTGTATTCTATATTTAAAACAGTGACTTCTTTGGGTTCTTTTCATATTGAATTGTTGTGAAGACTGAAATGAGTGTCTTATGCTAATTGCACTTGATAGTTAAGATAATCAAATTATAGGTAATTTGAAGAGCAGTGAATTGCTTTCATTTGCTGATGTTGATCTTTTATCATCCACTTACAAAATGATGTTCAGTGTACTGGTTATTAGGCTAATTGTGTGGCTGTTGAAGTCCAGTGATCCCTTATTTACTTTCCTGTTTAACACATCCAGCCTAAAGCAGTGACAACAGCAGTGCCAGCTACAACCCAGCAATCAAGTTCTCCCAGCACCACTACAGTCAGCTCCTCCCCAGCAGCAGCTGTGGCCCAGGCTCCAGCTCCCACCCCTGCTCTGGCTCCTACTTCCACACCTGCCTCCACTACTCCAGCCTCAACTACAACATCTTCTGAACCTGCACCTACTGGTGTAACTCAGCCTGAGAAACCTGCAGAAAAGCCAGCACAGACACCAGTGCTTACTAGCCCAGCACCAGCTGATAGGTAAGGACTACATTTTAAGAATTATATCACAAGTAGCCATATTTTTTAATTTTTAAGAATTAAACTGACTATCATGTTGCTTTTTTTTTTTTTTGGTTTTTCAAGACAACAGGGTTTCTTTTTATAGCCGAGGCTGTCCTGGAACTCACTCTGTAGACCAGGCTGTTGAACTCAGAAATCCACCTGCCTCTGCCTTCCAAGTGCTGGGATTAAAGGCATGTGCCACCACTGCCCAGTACATCTTTAATTTCTAAATGAACTCTGGATAATGTACTTGTGTCTTTTTCATGTATGTGCACATGTTGATGTAATGTGTCTCCTTCTCTTGCTCTCCACCTTACTTATTTAAGACAGGATCTTTGGCTGCATCCAGAGCTTGCCAGTTCAGCTAGGCTGTCTAATGAACCTTTAAGATCCACCCCTGACCACCCTCACAGTGCTGGGGTTACAGGGGCATGCCTCTTTGTCCTGGCTTTAGGGGTCTGAAATCAATTTCTTATGGCTGCATAGCAGGCCATTTATCACCTGAGCTATCTTCCCAGCCATCTTGTTTGTTTTGCTGGTTTACTGTTAATATAGGCATACATTTTTTATGTAGATTTCTATGCCCTCTATTTTTAAAAAATGTTTACTGGAAAGCTACTACTTATTTTGATTAGAGGTGTTTAAGAAATATATAATAAAAAGATTAACTAAAGTAGCCGATCATTTTTATTTGTTGTGTTTGTGGCCGTTGTTTTATATGAACAGAAGCATCCTTCCATATCAGTGAATAATTGAGGTGCTGTGTTGCACTGTATTTGGTTTGTTAGCTCTGATAGCTTAGAGTAGTGTAGTTAAGATCTTTGGGTGTTACCCTCATTTATAAAATGTGGGTCAAAGTAAGTCTACAGCAAATGGGAAGTGGCACGTGTGCAGAGACTACTGGGGAAGAGTCAGCAGTGGAGCTGTTTCCTCTGACGCCTTTTTTTGCGCCAAAAGCTGTGAACAATGTGGATTCTATGTATTCAGAAGTGCTGAGTGGCACCTGTGGCTTTTGTATAACACTCTTGGCCACTGCCTCCTGACAGAGCTGCTTCCTTATTACTGCCAAAGTGACTGCTCACTGAAACCTGGTGAATGCGATAAGAGATGTGGGGGTGGAATTGCAGTGAGGATTATTCAGCAGTTTTTTTGGACAGGATTGTGGTTTTTTGTTTGTTTGCAGACGGTGGTGGGTTGTTCTTTATTAATAATGATAATGGCCAAAGCAAATGATTCAGTCATAGTAATTTGCCTAAAAATCATAGAAGGGATTCCCTGCCTTATCTAAAATATGACTTCTTTTACTGCCAACCTGAAACTGGCACTAAGCTATTTTTGTTTTCTGACTTAGTACAACTTGTGACACCAGTAGCAGGAGCTGTATGAACTTAGAAACAGAGTCAGTCACAGTGGAAAATGGGCAGTAATTGGAAATGCTTTGGAAGCATGTTTGAAAGCAAATATTTATGATATTGATGACAGTATACATAGATTTGCCCCTTATACAGGGTGTTCCAGATGTCTAGTGGGTACCTGCTATACTGGGTTTTTCCTTAAACAACATGCTCCTGATAAAGTGATTGGGAATACTAAGAGACTAATGACTAATGAAATTAGAATAATTTTAAAAATTAC
Source organism: Grammomys surdaster (assembly GCF_004785775.1). Lineage (NCBI taxonomy): Eukaryota > Metazoa > Chordata > Mammalia > Rodentia > Muridae > Grammomys > Grammomys surdaster. The sequence continues at coordinate 5,379,732 of NW_021604782.1, forward strand.
TGGAATAAAAGTTACATGGACCCAGCTGTTGTGGTCCATGACTAATCAGAGCACTCCAGAGGCCAAAGCATAAGGACTGCAAGTTCAAAGGCAGAGTGAGCCTACTTAGCCAGATTCTGTCGCAAAGAAAAAAGTTGTTTCAAGTGGGCATAGTTGGACACCTGGGAGGCAGAGGCAGGTGGATCTCTGTGAGTTCCAGGGCTATGTAGAGAGACCCTGTCTCTAAAAATAAGTACTTTGTAATGTGTTCTCTTAAAATGTCTGATGGTTCTGTAGATTTGTCAGTCTGCACCTCTTCCATTCCCAGTTCCATTGAGAACGTTTATCCTGGCACTTACAGGAAGCTTCTGGTGTATTTCATTCCTCGGCATCACTGCTCTTGCATTTGGGGCCATTGTTAAAATATAGGTTTCCTAAGCACAATCGTGTGGCACCTTAGCAATAGCTTTGGTAATTGAGACTGCAGGTGGCATATATAGTATGGATATAATGAACAAAAGATGTTCGAGAGAGACTCAGATAGAAGCTGGAGGCACAGCTTTCATCATGCTGCTCAGAATGGCACACAGCTTGAGACAGTCTATGACTTACTTCTTCCTGGAGGGTTTAGTAGTTGTAGAAAGTGGTTAGGCCGGGACTATGGGACACCTTTGTTTTAAATGTTCTACTCCCAGATGTGGCTTCCATGTCTGACCTAGTCAGCTGTATTTTGGAAGTCTGGACTCTAGTTCATTGCTGACAAAATAGCACAAATCTTAAGGAATACAATAATTTTTTTGTGTTAAACTAGAGTACTTTTCAACATCTGTGGCACTTAACTTAAACCCATCTCCCAGTATACAGCTAGGATGCATTCTTGAACACTGAAGATCACCAGAATCGGGTTAAACCATTTCATCAAAGTCTGTGTGCAGAAAAGAATTTAGGAATTTGACAAATTGGTTACCCCTAAAATATAGATACAAATTTAATGTCTTTGTCAGTAGTACAGTGACTTTCTTAATATCTTCACAAAGCTCATAGTATGAACATCTCATATCTGAACAGAACATTAATGTGCTAAATTTTTTTTTGCATAAACTCAAAACGATTCATCATTCTAGCATGGATGGGAGGTGGTCATGTGGCCCCACCCCTAGCTGAGGAGTTACTGGCAGTAGATGGTTACTGGGAAAGGAGGTCATTTTTTTATGGGTAGGGGGCAGTTATAGCCACAGATGGGTTTTCCGAGCTCTAATGGATGCCATCTCACCCAGGCACATATAGACGGTACTGTTAGACTCAGTGGGTTATGTAAAAAGAAGGGTCATGAAGATGGAGAGGTGGGAAAGTTGGACAGGTAATACTCAAGAGTTGGGTGGATATGGTCACGATACATTAAATACATGATGCATATTCATTAAATACATACATGTATAAAATTTCCAAAGAGTAAAATTTTAAGTTAATATTTTTAATTCTCTCAAGAGTTATGTAAGTTAGGAAAGAATCCCTAGTGATGTAGGAAAGCAGGCTATAGACTTCTTTTTTTGTTTGGGTTTTTGAGACAGGGTTTTTCTCTGTGTAGCCTTGGCTGTCCTAGAACAGTCTGACTGGGAACTCAGATCCTCTTGCCTCTGCTTCCCTATGCTTCTCAGTTCATTTAATTCACTAGCTACTTGAGTGTCCGCGTTGTTCAGGGGCTTTAGTATATGGGCTGCTGAAGCAAGTATTTAGCTACTTTGTCTTTTTTCTTAATTGTATGGGAGTATGACAGACAGTCTAGAAAACAAGATAGATGTGTCGCACAATACTTGGTGAATAGGTATCAGGAGCTATACTGCTGTCCAAGACACTTCATTTTCTATTTATTTTGTTCGGGACTGTCTTGGTGGGGTAAGAGCCTTGGGCAGAGAAATTATAAATTATTTTGAAATCTTTTGTCCTCCACATACTTAATGATTTAAGAAGAAACTTTAAAAATTATATAGCAGAATTGTTTTAGTTGTGATAATCATTATGGGTGTTATGCTTGGCACTTTCCTGAGTACATTGTTTCTGTTCTTAAAGTTGGAATGGGTGACATGCCTCAGTGGGTAGAGGCACTAGATTCCAAACCAGACAACCTGAGTTTGATTTCTTGCCTAGCCCACATGGTAGAAGAGAGCCAGCCACTGCTCATTGTCCTTTGTCCACCGTGGACACTGTGCCCATGACCACAAATGCATTTAACTCAGAAACTGAAATTGGAAAAAAGTATAAATGTATGGAGTGCATGTGGTAATTTACTCTTACTGTCCTTTTAAAATGTGTAGTAGTGGAGCTGGCGAAATGGCCAGCAGTTATAAGCACTAGTTGCTCTGGCAGAGAACCTGGGATTCAGTTCCCAGCACCCACATGATAGTTCACAACTGTCTGTAACTCCAAGCCCAGGAAATCTAGTGCCTCTTCTGACTTCCAAGGCACCACACATGTGGTACACATACATATACTCTGAGATACTAAAATAAAGATTTTAATTACTTGTTACTTAATATCATAAACATTGTCACTGAGCATAACTACCCTCTCTCTCATTGCTCCTCCCATTTGTCCTCTTCATTCCTCTGGATAGCTTCACTTCTACTTTATTAAATATGCAACACGATTGTGTCTATCCACTGTGCATCTCCATGGTGTTTGATAATCTTGTTTGTCAGCCCTTTATTTGAATTTCATCAATTTCTCAACAAAATAGAAACGTGCATGTCAGGCCGGGCGGTGGTGGCGCACGCCTTTAATCCCAGCACTTGGAAGGCAGAGGCAGGCAGATTTCTGAGTTGGTCTACAGAGTGAGTTCCAGGACAGCCAGGGCTACACAGAGAAACTCTGTCTCAAGAAACCAAAAAAAGAAAGAAAGAAAGAAAGAAAGAAAGGAAGAAAACGAGCATGTCTGCATGCATGTTTCTGCTGGTTAACCTAGGCCCTTAGGCCTAAAATTGGTTTTCTTTGGGACAGCATAGGATCTTTACCCTTGCCTCCCTTTTCGCATGTGCAGTATAACTTGTATGCCTTTTTCCCTCTTAGTTGTTGAAAACTTTCATAGAATACCTCACTGAAAGACTTGGCTGCTTCGTTGGTTTCTATATGTGTGCTACTTTTATCATGTACTACTACTTTTGATGTTTCTTCTGCTGTGGCTTGATTTCTAGGGTATTTTAACTGCAGTGCCATTTTAAGGGTGTTGTATTTATAGCCTTTTGATGTTGTTTACAATGATGAATTCGCAGAAGTCTTAAGATTGAATTTTTTCCCTTAACTATAAATTCTAAAGGTACAGCTCTGATTGTAACCTCTTAAAAGAGACTGGCTTACTCACACACTTTAATGCCTAAAGTATTCCTTAGAAATTAGTTACTATAAAATGAATTTTGTATACTTTTTGAAATGTGATTGTTCTAAAACCTCTTTACAGTACACCAGGAGATTCTTCCCGGTCAAATCTTTTTGAAGATGCAACAAGTGCTCTTGGTGAGTGTCTAACTCAGAAAACATGTTGTTGGATGTCAGTGTCATCCTCTTTACCACACTGACAATGTCAGCTTCATGACCACTCACAATTAAACTTTAAAATGATTTGTTTATATTGTTAGTACTAGAGACTTTGATGTATTCTGCTGACTTCTTTAAAATCTCCTCTTGCAGTTAAGTACATCCATTGAAGCAAATTATTTTCCCACTGTGAACTTTATGTGGTCTTAACAGGTTTGGTCTGTGGATGGCCCTTATAGAAGTGCCTTAAGAAGGCCTTGCTGGTTTCTTTTGTGTACCTCATACTTGCTTGTTCACCTCCAGTCTTCATCCACTGTGGTGGCTTTTTAGATTTCCAACTGTATCCTGTTCCTTACATGGGCACGTAGTAAAACGTCCTTCTTGCTTCCAGTCTTTGATTTGACATATTTTAATAAAGCTTTCCCCTTTCCCTTCATCCCCAAACTATCAGCTCCCATGATTAAACCCCTACTGTACAGTTCATGTTTTTATTGTTTATTGGATAATATTCCTGTTTCTGTTTTTGTACAGTAGGTAAAAGGCTGGGATAGTTGCAGTCATCTGTTTGGGCTCTGGGCTTCCCAACAGCAGCATTCCAATGGCTCTAAAAACCCTTGGGGGCGGGGGGGAGGAATAACATATCAGTCCTGAACTACTTGGGCTTTAACTCCTCGATACTCTCATGTATGTAGAGACAAAAATGTAGATGTTTTAAATAGTCAGCCCATGATTATCTGGGTATATTAAATTCAGGATTTCATCTTAGAGAAACTGTCCTGGGACAACACTGCCACCAAAAACTTGAGTAAGCATGTGTTCATGAGACTGAAGGCATACTACTTCATACACGAAAAGCCATAACTTGTAGAGAATTGTTATAAAGGTATTGGAAGAACTAGACAAGAGGATTACTTAGAGAATGGTAAACTATTCTGTAGGTTCAGAGCTAGAGGCAGTTGGCACTCCCTAATGTTACTAAAGGTTCTGGTTGTTACCAGTATCGCCACAATAGAGCGCTTTGGGACTCTTGACTGGGAGCCTGGTAGATGATGCTTCTTGTTGTTGCTGCTGCTGCTGCATCTGAACCTCAGCTGCTGCTGGTGATGTTTTTACTTACACACTTTTTAAGAAGAGGAGCAGAACAGTTTATGACTTGGTCAAGGAGACAACAAATGGGAATGCTAATATCCCTTATATTTATTTATGTATTTATTTCACTGGGTCATTCCACCTCAGCTTTATAATCCCAGGGTCTCTGCTCTGTTGAATCCCTGCTTCTGTAACTTCCCATTTGGCTTTTGTGGTTTGTCTCAAACCATTCTTCTCAAGCACTCTAGTAAATATTATTCCTGACTCTAATTGTGTGCTTTCTGTGGTTCTGGGTTAGGCCATAATTAAACATTTGAACTGTGGGGATGGCTGAATACAATGTATATGCTGTGAGGATTCCCTACATGAATTGTGCTACTACTCATTTCCCTCTGAACTTGCAGACTTGTTTATTTAAATTTCCAAGGGGGAATCTGCAGCCTCCCAAGTCTTTGTTCCCTTACTTTCGTCAGTGTGCTTGCTGTTGTTCATAGGTGACAACATGGCTGCTGGTCACTTAAAGTAGAGGGCAGAGTTGGGAGCAGAGAAGGGAGACCATAACCAGTCCACTTTCTGAGGTGCTACCCAGAACACAAGTGGGAAAGAAAATAGTTTTGACAAGAAGTGAGTTGAGGGTGGGAGTAGCTTTTATTCAGGCAAGCTGCTGTCCATCTGGGGAGATTGGAGATAGCCTGTGCATTAGTGACTCAGGCATAATACTTGTACCTCCATCCCTGGTATGAAATTGTAACTTTCCCAACCTGTGTTTCCCATCAGTTTGAAAATGCAAGGTGTCAAAAGAAAAAGATAAAGCACAGTCTTATTATTGTATTGCATCAGAATTGATTGTTTGAAATATGTACAGCAGTGGACTTGGGCTCTTGTGAGATGGCATTTGTCTTTATGTCTCTCTCATACTGTCCTTACTGGCCTTAAACGCACAGCAGCAGCCATCCAAATGGAATTGTAAGAACGGTCCCCAGGTCCTGGCTCCCTTGTCTCTTACTAACAGGTTGCCTTCCCTGTCTTTCTTGCATGTGTACCTGGTATTTCTATTATGCATATAAAACCTCCTAGTTTTCTGTTACTTTTGTAAGTTACCACAAATTTAGTGGTATAAAACAGTTTGTTACCTGGCCATTTTTTGTAGGTCAGAACCTTTGATATGGATCTTGCTGACTGATACCAAGGAATCAGCAAGAATGTATGTTTGCGAACCCTTTCTCCACCTGTAAAAAACAAACAGCAGAGCTCTGGTTCTGCTTTTCTCTTTATTGTCTCTAACCCTGTTTCTGTCCCACTTTACTTTTACCTTTGTTGATGACATTAGGCACATCTGGAAGGTCAGTTCGGTTTATTATACATATTTATCCTCATATTTATAGGTTCTGGAGGTTAGAATGTGGACATTGACTTACTACATTGTTAATTGTCTTCACCTAGCATAACAGTGTATGAAGTATAGATATCATGCAGTCAAGAGCCATGGAGAGAATGTTTGTTGAATGTTCCTGTACTTTTTTTTCCCTTGTCCCCCACACACCGGTTTAGTGACAGGTCAGTCTTATGAGAATATGGTAACTGAGATCATGTCAATGGGCTATGAACGAGAACAAGTAATTGCAGCCCTGAGAGCCAGTTTCAACAACCCTGACAGAGCTGTGGAATATCTTCTAATGGTGAGAAGTGTGTTTTTCTTGTCTCTTTCAAACTCTTAAAGAAGTTAAGATTTTAATAGATGAATTAACAATTCAGTGGAGAGTATTATATGATAGCTAGTCCCCACTCCTCCTCCCACACAATATTAACATTTTGTGTTGCTAAAATGTAACCTGGAAAATATTCTGAAATGATTTATTTAGGGAATGATGTGAGGTGAGTTATGAAGTAGCTCTTCTTTGGGGTAGTACCTTTCACACTACTGAAGCTCTGTGAAGGCAACTGTATAATTGAACAGAGTGACACCCTAGATCTGTTAGGAATGACTTAGAGTAAAATTTCAGTTATCCTCTGTGAGGAAGCAGCATTAACTTTTCTGTTTGAGAATTTGATGGATGTTCTGGACCCTGAATCTGCTAATACTCTTGTAACTTCGTGTGAAAAATGGCTGTTGTGAGTTCTTGTGGTATAGCCCCTGTTAGCCACTGCTCTTTCTTCTTTAAGTGAATTTGGCTTTGGTTTAATAGGGAATAAACTCATTACCATCTGTTAAAGTCTAAGAATTTGATGGATTTTAAAATGGGTATAACTGCCATTTGTTTAAATCTTGCGCATCAAAATAGAAAATCTGAGTGTACTTTTTAAATTGTAATTTCAAAAGATAAATGCTTGAAACATACGAAAAGCATCATTTGAAGATTTATTTATTTCATGTATGTGAGTACACCATAGCTGTCTTCAAACACACCAGAAGAGGGCATCGGATCCTATTACAGATGGTTGGGAGCCACCATGTGGTTGCTGGGAATTGAACTCAGGTCCTCTGGAAGAGCAGTCAGTACTCTTAACCACTGAGCCATCTCTTCAGCCCGAAAAGCATTATTTGAAATGTAAACTATTAACATTACATACCAATTTGTCCATCTTTAAAGTTTTTGTTTTTATGTATGACGCTTCTTAGGTGATATTTGTTTAGAAGCATTAGGTCAGTAGAGGAAACTTTGTTGCTTGTCCACCAGTTGCCTGGTTCATGTAAACACAGTCCTTTGTTTCACAGAATGACAGATTATGAAAACCTCTGCAGCAAAAGTTGCCTGGAATCCATGGGCAGCACGAGTTGTTGCTGTTACTGGATAGTACATCTGTCTGTCACTGGAAAATTCTGTTGAGCAATGCTACCTTGTGATATGCAGCATTGTTCTGGGCTACTTGTAAGATTTCATAGGCAGACATGTATTGTACACAGACAGTGCTCAGTAAGCTATAATTGTTTTGCTGTGTCTAATAGTTAGCGTGTGTGTATGAGAGAGAGAGAGAGAGATATCTTAAAATGTGGAAATTGTTTTGGCAGGGAATCCCTGGAGATAGGGAAAGTCAGGCTGTGGTTGATCCTCCTCCCCAGGCTGTGAGTACTGGAACTCCTCAGTCTCCAGCAGTAGCTGCAGCTGCAGCGACCACAACAGCAACAACCACCACCACTTCTGGAGGTAAAGTGACTGTCAGATGGCGAATGGTCTTGAGTTTTTAGTGTAAGATTGTTTAATGGTTAAGATTCATTCCCAGAACTCTTGGATAAGCCTTATGTTTTCTTCACTCACAGTAGAAAGATTCTCTGGCTTTTAGTGTACACCAGTGTTATCAGAGCTTACGCTACTAGTTTGCTCTGAAAAACGATTATTCACAGTTTGAATTCATTGTCTGATTTGAATGGATGGCTCGCTCACCTTGCTAAGAATGAATCATTTCAGGCAGGGTGTGGAGACACACTCCTTTAATTAGAGCATTGGAAAGCATCTGAGTTTGAAGAAACATAATCTACGCAGCAGAGTTCTCAAACAGCCAGGATACATAGGGAGAGGGATGCTAGCTCAAAAAATGGTGATAGTGGTGGAGGCAGTGGTAGTGGTTAATTTCAAAAAAGCTGTTTTTTGTTTGTTTGTTTTTTTGTTTTGTTTTGTTTTTTGCTTTGGTTTGAGAGCTTGTTCTCATTTTGGCAGACAGTTGAGACTCTAATATAGTGGAAAGAAGAGACATAACTCTGGCTCAGATTTTAGTATTTCCTATTCACCTACTAGGTAAATTTGGTCTCTGGGTCTCACTTTATTATTACATATAATATAGGACTAAATACCCATAAACATACATATGTTTCTTTTTGGGAGCAACTGCAATATGCAACATCACAGCTTTTTATTTTGGTAGAGGACACCAGGTTTTTGTGATGGTTCACAGGGCATTGTGGGTGGGCTTGCCTCTGAGTATTCTTGCCTTTTTCTAGTAGTAGTATAACTTCTAGAGCAAAGGTGGCAGACACATTGTGGTTTGGAGAGTGTGACTTACTTTATAACACACGAACTCAAGTCATTTTCGTATATAATATTTTCTATCTGAACGATGGTTTAACTACCTGCTGTTAAGATGCACTTACTGTTTTTATTTTGAAATGTTTGTATTTCAGGTCACCCCCTTGAATTTTTACGAAATCAGCCTCAGTTTCAACAGATGAGACAAATTATCCAGCAGAATCCTTCCTTGCTTCCAGCTTTGCTACAGCAGATAGGTCGAGAGAACCCTCAGTTGCTGCAGGTGACTAATCCATATTAATTTGGAAAATGGGGTTGAAATGTTTTGTCTTGTACCTATGATGTCTTGTATCTATGAACCCAGAGCCTATGTTCTAGGTAGAAGAACAAATAAAAAGATTGATTAGCTTATATTGGGTGACAAATTAAGTGTGGGAAATATTTATTTCCTCTTTCAGATTTCCCAGACACAGTAATGTATTTGAGAATCTGAGAGGGTGTTTTACTTTGTAAATCGCTTTTGCTGCTAGTGGGACATTGCCGCTTAGAAACTTACCTATGGGCATACTTCGTGTTCAGACCAGAAGATAGTTGAGTTTTATACAGTACAGAGTAGCCTACTAGTATGGAAGATAAAGTATACAGGAAGTGTAAGTCCTCTACTTAGACACATGGTACATGGTAGCTTTCTAATGTTGATTTTTTATGAATGGAGTATTTTTGAAAAAATTTGCATTCTTTCCATTTATCTTTTAAAACTGTTGTGTTTCTTTAATAATAATGTAAGAATTCACTGGAAATTCGGTTTATTGTAGGACTCAGGGATTTCTAAGATGATCTTCTGCCTCTGCCTTCTAAGTGCTGGACTTAAAGTGTGATTCCTCATGCCTGGCTTATCTTGTTTTTATTTAAGATTGCTTTTTTTTTCTACAGACAGTAATTATGTGTTATTTCTTCTGTTTTTTACATCACTACAGCAAATTAGCCAACACCAGGAGCATTTTATTCAGATGCTAAATGAACCAGTTCAGGAAGCAGGTGGTCAGGGTGGAGGAGGAGGTGGCGGAGGAGGCGGTGGTGGAGGTGGAGGAATTGCAGAAGCTGGAAGTGGGCACATGAACTACATTCAAGTAACACCTCAGGAGAAAGAAGCTATAGAACGGGTGAGTTTGGGTACAGTTTGGGTTCGTTGGTCACCCTAGCACCTGGGCTAGTGGCTCCCATTGGCATGCAGCTTGACATTTCTGTCCCTTGCCCCAGGGACTGCAATAAAGACTGGCTCTTAGCCACATCCCCTGCTGTTGTCCTTTCTTGGCCCCAATAGCAACAAAGTACCTTCTTGAGTAAATTAAGTATGAATATTAATTGGTTAAAGTACTAAACATTATACCTAATTCAAAATCATTCATTTTTCATACTTACTTTGCTACTGTTTCCAAAATGTTAAATATCTATGTGAATTATATACGAGTGGTATACAATAAACACGGGACGTTAACTGTCTCTTTCTGTCTTAACAAGTGGACTGGTACAAGCTTGGGCCCTTCAGTAGCCTACGTCTTACGATGCTGTGATCAGTAACTCAGTTTCTCCCTTATTTTTTACATTGTTTTTACATTGGTTTTTTGTTTTTTGTTTGCGTGTGTGTGTGTGTGTTTTCACGTTGTTATGAAGTGTTTTGAGATGATAATCAGATAGAGGCCTGTGTTTACAGAGATCTCTGCCTCTCGTGTTGAGATTAAAGATGTGCTTGCCCATGTCTGCCTTTAATTTTCTTCTGTACTTAGACTTCAATTGGATTCTCGTTGTAGCTGTTCTTCTTTTTCTTTGTGATTTTTTTTCTGTTTTCTTGGTGTTATATAGAACATTGCTTAATCCATCTGAAAGCCAGGTTTACTAATTCTTCCAGAGAATACACAGATGGCTTTTCCGTGTAGGGCTTGTGATCCACTGTGAGTTCCTTTGGTATGGAGAACGAGTGGGTATCTGCTATTTTGCATGTGGATATCCATGTGTCCAGCACCAGTTGAAAAGACTTTGAAGTTATAGGTTCCTATAAAAAAATTAGTGGTGCATGGATGTGTCAGGGTTATTTGGGGATTCAGTTTTTTTTTGTTTTGTTTTGTTTTCACGCGGGGTTTCTCTGTGTAGTCCTGGCTGTCCTGGAACTCACTCTGTAGACCAGGCTGCCCTCGAACTCAGAAATCTGCCTGGCTCTGCCTCCCAAGTGCTGGGAGGTTCCGTTTTAATCTTTTAATTTATGTTTATCCATAGCCATCGAGGCCAGTACCTCACTCCTCACTACCTTTACTGCAGATTTCTAGGAAGGTATCAGGGTTTCAGGCTGGGGACAAGTTTTGTGAAATATGAAGTACATGTTTAACATACCAAAGTATACCAGGCCTCCAGTTTCTCTCAGCATCCCTCAGTCCCTAACTGTTACAGGGTGTGGCTGGCATACCCCAGCATGTTTGCTGAACTTTCCAACTCATGGGTTGGGCTTCCTCTCACCCAGTCGCTCTTCACTATATAATCCAGACATTCTGGTCTGGCTCCCTCCCTCCCTCCCTCCCTCCCTCCCTCCCTCCCTGTTTCCACAGCAACTTCACTGACCCTCCTGTGAGGTTGGTAAACCTGCCTAAGAGCTTCCCCCCAAGAAACCCATCTTTATACTTTAATTTGGCTTGAATTAGCTCATTTCTCCGGCAGAGAATAACTTCTCAGCAAGTTTGAAATCAGAGTGTGTGGAGTGCTCCAGTTTTGTTTATAAAATAATTGTGACTGTTCCAGATCCCTCATTCTACTCTGTAAATCTCAGGATGAGCTTGTCTAGTTTCTGGGGGTAGAACTTTTGGCTGAGTTTAGAGTCCTTATTATGCTCACCCTGGAAATGAATTTGAGAAATGTCCTGTATCCTTTTTTCCCTCTTTTTGGTTTTTGGATTTGTCATTTGAGGCATTCTTGATATATAGTAGCCTGTGGTGGCTTTCAGCTTGGTATGTGGGTAAGGATAATTTTGAAGTCTTGATTCTTCTGCTTTGTTAACCATCAGAGTGTGATAGAACAGCATCGTGACACCCCAGCACCTGTGAGGCAGAGTCTTGAGACTGTGTGGTAAGATTGTTTCAAAACAAAACAAAAAAAGCAACTAGTATACTATAGCTGTAGTCATTAAAAATTAATTTGCTGGCCCGTGGTGGGACCTTTAATCCCAGCACTTGGGAGGCAGAGGCAGGTGGATTTCTGAGTTCAAGGCTAGCCTGGTCTACAGAGTGAGTTCCAGGACAGCCCGGGCTATACAGAGAAACCCTGTCTCAAAAAAACCAAAAAAATAAAAAATAAAAAATTCTACTACTTTTGAGTTTATTCCTAAGAACTATTCTCTCTGATGCTGTTAGGAATTGTTCTTTTTATTTTCAAAATATTCATTATTAGTTGCATAGAAGTACAGTTTGGTTTTGTGTGGTGATCTAATATTCCCCAAAATCTTGGCTGAACTCATTTGTTACTTTTATTTCCATGGAGTTTGCTGGTTAGGGAAGTTTGCCTTCAATAGTAGGGTGTAAAGACTTTGTCATAACAAGTTAAATACTTTTTCTAAGTTTATCAAAGGATCATCTTTCATTGTTACAAGAAATGTATTCTATATATAGAAATATCATTTGCATTCCTGGGATAAAGCCCACTGTCCATTAGATAAAGGTGTTTGATTCAATCTTGTGATATTTGGTTGAGGGTTTTGGTACCCATATTTATAACAACTATTACTTTGTAGTTTCCTGGTGGTGGATATCTTGTTTTTTAGTATTGGGGAATTGTGGCCCCACAGTAGGAGTAAAGGGTGGTTTTGGAAGAACTTTGCATTTCTTTTTTTTAAACATTCTCCTGCTGTCAAGACCAACAAGTTGCCTTAGAGTGCTGGTCACTTTCTTTGATTTCCTTGGTGCTCTGTCTGACTGTACTGTACTGTGACTGAGAGTGGTGGCATTAAGTCTCCAGGTGGAGCAGTATTGCTGTTTTTTCTTTTCTGTGTTAGTTTTGTTTCCTTGGTGTATTTCTGGCCCTTGTTATATATACGTCTATCATTATATTTTCTTTGTCGTAAACATGCCCTTCATCTCTGGTACCAGTTCTGTCTAGTAACTAAAGCTACTGTAGTTGTCTTTTGGTTATCTTGTGCATGATGCTATCTTTACAGTCTAACATCTTTGACTTTAAGTCTATGTCTCACTGCAGTGTGTTACTGAATTGTCCCAACTCTTTTCTGTTAACTTCAGCTACCCCAGTTTTAATTTGGACACAACATCGATAACAAATTCGTTTTTGAGATTCTTCTATTTTAATTTATAAATAGCTTCTTGTGCTAAATTGAGGGTTTTTTTTTAGTTTGTTTTTGTTGTTGTTTTTCCAGTTCTTAATAGTCTCCTTTCTGTAGTGTATAATAGAAAGTTTTTGAGACAGTTGAGGGTATTCATCTGACTGAGAAGTAATAATTCTATATAGTAAAGTATTTAGTTATCTTGAGAGTTTAAAGGCTTTAAAAGCAGTGAGTATTAGATCTTAGGTAATTTTAATGGAGTTTAAATAAATGAGATTAAATAGCTGATTGGGGATTCAAATATGCTGTAAATTTAAGCACAGTTGTCTTCATTTCACAATACATCATGGTACTGTAATTGATCCAACACTATAAAGTGTTGACTAAGGCAAGGAACTAAAGAGCAACATTGAAAGGTACAAGCTATGTTAAGAAATGAAACATTGATACTTGGATGTAAAGTGAATAAATAAATTTAACAAAAAAAAGAAGAAATGAAACATTTGCTTTTTCAAAAAGTTGGTGTACAAGTTAAGGTAATATTTCCATGTGTTCTCCCCCTTTCTTAAACCGTCTGTTACTAAAGCCGTTTGATGTCCATATTTATCTGTGGTCATTTACTTTTAAATCAGGACAGTTAACTACTGGTTTTTAGTGTAGATACTAGAACGGACTAAATACTTTCTAGTTCTAGTTCTTATACATTCTAGTAAGTAGAGTGCCTGTTAATCTCCTTAACTCAGAACAACATTTTTTTTAAAAAGTATTTTGGATGGTCATAAATTTCTTCCCACCCTAAGAGTGTGTTGAACCGTGAATCCAGGTCCGAGTGAGGCTAAGCTTGTGACATTTCGATGAGCATTTTCTATCGTGCTGTTTGTCTAAAGTGTCCAGGGGCAGGGTTGCAATCCCTAGTATATAAAGCAAACTTATTCACCATAATTGATGAATTGAATTTAATTGCTTCCTTTTTTTCCCCCTCCAGTTAAAGGCATTAGGATTTCCTGAAGGACTTGTGATTCAAGCATATTTTGCTTGTGAGAAGAATGAGAATCTGGCTGCCAACTTTCTTCTACAGCAGAACTTTGATGAAGACTGAAGGGACTCTTTTGTACCTCACACTCACACCAGTGCATTACACTAACCTTGTTCACTGGATTGTCTGGGGTGACTTGGGCTCATATCCACAATATTTGGTATACGGTAGTAGATTGGTGGGGGTGGGGGTGGGGAGCTAGGACATAGGGCAGGGATACATACAGTGCATGTCTGCTTCAGTTAGCAGATGCTGCAGATCCACACAATGTAAAATACTATACAACCAAACATCCGCCTTTACAGGGCTTTATTCTTCTAAACAGTAGGTAACGTTTCCTGGGTTTCATTCTTTCTAGTGTACTAGATCCAGAAATTTAGTGTGATGCCCTGCTTTCTCTTTTCTTTGACTTAACATTGGTTTCTGAAAGAATCTTTGCTACCTAGAACCTAAAGTCTGTTTTATGGCAACACTGGATAATGGCTTTTTGAAATTGAGGGGGAAAAATTGGAGCATCTGTAAACAGAAATGCCAAATTATTGATAGTCATTGTTGCTGCTTCACATCAGTATGAAATTGATGCAGAAGGAAACCCATTCTTCATGTTCAGTGCTTGGGGTGGGGAGGGTAGAAAGGGGGCTTTTTCTTAAAATGAAGATAATTACTGCTATTTTAAAATTTCTTGATTATTGAATGTGAGCCCCTCTAACATGATTTGAGAAGCTGTATACATATAGGCAGAGTTATTTTCCTGTTTACATTCTTTGTTTGTTTGGGGGGAAATTGGTAGGTGTCTAATTACTGTTTACTTCATTGTTGTATTGCAGTAAAAGATTCAAAACAACCATTGCATGTTTGCTTTTGATGTATCCCTTTTGTGAATTAGCACTTTGGGGGCCAATGAAGAAACTTTGCAGCATTCACTCCCCTCCCCCCTCCCTTTTCCTCAGTAGAAACGTGTTTGATCAGCAAGTCGTGAGTCAAACTGCTGCCTTTAAAAAAAAAATCACAAAAGGCTGATTCAGTTCAAAATTAATGCAGATCTTTCACAACTGGGTTTCTGATACTTGTGGATGTTTTTCTTTATTAGATAAGAATGTATCACCATTAAATCCATTAGTATTACGTTGCTTTCAAAGAGAAGGTGGGTGGAGCTATAATCCAGCATCTTTTACTGCTTTAAAGATGGGAGCAAACTTTTTGTATGGTTGGGAGATGTGGCTGGAAAGTACTTTGGAAAATATACAATCAAGATATTTCGTCACATATTAAAAGAAAAATCTCAATCACAGTGTTGGCTTTTATTTGGATTTTGCTCATCCTGGTTTTTCTTTGGAAACTCCCTCATTGGCATTGCTATTTGATTGTAAAGAGGGGCCCAGTGTCAGCTTGTTGAATTTGTCAAATCTTTTCCTGATCATAAATGAGATTATTGAAGGAAGTAATGTTTTCCACTGTCTGATACTGTGTAAGAAGATGGCTTTGCAGACCGTCTGTGCAGTTTCTGGCAGTGTGCTCACCACCACTGTGATGACTCCTAAGCTTTCATGTGCTCAGAACCTGTTTCATGAAAATAAATGAGACCGTGATTTTTCCTTCATGATGTACCATGTTTAACTTTGATGTATTTATTCCGTAAACTTGGTAGGCTGTTGGATGTGTATTGCCCATGTGCTTTACATTGGATAATGTGAGATGTCTCAGGAGAATGAAACAAAATGCATCATTCTTTCAAGACAGAACAGCAGTGGGTTAGGGAGAGGGGTAACATTGCCAGTGGGATAGGGGAATGCTTTCATTTGTTCTGTCTGCTTCCTTACTGCTCAGAATGTTAGCATAAGACGGCACAGGAAGCTTATAAAAAATAGCAGCTGTTGTTTCTCTTTGGAAAGTGACAGCAGAAGTTGGTGGCATGGAACTTCTGTCCTTGGACACAGACCTGCACATAGTAGGAGTAATGATTTCCCCCAGAGGACAGCACGGCCAGTGTGACCATTTCTTCCTCAGCTGAGACACCATACATGAGTGAAGTGGGCTTTCGTGCCTGTTGCTCTTACTGCTAAATTAGATAGTTTTGGTAAATATCTTTAATAGAGGTGACTATTGGACTTTTGAATCTTGCATCTTTAGTATTTTTATTGTTTAGCTGCTCGATAGGAAATATGAGGAGCCTGAATTTATATTTGTAAAATTATTTTGCCATCTTCTAGTCAATATTTTGTTTCGTTGTTTAAAAGTACTGAAATGTTCCACCCTGTTGCGTTTTCCTGTACTAGATGACTAGGATTCCAGAGAATTGACTATAAAGTATTTTCAACACACCTGACATTGCATTTCTCATTTTTTAAGATTCTTAAGTACAAGCTTAGATGGGAAGTAATACTGCTTCCGTCACCAGTACTTGTCCTCGGTGGAAGTTGATTGGTGTATCATTTAGGAGGCCAGCTGTAGAGTCCGGGTTCTCAGCTAACATGTGGACGCAGTAGTGGAATACCTGATAGGCTATATGACTCATGAAGGTTCATGAAGGTACTTAAATTAATAGATGGCACAGAATTACCAATTCCCCCATTTCCAGTACCCAACCCAAAAGTGATAACACAAAGAGAGTAGTGATTTCTTTCAGAAGGGTGGGGACTTCCTGATCACATATTCCCTGCACCCGCCCAGAAAAATGACCAGGTTAGAAAGTAATTACCATACAAGTAAAATCTGGTTTACCGCTGCAAGTGACAAATGGTCTTTACCTTTGTTTTTGTTTTTTTTCTTTTTTAAGATGGTTTCTCTGTGTAGCCTTGGCTATCCTAGAGTTCACTGTGTAGATCAGGCTGTCCATCCTCCCTGCCTCTGCTTCCCGAGGGCTGGGATTAAAAGTGCACCATTGCTCCAGGCACAGTCTTTTTTTCAAGACAGAGTTTCTCTGTATAGCCCTGGCTGTCCTGGAACTCACTCTGTAGACCAGGCTGGCCTCGAACTCAGAAATCCACCTGCCTCTGCCTCCCAAGTGCTGGGATTAAAGGCGTGTGCCACCACTGCCCGGCCAGTCTTCATATTTTTAAATGATACTAAAATCAGATTCTGTGGAGTGGAAATGAGCACATGTCATTGTCCCTCTGGTTTTGTACATGCTCATTTAACTATTAAGTCCTAAGTAAGGGTTACTGTGAATTACTTACCTGGGATAAAGCCTAAAACAGTCCTAATTTGTCACAGAAAATGTTCAACCTTTCCTGTTCTCTGGCAGTGCGTCTTTTGGTTTCTTTTTTTTTTTTTTTTTTTTTTTTTTTTTTTTTTTTTTTTTTGGTTTTTCGAGACAGGGTTTCTCTTTGTAGCCCTGGCTGTCCTGGAACTCACTCTGTAGAACAGGCTGGCCTTGAACTCAGAAATCTGCCTGCCTCTGCCTCCCGAGTGCTGGGATAAAAGGCCTGCGCCACCACTGCCCGGTGCTTCCTTTGGTTTCTACCTTGCCACGATGGGACATGACTTCATGTCTTGACTTAGTTTGGTTCTTATGTGGGTATCACAAGCTCCTAAATCCTTGACATCTCCACTGGGAGTATCTTGTGTCTGATATGTTAACCATCTGGCCTTGGGCTGCTTCAGAGTTTCTCCATTGCTTCCCAGGGCTTGTTCTTGTAGGATGGTGAGTTAGTAGGTGCATCTGTAGATCAGAGGCCTGCAGTCACAGTGCAGGATGAAAGGCAAGAGAAGAGCGGTTTGGCTGGTTTAACTGATTGGGTTTCAGGATCTTTTTCTGCTGTTGATTGGCAGAGGAAATGGGAAGGGTGGTGGGGCAGAGGTGTGAACTTGTCAAGGAAGCATTGTCAGTAATGGGAACTGCAAGAAAGCTCAGGAATCTATTGGAGAGAGCCTTCCCTATCAAGAGTTTATATAACTGGTCTCAGATTATGTTCTCACTCCCCAGGGGGGCTGAGACCAAAGAAGACCAAGTGGTCATTGTCATCCTAACATCCTCCAGGAACAGATGAAAAAGCTGTCATCCAGGCTTGTGCCTCCTGCTATCAAGCTGTTTCCTATTTACTGTTTAACTGCTTTTAAATGGCCTTGTTTTCAGGACTTGCTTCTTTCCTTGGGTATGCAATGGGTAGTAGCATTTCCCTGTGTTGCACAAGTCTTTCCTTGATATGCATGTGAAGTTGCTTCTAGGATCTCTCCACTTCAAGGACCCCAAAGTCTCATAGATGCCTAAGCACCACACCATAAAAATGTGTATAACCTGTTGAGTTCCCATGGTTTATCTGCAGACAACTTGCAGTACTCAATATGAAAGCCTTTGAATAGTTCCTACACTTTCTTTTAGGTGAGACGAAAAGTATATGGTCAGCACGGGTGCAACTTAGAACAAGTCTCCCTCACTCCGTGGCTCTAGTCGGCCTGTAGTGATGTAATCGTGGTTGGTTTTATCTCCATTCCTGCTCCAGTCCCTCAAGTGGGATTCCA
Organism: Grammomys surdaster; assembly: GCF_004785775.1. NCBI lineage: Eukaryota > Metazoa > Chordata > Mammalia > Rodentia > Muridae > Grammomys > Grammomys surdaster. The sequence goes on from NW_021604782.1 coordinate 5,398,108, forward strand.
AGAATACCACCACTCCTGGCCTTGAACACTTGATCTGCACTTAGTTGGGTGTGTGGATGAGAACTCAGGAGACCCATGGTGTAAAGATGGGGAAACTCTATCCTCATTGCTCTTAGAAGGATTTGTGTTGAGTCGGCATTCTCCAGAAGCATGGGACCAATAAGAGATTCAGACATCGATATGAGAAAGGCTGAAGAGCTGGAAAAGCTAGTAGCAATTCGGTCCAAGGCCAGGGAGTTGAAAAGGCTGGACTGTTGGAGTGGGATGATGCTGGTACGTGCACGAGGTGTCACAGTTGACAGATTGAAATTCTGATTGCCTAGGCCAGTGGGTTGAATATCTCGTCCTAAAAAGAAAAAAAAAAAACAATATGTCCTGCATATTAGATATTTACATTATGATTCATAACTAGCAGAATTGCAGTTATGAAGTACACAAAAACTGTATTAAAGGGTCACAGCATTAGGAAGGTTGAGACACTGGCTCAGACTGTGGACACATCTAGACAACACTTTGCTAATTGGGTATCCCTACCTGGGTCATAACTGAGGTAACTAACCACTACAGACTGCTTTCTGTCCCTCCATGCTTACATGGATCCTTAGAATAGAAATGCTACTTTAAAGACTAAAGCAATGTCTGACCAGATGCTGGCTTAGGTTATTAACAGCTTCCACTCTAGTATCAAACTCCCAGAATTACTTGAAAACTGATTTTAAGGTGTTCAGTTGTACAGTCACAGAAGTTGCATGCACATGTGGAAACACTTGTATCACTTCAAACCTGAAAAAAAAGTTTACTGAGAAAAAAATGCTTACAGTGATTTAGAGTGGGGGACTGCTTATTCAATTGTTTGATCCTGGGATAACTTCTGTAACTTCTCAGCATTTTAATGTGTAGTTTTAAGTGTATAGTTTCAGGCTTTTTTTTTTTTCTTTCTAGATTTTCTTTTGATCTGTTAGATTTGTTTGATCATTTTGACTAAGATATTGTTCTAAGGAAATTAAAACTTAGTCATTAAACATTTCATGTCTCTATTTGAGACTAATCTTAATGTAGTCCTATGTACAATTAGTCTTACTAGTCCTGGAATTTACTATGTAAGTCACAGAAATTCATTAGCATCTCCTCACAGGTGCTTGAACCAAAATCATGTGCCCCCATGCCCAGTGACTCCTACTCATTCTGAAATACTGCAATTCAATTGGCTTTTATAATTTTGCACCATTTTTTTCAAATGTAGTACTATATATAAAATAATATATAATAGATATTTAATTTGCAGAAGAACATGGAACTAAACAAAGAACTTCCTTAACCTCATGTCCACTTCTGAGAACGCTTTTCAGTTTTGCGGCTATCCCAGCAATGTCCACTGTAGCCAGAGTCCCAACCAGTTAATAAGCTGCTTTTAGTTTGTCTCAGTGCAGGCCCATTCTTTGATCTTCATGACTTCACTGCTTCATATTCCCAGGCAGCTGCCATGAAATAAATGTCTCTCATCACTGGACTTGGGCACAAACCTGTTGGGAAAAAAATGAGGATTGTTACTGTGAAGTGAGCAGTTTATTTCTCTTGATGTTTCTTTGCTTGAAGTGGGTGGCCCTACCAGGCTTCTGCGCTAAGAAGTTGATGGGGAGTCAAGTTAACCTTTTATAAATGTTTGTCACCTACTCACTTTAGTGTCTACTGATGCTTCTGAATCAGTTATTACTGTCATGGTTGCCGTTGGTGACTTTCAGACCAAGTGAATTTGTTAGTAGTTCCTATCCTGTATTCTTGTATCTTCCCCCTGGTGATCTGTACTGTTCAGACCTTGGCCTCCGGTTGTGCTCCATAGTACATAATGTGTTACTAGCCTTATTCCAGGGGTGGATTTGTCAGGCTCCAGCGTGTGTGCTGTGCCAGGACCTAGCCAATCTGACTGGTTTCTTACTCCCTGGCATGCTTCTACCCCTCCTTGCTGCCTTGACCACTATTGCTGGAATAGTAGCTTTCTAAACTGTGAAATGAGAACTACTTGTCTTACTGTCTCTAAAGTCCAAACTCAGAATGCTACAGCTCCATGAGCTGGTCTCAGTTCCACTCACAGCTTATTTAGCACATTTTGCATAGGATAGAAGAGGTGATGTCATAGCCTCTGACTAGACCAAGAGAAGTGAGACTCCAGCCATTCTTGGTGGAACCAGAAAGCACAGAGATTGGCAATGCTCCAATACAATGAGTGACGTCCTTCTCTCTGATTATTTGAAAGTTGCTTATAAAAGGATTTGTTCTTATGTTTTTTTAAATATATATATATACATATATATATGTATATATATATACATATATATATGTATGTATGTATGTATGTATGTAACTGGACTGCTAGTGCTTGAGAAAGCCATAAGCAAGGGATCTCCTTGGAGTTTGAGTGACAGCAGTTGTCACCCAGCTGGGTCCTAGGAACCAATCTTGGGTCCTTTGTAAGAGCAGTGTGCATTCTTTACTATGGAGGCATATCTTCAGCCCCTGCAAAAATTATTTTTATTAAAATGTATTTTTAAAAATGTGTGTGATGAATTTATTTTATGTAAATATTTAAAAAAAAAAACACTTTTTGGGCCAAGTCCTGTTGGCACTAGCCTCTAATCCCAGTACTTGGGAACCTGAGGCAGGAGAACTGTGGGTTTCAAGTCAGCCTGAACTCTGTTTCAAAACCACGCATCTTGACATTTAATGTAGGTAAGTGAAAACCGACACAAACTGAAACCTTGAGTTTCTCCGAGATTTTTTGAAGGGAAAGGAGGTCCTAGGACCCTTAAATGAGAGTGTTACCATGGCCGATGGTAGGTTTTCCATTTCACACTTAAATGATGGAGGAAGACCCTCTCAAAACTGCCCTGTTCCACTAGGCTCCTTGACACAAATTCATTTTCTTCGTTTTAAAAGAAATGTTAGATATTCTTAATAGTCATATACATACCACACTGAAATGTACCTCACCAAGTAAAGGTGAAGGTCTTTCTATGCGTGTGGGGTGTTTCTAGTTAAACTGGCATAATCAAGAACAATGCAGATACTTGCTTTACTTTATCTGTTCCTGGCTAATGAATACAAATTGAAACAAGTCTTGCTTTTGAGACATTGGAGAGAATCTTCCATATGGATATAAGAAGCTATGTAACTAAAACCAGTCTTCAACAGATTTTTGAGGTAGCATTCCCCAACTTTGTAAAAAGTTGGACATTTCTTAATTAAGTCCAAACATCTTTAGAAAGGGAAAAGTGTTGACAATATTAGTAGATCTGGAATTTTTTTTATATATAATCAACACTTTGATACAAACTAATTTTCCTTAAACCAGAATCAACAAAAATCTTACTTGCCATTCATAATCTGAATTCTGGTCATGAGGTAGAGCCTAGTTCATTAAAAGGCAGGAGACATTTGTGTTGGGATAGAAGTGGCAAAGGCGGTGTCTCATTAGTAGCCTTTTAAAGATAAGTCACTAAATCTGCCTCTTCCTACCGGTCCTGGGTTGCACTGTTGGGTTTTGCAAACTTCCATTAGGGTGTCCTCTCTCCAGATGAAGCCTTTGCTCTTGGCATCCATGTTAGAGTATCTGATGTGTCTTCCACCCACACTGATCATGAAGATCTTGTCCTGTCTGTTCCTTCTACAGTGTGGCATGTGGCACACTTCTGAACAGAAATCACCCCTTTCTCAACATGGCCCATTTGGTCTCTGGGCCTCACACACAACTGTTAGGACTCCCAGGTCTTCCCCGCCCCCCACCTCTGCCTGTCTATGTCTCCCTCCCCCCTTCCCTCCCGCCCTCCCTTCCTCCCTTCCTTTCTCCCTCCCTTCCTCCCTCCCCTCTCCCTTCCTTCCTCCCTCCCTCCTTCCCTCATCTCTGTATCTATCTTTCCACCTCACCTACCACCCAGGGCATCAGGTGTCCTGAATCCCTGGACTTAACCTTAAACTCACTATGTAGCTAATGATGACCTAGAATTTGTCTTTCTGGCCCCACCACCACTTGGATTACAGGCACAGACCACCATGCTTAGTTTACGTGGTCCTTGGAATTCAAACCTAGGGCTTTTGTACATGCTAGGCAAACAGTACCAACTGAGCCACTTGCTCGCTCACTGCTTGACTTTAAACCTCCTCTATAAACCTCATCCAATGTACATTTTCACACTGGCCCAGGCCTGTTTATCCAGATCTTTGTATACCCTGGCATATGTATATGCTGACTAGAAATTCTCCTATAGTCCTTTCTCTAATGAACTCCTATGCACCCTTAAAATCCCACTGGAACCCTGAAGGTTTTGTGGAGGCTTTTGTGTCTAGTGCCCTGAACAAGCAGCAGGAAAAACACACCTCTGATCATAGTTCTTTATTTGTGTAGTTTTTATGTACAGTGTGTCAAAGTTAAAAAAAAAAAAAGCTTGTTTTTATGGACAGTGTATCGAAGTAAAAATCAAAACATGTTCTTTTAGTCACATGGGGGCTGACCCCAAGAACTGTGGCTTGAAGCCTTTGAATGCTACTGGGTTGGGTTGGTTCACCTGACACTGAAGAGAGAAACATAAACAATCCAAAATAAGTGGTTTTCAGAACAGTCTGGAAAAAGGGAGGGAGAAAATCTACTCATTCTGCCCTGACTTGCCCCCTTGTGGTGAGGGCCAGTTTTGCAGACTCCCATAAGGTGCACAGGTAAGGATTGGACAGGGGAGGAAGAGCCAGAGCTCTTGGAAAAGTGGGGTCATCTGTCAGAGGAAGAATGCTCGCCTGAAGACCCGGCACACAGCAGCCTCGATTGCCCAGGCTCTATTGCGGAAGGGCGGTGGAACTGGACCTACAGGACTGCAACCTGAAGACTGCACAGATTGCTTAATCCTCAGGAGGCTGCTGTGGAGATGGAGAAAGGGGAGGGGGAGGGAGGGAAGGGAGGGAGGGAGGGAAAAAGGAGAAGAGGAAGAAGAAGGAGGAGGAGAGGAGAGAAGAGATAGCTAGCTAGCTGTGTGTTCTGGCCATCATAATTAGAACCCGCAGATAGAGGGTGGGAACACACCCCTGGCTCCTGGCCTCCACTTCATGCCAGAGATGTGGATATCAAGGAGCAGTGGAATTTTCTTTTAGTTTTTGAGATGGTCTTAGACCTTTGCCCTAACGCATGCCTGGCTGAAGGAACGGACAGAGGGCTAATGAGATCTGCAATCTAATGGATGCTCTCGCGCTCTCTCATAGTGCTCTCTTGTTTATATTGCTGTAAATTGGCTATCAATTTAGAAGAACTAACCTGTTCACTGATCACCTTTAAAACATCCACAGTGACTCAAAGCTCGAGCAGTCAGAGGCTGGGCCCAGCGGCTTTGGTGGAGTGTGCCTCAGCCTGTGATCCTACTGAAAGCCTGTTGTTTCCATTATCCGTTCCTGGCTCAGCCCAGCCGGAGCAGTGGCCCTCTTTTGGCTATGTAGATTCTTTAGGGAGAGATGGCTGTTGGGAGAAGGTCCAAGCATGCTGAGCAAAGTGAACCCAAACTACTTCCAAGTAGCCACTCTTGTGGCCCAGAACACGTAAGCTATTCTGTGCATCCATTAACACCACTACACTTGTGACTTGTGGCAAGCCAGAAAATCCGCCTTAGGATTTGTGGGCTCAGAACACAACATATACGCAGATGCACGCATCCATACAATGCAAATGGCAGTGTGTGTGTGCGCGCGCGTGCGTGTGAGCGTGCGCACAGGGATAAAAACAAAAAACAGACTAGACTTTCAAAACCTTGTTGCTCTGGATATGCCTTCTCATCATCCCCACTGTTTAAGCCTCAAAGGCTCGCCCCACTATTCCTTCCCTCTCCCCAGCCTTACAGGATCTCCCGAAATGCACCAGAGTCTCTCATGGCCGGAGCCCCATGCAAGAAAAACCTAACATGATGTCCCACAGTGTCCTGGAGTGCCCTTCAGTGCTCCATACTGACAGACTGAATAGCCTTCCATGACAACCTCACTGCATGGAGGCCCCCATGACCCTCCATGCTGGCCTGGTACCCATACATGACTCCTGTAACATTTGCTTTTGATGCAAAGCTGCAACCACCACCTTTATCTGATTTCTCTTTGCATTAAGACTCAGAGGTCCTCTAGGGCAGATCTTATGCCTTTGTGTGTCTGTATGTGACCAAGTATGTGCACATGTGTGCATTCACATGTGGAGACCAGAGACCCACATCTGGCATCTTTCTCTCCTAAATTTATTTTTTTTGAAACACAGTTTCTCACTGTTTCAGATAAACTAGCTAGCAAGCATGCCTTCAGGATCCGTGCTACCTTTGAAAACACCAGAACCAGGATTACAGATGAATGCCACCAAATTTAGCTTTTACGTGCAGGCTGGGAATAAGAACTTGGTTTCTTATGCCAGGCAGTGGTGGTGCATGCCTTTAATCCCAGCACTTGGGAGGCAGAGGCAGGTGGATTTCTGAGTTCGAGGCCAGCCTGGTCTACAGAGTGAGTTCCAGGACAGCCAGGGCTACACAG
>NW_021604782.1:5404654-5416582 GCF_004785775.1 Grammomys surdaster
GTGAGTTCCAGGACAGCCAGGGCTACACAGAGAAACCCTGTCTCGAAAAACCAAAAAAAGAAAGAAAGAAAGAAAGAAACCAGAAACCTCCGACCATACCAATAACTCATTACAATAATATTTGCATGTAAAACTGTTTGGGAAAAAATACTGTGTGGCACACTGCAGTCTGCAGTGTCACTTCAGTGACTAAATGTGCCATGGAGAGGTGAGAAAGGTGGCAGGATGGAGCAGCATTAGCACGTGGAATGGCAAGAAGTGGAAGTAGAGCTAGGCAGCAGTGGTGACCGGTGTCTGGGCATGGCTGTGATGGACAGAGGAACAGGCCATTGCCACATAGAGTCAGCAGGGTGGTGTAGTGTGCAGCAGCCTGGCTCTGCCCACACACACTGCTGCACAGCCACACAATCACCCTGGCTCTGAGCAACGGTAGGATGTCCAGGATGGAGAGCAGTTCATTTTCTGGATCGGGCCTCCTCCAACGACCTCCATAGTCTGGTCCATGTTGGTGTTTGTGGTCTGTACTGTGGCTTGGAGCTGTGTTGAAGTCTGTGGTCCATCCTGCCACCAGAATTCATGTGGAAGTCCATGATGTGGTTGCCACTGGCTGTTTTAAGCAAAAAAGCTTCTCTTGCTACCGTATTGACGACTGCAGACTCACAGTTGAGAATGAGAGACATTGAAGGATTCTGTGACAACTCCTCTCCCCCCAAAAAGAAGTGGTGTAGACAGGAAGCCTTTGAAGAGAGTCCTTAAAAATTGTGCTAGGGATGCTGAAGCCTAGCTCTTCCCAGTTGGAGGCTTCTGGAGGGGGTGGAGGAGTGGAGTGTGGTCAGTTAAGGGGCTAACCACTGGGAGTTTGACCCTACTCCAGGGAGTATATGGGCAACACAAACCGGACTTGGTGGGGATGTGGACTTGGGAGGAATGGGAAACAAGTGTGATAGAGTGACTGTATGAAATTCTCCCCAAATCAATAAAAATGTGATGTTGGAAAATTATATGCTTATATGTATATATGGTATGGGGAACATATATGAATGTACACTGGTGCATATGTAGAGGTCAGGGGACCTGACCTGCAAGAGGTAGTTATCTCTTATCACTCCTATCACAGGAAGCTTCTCAAAAGGCCCTGAGTAGAGACATCGTCAAAGGATTTAACCAGCAGAGGACCTGTACGTTTTAATAGTGACCTGACAAGCAAAGTGTGTCCACTAGTGCAAAAGGCATGACTGTAGCTAACTGATTGGATTTGAAGCCTGATCCACAGGAGAGAATCTATGCCTGGTACTGTGAATCTGGTTAAAAGCCCATGGCTCAGGGAGGTCATAGGCCCTCAGTCGGGAACTACTTTTGTTTTGCTAAATGGACATGCTTGTCAAATTAATGTATGTATGTAGTATGTACGTAACGTATTTGTTTATTTATTGGTTTTCTTTTTTTTTTTGGTTTTTCGAGACAGGGTTTCTCTGCGTAGCCCTGGCTGTCCTGGAACTCACTCTGTAGACCAGGCTGGCCTCGAACTCAGAAATCTACCTGCCTCTGCCTCCCAAGTGCTGGGATTAAAGGCTTCCGCCACCAACACCCAGCTAAAAATATATATATTATATGAGTACATTGTAGCTGTCTTCAGACACACCAGTAGAGGGCGTTAGATTCCATTGCAGATGGTTGTGAGCCACCATGTGGTTGCTGGGCTTTGAACTCAGGACCTCTGGAAGAGCAGTCAGTGCTCTTAACCACTAAGCCATCTCTCCAGCCCCTATTTATTGGTTTTCAAGACAAGGTTTCTTTGTGTAACCCTGATTGTTCTGGAACTCACTCTGTAGAGCTGAGTGCCTCAAACTCAAAGATCTGCCTTTGCCTCTCAAGTGCTAGGATTAATGTCGTGTGCCACCAATATGGCATCCAACTGACTTTTAAATAGTTGTATTTTCACCCATTTATTAGTTCTTTTTTTTTTTTTTTAAAGATTTATTTATTTATTATATATGAATACACTGTAGCTGTCTTCGGACACACCAGAAGAGGGCATCAGATCTCATTACAGATGGTTGTGAGCCACCATGTGGTTGCTGGGATTTGAACTCAGGACCTCTGGAAGTGCAGTCAGTGCTCTTAACCACTGAGCCATCTCTCCAGCCCCCCATTTATTAGTTCTGCTCCCAGTCTTTTCCAGAGAAGCTTCTTTTTGGAATGGGCAGCAGTCAATGCAGAAATTAATACTGATCAAAGTGTTAAACTTAACTGACTGTACAGTGCTCGTCCTTAAGTGGAACATTTATGAACCACCTGAATCCCAAGGCTCAGGACACATTATGAAGAAAAGGAGAGGAAAGAACGGGAAGAGCTGGAGCATAGAGAGGAGTGCTGTGAAGCACTGTTTTCTGGACACGATGTGACCTTTGCCCTAATGAGCTCATAGCAGCTATGGTTACTGTAAGGTCAAGCCTGCCAATATCCCAGCATGCATGAGGGAAGGATGGAGAAGACTTTGTCCCAGCTCCGGAGCTATTGGCAATTGATGGAGAGAAAAGGGGAGGGGGGAGTTGTTTTTCTTCAAGACTGTGGCCACTGGCATGTTGTACTTGATCTCTCCTGGATGGGCCCCCACACAGGTGCATACAGGCAGACTCAGGGTTTTTTGTTTGTTTTTAAGAAGAAATGAAGGTGGGAGGGAGAAACATTGGGAATGTTGAGGGAAGTGGGAAGGGAAATTGGGATGAATATGATTAAGTTCCATTATGTGCTTGTATGAAATTGTCAAAGAATAAACTTAGAAATCTATTTTGTAAAAAGCTACCAGGCCTAGTGCTAAGTATTTGTAACTTCAGGAGGCAGAGGCAGGAAGATTGTGAATTTGGAGCCAGACTAAGCTACATACTGAGGCTACATTTCTTTCTTTCTTTCTTTTTTCTTTTTGTTTGTTTTTGAGACAGGGTTTCTCTGTGTAGCCCTGGCTGTCCTGGAACTCACTCTGTAGACCAGGCTAGCCTCGAACTCTCGAACTCAGAAATCCGTCTGCCTCTGCCTTGCAAGTGCTGGGATTAAAGGCGTACGCCACCACCGCCCGGCTTAACTATATTTTAAAGTTTCTTTTTGTAATATTAGAGTGTAACCATAATTTTGAGAAACAAGACCAATTTTTAACAATGTAAACAATCTATTTTTTCTAAAATCAACACCAAGTACATTACTTTCATGTTACAAAGTTTGGCTGTCAGTTCTTATGTATCAATGTATGATAGTGCAGCTATTAATAACTCTTAAAGAGACATTGTTTTAAATCCTATCTTTATACATCTGGTTTCTGAATTACTCCAATCCTGAGTTACCAGTTTTAAGCCAACTTTCTGTTACCAAAGTTGCAAATTTTTAACCATACTCAATAACTTATAGGCCAATAATCTATAATAACCAAGACATGCAGAATATTCTTATACTTTTAAAACCAGTCAGAAACAAAAATGAAGTGGCTGCACACATTTACTTATTTAAACTGGACAAAATTTGTACTTTTTCTAGCTGTAATTTCATGAGAAGCACCTTGTCACCCGATGAACCCAATAATCATAGTCACAGATTTTTCTAAGAGAAACAACTGTCAGCTCCTTACCATAAAAGTCAACACCCCCCCCCCCAAAAAAAAAAACCCTGCTGGCTCCTTTAAGAGAGGCTTTTGTCAATGAGACCACAGCAGGGCTTCTCCAGCTATGCTAGAGTCCTAACTACAGGTGCAGGGCTCCAAAGGCCAATTGAAACTGCTTTTTATTTTTTCTTTCTCTCTGTTTCTCTCTGTTTCTCTCTGTCTCTCTCTGTCTCTCTCTCTCTCTTTCTGATCAAGCTCTTAAACTTTAATTTCGGGGGGACTTTATAAAGACACAGCAAACCGGGAAGTTTGGATGAGGGTCATTGCTTAGGGCTATCCCACTATTGAATGCTTATTGCCCCAGATCATCCCACTGTCATATCCTTATTCCCCTAGACCATCCCATTGTCCTAACCAGCTCCCAGGAAATGCCAGACGTTCTTTAAGTTTCTGGGATCTGAGACCCGAATGTCCTTTCTTAACCTTGTACTGACTAGTCTTTCCAGAACAGCAGGTAATTTCCTGAGGTTCTCTTAGAACAGCAGGTAGTTTCCTGGGTTTGGCTCCCGGCAGAAAAACTAGTAAGTAGCATCTATGGTGGTTCTCTTTCTCTTTAGAAATATCATTCTAGATGATATTTCTGTGTTCTGTGTTTTATAGTTCTAACTAAAGGAAATCTACACACATTATTCGTAAATAATGTAAAATGTAACTTTTTTTCCTCTTTATTTATTTTTAGTTTAGTTTTGACAATCTATGTTAGATAGATTTATGTCAACTTGACACAGGCTAGAATCATCTGAGAGAATGTCAATTTAGAAAATGCCTCTGTAAGATTGCGCTGTAGGCAAACCTGTAGAGCATTTTCTCAATTAGTGATTGATGGGAGAGGGCCCACTCACATCCCCACCCCACTGTAGGGGATGCCACCCTGGGCTGGTGGTCCTGGGTTCTATAAGAAAGCAGGCTGAGCCAGCCATGAGGAACAAGCCAGTAAGCAACACCCATCCATGGCCTCTGCATCAGCTCCTGCCTCTAGGTCCCTGCACCGTTTGAGTTCCTGTCCTGACTTTCTTTGATGATGAACAGTGATGTGGAAGTACAAGCCAAATAAACCCTTTCCTCCACAACTTGATTTTGGTCATGGTGTTTCAGTGCAGCAGTAAAAACCTTAACTAAGACCCAATGACATATATGCGTGAGATATATTGAAATTATAATAACCTCAGGCTGGCCTAGAACTTGATGTGTAGCCCAAGTGGACCTTGAAACCTCTGTCTTCCTGCCATAACCTCCCAGAAGTTGAGATCACACAGTTCTCTTGGGTGTTTGTTTTCAATTCAATTGTAATTTCAGTTGCAAAGCTAACAATTTGTAAAATTACAGGTAGGGCTGGGCAATCTGAGTTCCTAGAAGTTCAGTGAGTCCATAAAAGGTTGTATGCCTTTCTCTTACACTATTTGGTGCCGTGGAGACGTTCATTCAGTCAATAAAGTGTTTGCTGTGCAATCATGAGGAACAGCATTCAGGCTTTAGTGCATAGGAAGCAAATTCAGGTGTACACATCTGTAATCCCCAGACTGGGGACATGGTGACAGGAGGCTTCCAGAAGACAGCACCACAGGGATTCTCTCCATCTCCAGGGTTTACAGTTTTTCTTCTCCCTCTACCGTGATGTTCCCTGGGCCTTAGTGGGCATGACATAGATGTCTCAATTAGAACTGAGCATTCAGTCAAAACCTAGCTCAAATGTGAAAGTCAGCCAAAAACAAACTAAGTAACTGATGGGTGCTCGTGTGTGTGTGTGTGTGTGTGTGTGTGTGTGTGTGTGTTATGTCAGAAGACAATTTCGTGGAGTCAGTCCTCTCCTTCCATATTTGTGTGGGTTCCAGAGATTTAACTCAGGCCTCCAGCTGTGTGTGATCTTTATCAGTGAGCCAGATGATGGAAATCACATCAAATTGTTTCATGACCAAACTCCTTACAATCTATACAGTAAGATTCTGTGCCCCACCCCCAAAGACACATACCTTAAATCTTAAACTGAACACTAAGCTATCACAATGAGAGTCAAGGCTAGTAAATTAAAGATTGGGGGCCTGGAGCGCTAAGGGGTTAAGAGCACGTGTTGCTTTCTCAGAGGACCCAGGTGATTCCCAGCACCCACATGATCATTGCAAACATCTATAACCCTAGCTTCAGGAGACCCTCCTCTTGACCTCTGAGAACAACAGGCATGCAAATGTTGCACATACTTTTATACATAAGATTAAAAAAATGAGCTGGGCGGTGGTGGCGCACGCCTTTAATCCCAGCACTTGGGAGGCAGAGGCAGGCGGATTTCTGAGTTCGAGGCCAGCCTGGTCTACCAAGTGAGTTCCAGGACAGCCCAGGCTAAAAAGAGAAACCCTGTCTCAAAAAACAAAAACAACAAAAAACAAACAAACAAACAAAAAATCCTAAGTTTTTAATAATGGAAACAAAATGAAATCTTAAAACATAATTAATAAAAATAAACAGGAAATAGAGAAAAAGGAAATAAAATCAGATGAGACACAAAGACAATGTATTACGGAGTAGAATATCAATTGCTACTAATCAAATATAATGAAACTAAGAGAACTAGAAATAAGTCATCTTTTATGTTAAAAGTAAGTTGGGGCTGGAGAGACTTCTCAATTGGTTGTCCGTCCAGTGGTCTTGAATTTGGTTCCCAGTATCTATGTGATGGCTAGTAAGTTCATCACTTCAGTTCCTGAGGATCTGATGCCCTCTTCTAGAATCTGCAGGCACTAGGCACATACATGATGCACATATATACATGCAGACAAAATAATTATATACATAAAAATAAAAAAGACAGCCGGGCGGTGGTGGCGCATGCCTTTAATCCCAGCACTTGGGAGGCAGAGACAGGCGGATTTCTGAGTTCAAGGCCAGCCTGGTCAACAGAACTACACAGAGAAACCCTGTCTCGAAAAACCAAATAAATAAATAAATAAATAAATAAATAAATAAATAAATAAGACATCATACATATATATATAGAGTTGACCATGGTGAGGAGACAGTGCAGGAGAGGCGGGCTGCAATGGTCAGCGAGGTTGTCAGAGCGAGACTTTGTTGTAGAGAGCAATGCAGGCCAGGAGGCTGCCTGACAGTTGTCTGTGAGAACCAAAGGCCAAGGGATAAGCATCACAGACAAATCAGAGAGCTGTAAAAGTAACTTTTATTCTTCTGATGTCATTGTTGTCTCAGAGATTTACTGCCTCTGTCTGCTAACCTAGGCCTGGTCCTAGAAGCTTCTAGACTCCATACAATCTAGCCTAGATAGACCTAGAATGTTTTTAGCTTCTGAGACTTCCAGCTGAGTAAGTTCACCCTTTCTAGCTCTTTCTGAGCTCTGGCTGGATGGTCAAATAAGCTGTCCTGGCTCAGACTCCTCTCCTAGCTGACTGATTCTATATGGCCTCTTTCTTAGCCTCTACTGAATTGTTCTTCTCGACCTGACATTAACTTTAGTAATATGTTTTAATTTTTTGGTTCCTTCTTATTCTTTGGCTCATTTTCTCTTCACTTTTGTCTAACTTATTCTCTCTTTCTGTCAAATCTTTCTCCAACTTGCCACTTTGTCTGCCCCTCACTTTCAAGTAAGGTGCTTCTGTCTACAAACTAACTTTACCTTCTTTGTTTGGGATCAAAGGTGTGTCCTAAGGGTTTGATCCCCAACAGAGGGATTAAAGGTGTGTGCTAAGGGTTTAACCACACCACAACTAGAAACAGGTTTTTTCAATAATAAACACAACCTCAGGGTTCACAGTGTAATCAAGTATCCTTCAAGAGAGAGTGGAAAAATCCAAGGTGTCTGGGGTAAAGGCACATGACAGAGGAACAGAGGGAGGTGACATGTAGGGATGTATGGGGAACTGGAAACAGATTATAGGTGCCACAGTACTCTGAGTGCAACAGGAAACAATCCTGGGGTTCAAGGAAAACTGTGGCCTTAGGTGATGAATGCTTTCAAAGGCTCATTCACATTCATCTTGGGAATCAAACTCAGCAGAGGGCAAAAGTGCAATAAGGAGGGCAAGAGGCTACTCTATAACTCAAGAGAGACGTATGAAAGCAGCAGGAAAGCGTCTTTTCCAGACGGATTCTGTCACTTCCTAATCAACTGAACATGGAGCATGAGAAGGTAGAGGGGCGCCAAAGATGGATCAAGGTAGGCTAGTTACTTTTCTTGCTACTGTGACCAAACACTTGATGAGAAACGACTTACAGAGGAGAGTTCATTTGGCTTACAATGATGTGATATGGCATGCATTCAGGAAGCAGGAAGTGGACAGGAGGTAGGACTGGTTTATAAAACCTCAATGCCTGCTCTCATTGGTTGTTTCTTCCAGCTAGGCTGTGCTTCCTAAGACCTCCGTAACATTCCCAAACAGCACCTTCAAGTGGAGCCCAAGTGTTGAGACACATGAATCCGTGTAGGGCATTTCCTGTTCAAACCACAACACACTGTTCTTAGCTTGAGTAAATGGAAGATAGGGGCTCTCTTCATCTGAAATTGAGAGTTCCCTGGGTGAAGCAGATTGGCTTCCATTTTGACCTTGCTGAACTTGAAGTGTCTCTCAGATGCCCCAGAGAGATGTCAAAAGACTACAGAGTAGTGGTTCTCAACCTATGGGTTGTGACTCCTTTAGGTAGTCAAACAACCTTTAACAGGGGTCACCTATGGTCATTGGAAAACACAGATATTCACATTACAGTTTGTAACAGTAGCAAAATTACAGTTATAAAGTAGCAAGCGATAACTTTACGGCTGGGGGTCACCACAACACAAGGACCTGTATTAAAGGGTGTGTCATTAGGAGGATTGAAAACCACTACTATAGAGGGATCTAGAATCAGAAGGATTGGTTTCAAGATAACAAGGAAACTAACGTTACTGAGGACTGAATGCCAGCAGAAAGAAGGAGACTAGGAAGGACTTACCAGTGAGGGTGAAACAGGGAGAAAGGGGAGCTGAAAGGTGAGAAGGGAGAGTGCATGGGAGAGGAAGGGAGACTGAGTCCACACTGAGTAAGTGTGCCCTGTACACTACAGGGTACAGAGTGGGAAGCCTGAGAACCTGCCTGTGGATTTTGTGGCTCAGAAGTCACTAGTGATAAGGACTCTGGGGAGGGTCTAGGGAGCTTGTGGCTATGGTTAGTTTAAGAGAGGACAGAACTAGAAATTGGAAATAGAACACACGGATAAGACACACGAGGGAACATCCTCTGTTCAAGGGCACAGAGAGAGACAAGGACCGGAGATTATCTTTCAAAGACTTGAGACTAGCATCCTGCTGGCTGATTGATGCCTGTGGTCCCAGGTGAGAGAATTGTTGGAGCAATGTTCTCAAAAGCAAGAGTTGGGGGGGAGGGGCTGTGAAGGAAGGGATCATAAAACAATTGTTCCCAGGCTTTCAGCCATAGTCATAGGCTGGAGTTGTCATTTATCTGAGGCTGCAAAGCTGGCGACATCTAAATGCTGAGGCACCTCCATGCCGGGTTCAGCAGGCTCTTGGTTAAACTGGACAGTGGAGCTCAGTTTAACTCCCAGTGAGCAATAGCATTAGCGGAAGCCAATATTCATGCTCTACTTTGTGAGGTGATCTCTCTACTCTTTCCATGTCCGGGGCTAGGCACGTAGAGGGAAAGTCCTGAAGTGTTCCCACAGAGCAGAATACTGAAAATGGAAGAGGAGAATCAGGAGAGGAATGTGAGGAAACCTCAGGAACGAGCTTCATGAAGAAAGGGCTACTTAACCCGAAAGTCTGCTAGAGAGGTACAGTAAGACAAAGACCGTAGTGCGCCCACTGGGTTCAGCAAAGGAAGCTTTGTCAAGGTGGTTTCAGTGGCGAGGTCAGGAGGAAACCAGATTGCCGTGGGCTGAGCATGCGTGGGAGGTGAGGAAGTGCAGACAGCGTGTGAGGACTATTTGTTTAATTCATTTGGCTGGGAAGAGAAGGAAAGCCACAAAGGTCAGGGCGAGGGGAAGAGAGACTTATGTCAGGATAGGAGTCATGGGATGTTTCTGTGCAGGGAGGAGGGAACTGAAGAGGAAGGAGTGCACTGACTGAGAATGAAGAGCCTTAACGCAATTGGAGCCTGGAAGGACAAGGCGAGACTGAGGGATGAGGAGAGGGAAAGTAGCGTGTGCAGACAAATAGGGAGCATTCCGCAGTGGAGAGAGATGGGCTTCACGTGGTGCAGATGAGGACAAGGTGGACTGAAGGATGTCAGGACGTCTGAGGTATGAGAGGAGTCATTACAGCGTTGGAGCAGGAAAGTTGTAATGGCTGGATGCCCACCGGCAGGGCAGTATGTGGGACCTACTGACCCTGATTCACCATGAGCTTAGAGGCTGTTGAAGTCCCCTGCTCATTCTGGAACAAAGCAAGTGCACATATCCAAAGAACAAAGGGACAGATCAAAACATAAGCCAAGGACACGACAAAGTGTCATACGGCCTTTCTCACCACCCAGCCCCTCAGAAGTAGGCGTCCATGGTTTCTCTCTGCTTTCTGTTTTACTCCTTGGAGTTTTGTTATCTAGACCACCCTGGCTTTGAACTCAAAGCCATCCTCTGTCCTGCTTCAGCCTCCCTACAGCTGGAATCATGCATGCATCACCAGTCAGGCTGCTGCCTTGCTCTTTGACCTATCAAAACGTGTTGAGATGGCAGAAATGCAGTCTGCCTTCTGTCCAAGAAAGAAACAAGATCATGACATTGTGTCATGATTCTATATGTCTCAGTCAGCAAAACTCGGGAGCCACACGTGATATGCACATTTATAACCCCAGTACCTCTGGAGATGGAAAAGGGCCAGGAGTTCAAGGCCAGCTCCCACTAAATAAGGAGTTTGAGGCCAGCCTGGGTTACAGGAGACCCTGTTTCAAATGCCTCAAAGAAAACAATGAAAAATGTTAAGACAGTGAGGAGCTCTTTGGAACAAAAAAGGACAAAACAGAAAATTCTGGAAACTCAGTAACTCCAGGGTAGTGCTAGGAGCCGCTGATGTTTCCTTAACAAAAAAGATATATGATCTACCTCAGGGACCAAGTATTTCCTTTTTTTTTTTTGTTTTTTTTCGAGACAGGGTTTCTCTGTATAGCCCTGGCTGTCCTGGAACTCATTCTGTAGACCAGGCTGGCCTCGAACTCAGAAATCCTCCTGCCTCTGCCTCCCAAGTGCTGGGATTAAAGGCGTGCGCCACCAACGCCCGGCTATGTTTCCTTTTTTTTTTTTTTTTTTTTAAAGAAAGTCAATGCCTGCTGTAGGGAAGGCTCATTGATGTCCCGCTTCATCCATTTTATTTATTGTCCAATATTTCTGTTTATTGAAACAAGCTTTTGTTCTGTAATATAGGTTAGCACAGCATTCATTGAGTAGCCTAGGCTGGCTGCAAAGTCGTGTTTGTGTTTATGAGTGCTCCCAGGTGTACACCACCACATCTGTCCACCCTCAGACAGTTAAGAGAAAACTGGAGGAAGCGTCTTGCTCGAGAAGAGCAAGCCACAGTGAGAGCACCTGGCCATGCCCACGCCAGTGCACAGGATGACTCAGGAATCAGGTGGTGAAGAATAACATTGGTGACACTGGAGCTCCAGAGTTTGGAAGACACAGGAACAGAGAGTTGGGACTCTTTTGCAACAGGAAGTACATGGGCCATCCTAGGGTAGAATGTGAGACTGAGGGGTGACTGGCAGAGCAAATCTGAGATGAACAGTGAGGGACTGGGTATTAGAGGAAGATGTGTGTGGGGATGTAGACTGCAGGCATGATGGGCCTGAACCTGGGCAGCTATCCCTGGATTTACACTCTGTTTGCTTTTAAGTTTTTAAGTAAGTTAATGAACATCAGACAGGGTCCCATATAGTCCAGGCTGGCACTGAACTCACTGTACATCCAAGAATGACCTTAAACTCATAATCCTCCTGCTTCAGACTCCCAAGTGCTGGGATTAGAGTTTGCCACCATGGGTGACTTCTGGCTGACATCAAACAGCTCTGTGCTTGCCCTAATTCTCTGATGTAGCTGTCTGAATATCAGTGATTATTTTTGAACAGGAGGGCTTACCCTTGCATTTCATTCTGGGCCTCATGAAGGATGTGGTCCATCCTATGAGAAGGTTTGTAAGAATCCAAAAGAGGCTAGGTACCATGAGTTGTCCCTTTCCAGCTACCTAAAAAATGGTAAGTAAAACATTGACACACACACACACACACACACACACACACACAGAGAGAGAGAGAGAGAGAGAGAGAGAGAGAGAGAGAGAGAGAGAGAGA
>NW_021604782.1:5416592-5423792 GCF_004785775.1 Grammomys surdaster
AGAGAGAGAGAGAGAGAGAGAGAGAGAGAGAGAGAGAGAGAGAGAGAACAGTGAGACTAGGCCTTCAGCTCTGTCAGGACCAGAAAGCACTTCAGTGTCTCATCACTACAGACCAAGCCGTGAAGCCTTCTCATCACAGTGAACAAGACACTAAACCTCTTGTCTTAAGTTGCTTCCATACACCATTTCTTACATCAACTAGAAAAGCACTAATGGTGCGTATCTTGAGCAAAGCTTTTATTGGCAATATTGTACCAGTGACTTGCGTAAATTTCTAGGATCTTGTGATAAGAAGAACATGGTTTCCCGAGACTTTGCATGAGAAAGGAAGAAGGGTAGGGGGAGGAGGAAGAGAAGGAGGAGGAGGAAGAGAAGGAGGAAGAGGAAAAAGGGAAAAGAAAAGAAAAAGAAATCTAGCAAGGAGGGGCCACATTGGGAGAGTGTTTATAATTCTTCCTGTAGAAATGTTGGAGCGACTATTAGATAACAGAGTCTTGTACAAGTGAACTATCTATAGCATGGTGAGCAACTAGTGGGCTTAATTCTTACCCAAATGGACAGGAAGGACAAATAATGGCATCTACATGGCTGCTCCATCTCCCTAAATCCAAGAGAGACCTTCTAACTCCATCATAACTCAGTCCTACTAAACCTAAGCCTAGCCTCAAAGCCGGACCCTGCTCCCAATGGGAACACATCAGATGTAGAGCTCCACAGAGCCACCTCAGGTGGCCTCAGCCTAAAGGACAGACTTAGTATTTGGGAATTGATGGAATCTTTCTAATCTCCCTGACTGGCATTCGTTGAACTCTCTTGTATGTGAGTGGGGGTGTGCTCTGCTGTGCTGCAGTGACCCCTTACAGCACCTGACCCTCATCTTTAGTTTTTGTTGGATTCAGGTTACTTCGGGTTTTGGACTTTACATATCACCAGCCTCTGGAGAGGCCTTTTTCAACCTTTACTGTGCACCCAGTCTTGGGTAATGCAGAATCTGATCTCACAGGCCCCGTGGGGCCTGAGCCTATCACACAGCCATCAAACTCACAGGGAGTACTGTGCTATCTGTTGTCATCACCAAGAAGCAAGAGGACGGAGCACCTCAGTTTGATTCACTGGAGAAGACTAAAAAACTTCAGACCAACAGGAGTCTAATAGAACTCACAGTGTTCTAGAGAAAACTTGGCAAGATTCTGCAGGCACCTGAACAAGCAGTCTGGGATGAGGTCATTTCTCCGTGCAGAGCCATGTGATGAAACTCACAAGTAGCTTTGAGGAAGACACACATTCTGAATTCCCATGGCCTCAAGTGCAAAGCTGCTCATGGCAGGATGGCTGAAAATGATAGGCCTGGCCATTTGGGAGGGGTGGCAGCAAGAGGATCCCTGGGGAAGTTGTAGAACTCCCTAGGATGGAAACAGGAGATGAAAGAATGTACAGAATCCCAGGAGTAGAGTTACCAGGTAGGGGGCTGCACCCTGAGCATGGGCAGCTCCAGGTTTTCTAGGCCTCAGGGTGACCCTGGACCTGTGATCATCTAGTGAGCAATCACCTCTGTCACTGTCTCCTAAGTAGTCCCCCTGAAGGTAAAGAAAAATTGGTGTAGGGGCTAGAGAGAAGGCTCAGCAGTTAAGAACACTGGCTGTTCTTACAGAGGACTCAGATTCAGTTCCCATTATCCACATGGCAGCTCACAACTGTCTGTAACTCCAGTTCCAAAGGCTCTGCTTCCCTCTGCTGCCCTCCACAGGCACCAGGCATACATACAGTACATACATATACATTCAGGCAAAACACTCATATGCAGAAAATGAATAAATCTAAACAAGTTCTAGAAGAAACATAGGCATACTGATGGCTTAGTCTCTTCTTTCGTGCACACATTTCATACTGTGGCTGTGACTGGTCTGGAGGAATACTTACATAACCATCTGAAGGCTAGCATTATGATTAGCTACTGAAGTTGGGAGAGAAGCTTGATGGAGAACAGCTCTCACTACCCAAGTAGAGCCTCTTGAGGGCCCTTCATATAGGGTTATGTCACCATGCAAACAGTGTAGTGTATGGGAAAGGCTGAATGCTGGCTTCACTCACTACTTCTGTGGCCTTAAACAAGCTACTCTATTTCTATAGTGCTTGTTTTCCCCCAATAAAAACTGTTGTCAGGAATGACACACTACTGACAATCAAGTTCATTGTGTGTGGTAGATGCCTTCCAGGCTTCAGAGTGCACTTTCCACTTGCTACACCATGCTGACCTTGGGAGATAAGAGCCACTGACCTTCACCCAGCCTCTGTGGGGCCACCTTCTATTTTAGTATTCCTATTTCCTATTCCCTGGTAGTTTATCACCCATCTGGAGCCAGCTAAGAGGAAACTTACCCACATATCTCTGAAACTATATACATGGAGCTGGCAAGTCCTACCCTCAGGCTCTTGGATGGGTCTGGATTTGTCTGTATTTTGTGGTGTATTCAGAAGAGCCACAGTTACTAGCTAGTGTCTTGCTGTTCTATTTAGCAATAGAATGCTCTCAAGGGTCCTGGTTGGGATGTAAGATATTCAAAACTTTAAGGGGCTGGACAAGTTGCTGGTCATTCTTTGTTGTACTTGAGGTTAGAAGTTGTTGGTGCTCACTATAAGCAAAGTCAAAGAAAGAATGCTGAATTGGTTTTCGGTTTACATCTACTACCTGAATAGCTCTGCCTTCCAATCCCTATTACTTGGGGGCAATAGGAAACCCAAGGATTTTTAGTACCTAGGGAAAGCTTTAGGGACAAGAAAATGCTGCTGGCCAGAAGTTGAGCTCCTTCTGGGGACAGCCTCCACACACAATGTACTGGGTGCCTGGCTTCTCTTTAACATGTGGGTGTTGACATACATCCGTGCAGTCCCAGGTATGTGTTCAGTCAAGGCAGGGAACACTTCCACTCTTGCCAGAAAGGACAACAGGCATCACCAGGTATGTGTCCAGTCAAGGCAGGGAACACTTCCACTCCTGCCAGAAAGGACAACAGGCATCATCCTAAGAATGTGAACTTCACACTCACTCTTGTTGGCTACAGCCTGGTGGAGCCTCCTTGATTGCTTGACCATCTCACTTCTCCCTCACCCTCCTCCTCGTTTGCTGCCTCGGTGGAAGCTAGGCTCAGATTGAGCAATGCTGTGGAATAACTGGGTCAGATCAAATGTGAGCCACGAGGAGGAGACAGTCAGACTGTGGAGGTGACTGTTATCAAGAAGCGGCAAAGATGTTTCGAACTGAACAGGAAAATCAGGAATGTCCCCACAGACGACTCAGTGCCTACTGGATCCAGTCCAGCTCTACCGAGTATGCAGATTTGAATCATCAGGTGCCCACTAGCTCCTCCACCCCCTGCTCCCCCACTATCCACAATGGACACTCATCCTCAGCCACACTGATGTCTCCTGAAAAGTGCCAAGAATCTGTGCCTCTGGACCGTTTGTATCCCATTCTTTCTCCCTGCAGTATCCTCGTACATGTATGCACATATATGTGTGTCAAGGCTAGAGACTGACACTAGGTGTCTTCCTCTATTACTTTCCTTCTTGTCTTTTAAAATTTAGATTCTGTGTGTGTGCGTGTGTTGTATGTATGTATGTATGTATGTATGTACGTATGTATGTATTTGTGGGGGACGGTACGTGAATGCCACGATGTGTATTTGGAGCTCAGAAGATCCCTTTTGGAAGTTGAAGCTCTCCTTCCACCATGTAAATCCTACAGATTAAGCTCAGGCTGTCAGGCTTGGTGCAACCTCTACCTGATGAGACATCTTGCCAATGATCCACCTTAAAAGAGAATCTCTGATTGAGCCTGGAGCTTACCAATGTGTCAATTCATCTGGCTGCTTGGCACCAAGCCATGAAAATCCTTGCATTTCCACCTCTCCATGAAGAGATTACAGGTGCTTGCTGCCTCATCTTTCTTTTTATGTGGGTGTTGGGGATCTGAACTCATGGTCTCATGCTTGTATGCCACACACTACCAACTGAGCCATCCCCCTAGCTCTCTTTATTGCTTCTCTTTCTCTCTGAGGTGTCTGTAAGTCCCCCTGGCATAGTTCTCTGCTTTCCCCTCTATCTCCAAAGCACATTACCTACACTTTCTCACACACTGTATAGTTCTGTCTCTTAACTCATCAGATTGATTGACAAAGGCTGAGCCATGTCTCACTCATCGCTGAATATTTAGAACTTGGCAGGGTACTTTTGTATGATGTTCTTAGTAAATGCCTGTCAGATGGATGAATGAATGAATGAGGGCGGTGGTGGCGTGGTGCACACCTTTAATCCCAGCACTTGGGAGGCAGAGGCAGGCAGATTCCTGAGTTCGAGGCCAGCCTGGTCTACAGAGTGAGTTCCAGGACAGCCAGGTCTAAACAGAGAAACCCTGTCTCGGAAAAAAAAAAAAAAAGAATGAATGAATGAATGAGCAATAGTAAGAAGATTATAGGTGTGCTAGTGACCGCTGTGTGATTTGGTCTATATCACTTAGCCCACCCTAATCTCAGATGCTTTTCCTCTAGGGTAGATAGCATCACCTACACACCTCAATGAAGATTCAGTGACATAATTTGTTGGGAAACATCTTGAAAGCAGAACAGGGAAGTGCATACACAAACCACCAGTGTGCAGTCTACTAGGATGACGGTGTTCCAAGTCTCACTCCCGTGCGAGGTGAATATTGGAAAGGAGGCTTCCTGCCCAGTGAACTTGCCAAGAAGCTATCAGCAGTGACTCTTTTCAGAGAGAGCGTAGAGACAGATGCATGTGCTTATATGGAAATGTGTTTTGAACTAACATAACACGAGAATGGAATCCTTTAGAAACTCCCTACATCCACATCCATAGCTAATTACCTCTGCCTGGAGAATAGAGTCAGGCATCGGGCAAGTAAGAGTTTAGAGAAAGAATTTACAATAGCTGTAAATCTCACAGGTCAGCCAAGCCACTGGTTTGAAGAGTCCCAAAGTCACCAGTCTGATCTTGTTACTTACTGGAAGGGGACATGAAGGAAGGGAACACAATTAACCAAAGATACATCTATGGTGGAATTGGTCATGACCCTTGTCTATCTTAAACTTTCTCCTGTAGACCAAATACCTCAGACTGGCCTTGAACTCTCTAATAGCCAAGAATGACCTTGCGCTTTCCAATGCTGCTCCCACCTGTCCATCTCTAGAGTGCTGGGATTTGGTAATGTGTCACTCTGCCTGGCTTTGTGAATCTGAGCATCCAGCCTAGAATTTTGTGCACATGAGGCATGGCGGACATGAGAAATGTCTCCCATGAGATCAGGCATTTGAACACTCACTGTCCAGTTGGTGATGCTTGGGGATGTCTGGAAGATGGGACCTTGCTGGAGGCAGTATGTTACTAGGGTGGGCTTTGAGAGTTTATAGCCATGTCCCATTTCCAGTTCACTCTCAGTGTTTCACATTTATAGTTGAAGATAAGTTTACTCAGCCTCCTGCTCTGGCCACCTGCTGCCATGCCTCTCACACCATTATACACTCTGTCTAAAAAAAAAAAAGCCAGGCGTTGGTGGTGCACGCCTTTAATCCCAGCACTTGGGAGGCAGAGACAGGCGGATTTCTGAGTTCAAGGCCAGCCTGGTCTACAGAGTGAGTTCCAGGACAGCCAGGGCTACACAGAGAAACCCAGTCTCGGAAAAAAAAAAAAAAAAAGAAAAGAAAAAAGAAATACTATGACAGGAGCTGGAGATATGGTTAGGCAAGTTGACTACCTCCCTGGTACATTAGTTTCTTTTCAAATGCTGTGATAAAACAGATGATTAAAGGCAGCTTATAGAAGAAAGGGTTTATTCTGAGCTTTTGGTTCCAGACAGAGAGTGGTTTTTTGTTTTGTTTTGTTTTTTGAGACAGGGTTTCTCTGTGTAGCCCTGGCTGTCCTGGAACTCACTCTGTAGACCAGGCTGGCCTTGAATTCAGAAATCCACCTGCCTCTGTCTCCCAAGTGCTGGGATTAAAGGTGTGCGCCACCATCGCCCGGCAAAGATTTTTTTTTTAATTAAAAATTTTCATAGACTGTATCTGATATTTGTTTCCAACTCCTCTCAGACCATCCCCTTCCCTACCTACCAAAGTTCATGCTTTCTCTTTAAAAAACAAAACAACCATAAACACTCCCTTCCCCCACCCCCCTCAAACAGAGGAGCACATCAAAAGGGTTATCCACCAGGATCAAATTGGTTTCATCCAGGAGATTCCGGGATGGTTCAATAAATGTAATCCATCCCATAAGACAGACAAAACCACAAGATCATCTCATTAGATTTAGAAAAGGTCTTTGACAAAATTCAACAACCCTTCCTGATAAAAGTCTGAGAGAGACTATTGATATGCAGAACACATCTCAACACAATAAAGACAGTTTATAGCAAGTTCAGGAGCCAATATCAACCTAAATGGAAAACAGGAACAAGACAAGGTTGCCCACTCTCCATTTCTATTCAATATTGTACTTGAACCCTTAGATAGAGCAATAAAAAACCTGAAAGAGGTCAAAGAATGCAGATAGGAAAGGAAGAATTCAAAACATCTTTATTTGCAGATGATATCATTTTATACATAAAAGACCCCAAAGACTCAACCAGGAAACTTCCCTAGCTGGAAAATCTTTAAAGCAAGGCAAGTTTATACAATTAACACACAAAAATTGTCAGTCTCCCTATATACAAATGAAAAACATCCTGAGAAAGAAATCAGGGAAACAATACTTTCCCAACAGCTTCAAAAAACAAATTACCTTGGAGTAACTTTAATAAAGCATGTGAAAGATTTATCTAATGCAAATGTTAAGCCATTTAAGAATCAAATTGAAGAAGACATCAGGAAATGAAAAGGTCTGCCTTGCTCATGGTTTGGTAATATTGTAAAAATGTCCATTGTACCAAAAGCAATCTATAGAGTCCATGCCGTCCTATTGAGATTCTAACACAATTCTTCACAGAGGTTTTTAAAAAAAATCTTAAATATCAAATGGGAGCTTCTTCTCTCTTTCCTCTCTCCTTCCCTCCCTCCCTCCCTCCTCCCCTCTCTCCTTCCCTCCTTCTCTCTCTTCTCTCTCTCTCCCTCTCTCTCTCTCTCTCTCTCTCTCTCTCTCTCTCTCTCACACACACACACACACACACACACACACACACACACACACACACAC
>NW_021604782.1:5423802-5466794 GCF_004785775.1 Grammomys surdaster
CACACACACACACACACACACACACACACACACACACACACACACACACGATAGCTAACATAATCCTGAATAATAAAAGAGCTGCCGGGAGGGGAATCACCATCCCAGAGTCCACATTGTACTACAGAGCTATAGTAACAAAACTAGCATTGCACTGGCGTAAAAACAGACCCGTTGATCAATGGAATAGAATTGAAGACCCAGAAGTAAGTCTACACACCTCTCAACACCTGATTTTTGACCAAAAAAAAAAAAGCCAAAAAATAAACACTGGAGAAAAGATAGCATCCAAAATGGTGCTGGTCAAACTGGATGATTGTATGTAGAAGAATGAAACTAGATCTATATTTATCATCCTGCACAAAACTCAACTCCAAATGGATCAAGGACCTCAGAGTAAGACTAGGTACCCTGACATATGATTTCTTAACCAGTCTATTGGAGGCTGTCAGATTGAGCAGGTGTAGACAAAGCTAATTGTTTCAGAAAATTCTCTTTTGTGTAGATCTGTGTCGGTTTGCTTTACCAAACAGCATGCCCAAATGAACACGCCAATATTGATGACCCCTGGCTTTCTTTTACCTTCTACTTAATGATTTCCATTTTCTCAGATATCAGATGTTTCTGAAACAGTGTTTATCTCTTTAACATGTTTGCAAATCTCCTCCACTGTGTTAATGTCCTGGATGATTGAGTTCAGTACTGGATTCTGTCACAAGGAGATACCATGTCCACAACTACAGTGAAGGATGTCCGGGAGTGTTCCCAGGGGGCCATGATTCTAACTCTGTAACCTGGCTACCTACCCTCTGGAGGACCTTGATGAGGCACTTTCATCCTCTGACCTTGTTGTTAAGCCTTTAGAACCATGCTGAACTCTTCATCTCAGGCCCATGAAATTGGCTGGGATTCTTAGTTGTGGGGCGAGTGGACCATGCCACCAGACAGGAGGCATGGTAAGTTGGAAACAGGTTCAAAACCCTGGGAATTATCATAATTGAAAATGGCAGGTGTTAGAACCAGCTCTCAGCCAGGGTCTGCCAGTCCTGGCACATGTAACCATGACACCCCATTGAGAGGGCCATGACAACTGCTCACTATAGCATAAAACTTAAGTGTTCTCCATGCTAATGAGGTATCTAGACAGGCCCTTAGTGTTTAGTCAATGAGCTTTCCTTCCTGGGCATCCCTTCCTACAAAAGGTGTGTAATACCTGTTTCACCCTGAGAAAGACTTAGGCATTCACATCCACCATAACAATAAAGCAGTTTGGGCAAGCAAGGACTATCTCCTTCATCAAGAATTGCCATGGAGGGAGAAGGGGAGACCTTCCTTTTAAAGATCCACTCTTAACTCTCAGGGAGAAAGCCTCTCTTCCAGCCTCTACTTCCTTTCAGCACTTACTAAGAGCCAAACCAGATTCTGTCCTGTCCTGGGCTCAGCCACCCCCTTTTTGCCTGGTGAGTAGGGGAAGCACGGGCCTACAGATCCTGTTCCCAACTCCTTTCAGTCCCCAGAAGCATTTGGGTATAAAGAAGATTAAGAACCACAGCATGCACCCCAGCCCCCCTGCTGTTTCGGGGGCAGGGCACACAGACTATATTGAACTTCCTTCTGCCTTCCGTAAGTGGCATTCAGTGATGCTCAGGCATCCCCTCAGGGAAGTAGACATGCAGCCTGATGCTTAGTGTTTATTGGACCGTGTGGCATTCAATTCTTTTTCAAATTCAGATGTATCCCAGAAGCAGAAGAGGAGAGGGATGGTAGGATGGGTTCAGAGACTATGGAAAGGACTTTAAAGTATTTGAACATGTCAGACACAGTAACAGTCACAGATGGGAGCCAAGCAATGGCTCAGAGGTTCTGTTCCCTTCTCTGTGAATTGCTCTTCCATTCCTGCCCTGTCCTCTGTGATGATAAAGGACAAGAGTGGTTGACATTAGCACTAGTCACTGTTTAATGTTACTCTATTTTAACTAGTTCTTCTAGTTGCTGTTGCTGTGTGTCTGTATACATGCGTCGGGGGCAGAATTCGATGTTGTGTGTCTTCCTTAATTTGCTCTCTACCTCAGTTTTTAAGACAGTGTCTCTCTGTGAACCTGAAGCTCACCGACTCAGGTATACTGATTGTCTCTGGCTCCCTAGACCTCGGATTACAGATGTGCACTGCTGTGACTGGCTTGTCTCTGTAGCTGGCTGGGGATCTGAACTCAGGTACTATTACTTACTTGGCAAACAGGTTACTGACTTAACCATCTCTCCAGTCCCTAGCTGGTATTCCTAATTGTGTTCCCACCTTTCACCCTGGCCATGTCAGTAGCACCCAGTTTACTCTACTTCCTGTCATAGCATCTCTCACTTGGACAGCTGTACCAGTCTTTTAAACTGCCCCCTTTCTTTCTTAGTAACTTTTCTTTCACTCTGTCATTCACACAGGAGGGAAGAGCAGCTAGTCTCATTATTTGTTTTCCAGTTGATTGTTTTTTGGGGGGAGGGTGCTAGAGACAAAGTCTTGTATAGGCTATTCTGGCCTCAAACTCTTGACTTCTTGCTTTCCCCTTCCAAGAGTTGTTTCTGAGACAGAGTCTTACTGTTAAAGATATTCTGCTATACTTGCAGATAGGAGCCTAGCGTAACTGTCATCAGAGAGGCTTCACTCAGCAACTGATAGAAATGGATGCAGAGACCCATGGGCAAACATTAGATGGAACTTGGGGAATTCTGCAGAAGAAAGGGAAGAAGGACTGTAGGAGCCAGAGGGGTCAAGAACACTACAAGAAGATCTATAGAATCAACTGGCTTGGCTCCATAAGGGCTCACAGAGACTGAGCCACCAGCCAGGGAGCATGCATGGGACTGACTGAGGCCCTCTATATGTAATAGTACTCTATGCAGAAGTAGTGTGGATTGGTCTTCACGTGGGACTCCTAATAGCAAGAGCTCTCTCAGACTCTGCTCCCTGCTTTTGTAACCCTTTCCCCACACTGGGTTGCCTCTTCTAGCTTCAATAGAAGATACTCCTAGTCTTACTGCAACTTGACATGCCAAGGCTGGTTGATGTCTGTGGGAGGCCTTCTCTTTTCTAAGGAAAAACAGAAGAGTGGGTGGGTTGGGGGACTAGGAAGGTAGGAGGAAGGACTTCAAGGAGAGGAGGGAAGGGAAGTTGTGTTCAGTTGGGATGTAAAGTGAATAAATCAATATCCCCCACCCCCCAAAAAAGGAGAGAGAGAGACAGAGTCTTATTGCGATCCCTGCTGACTTCAAATTTAACCTTTCTACCTCAGCTTCCCAAATGCTGGGATCACAAGTTTTTGTCACTACACTCAGCCTAGGTTTCATTCTTAATGACATGTAAGAGTCTCCTAGAGAGTTTTAGCCTAGATGCCTGGGTCTTGCTCTCACAGACTAATGATTTGACCTTATCTCCATAGACGAAGTCTTGAACGCCTTTTGGAGGGATTCTAATGTTGAATTAAAATAGTCTTTCTGAAACTTGAAGGATAGAGTCTAAACCCTCTGCTGGCATAGTTACTGAACTATTCCCAGGCAGGGCGTGGCATCTCCCATCTATCACTTTAGTTTTCCAGTAGGTTCCTGTGCACAGGCATGGAGATGATCGCTGTCTGCATCCACAGCATGGAAGATGGGTCAGTCTGACGGAGAAGCAGGGAGGCCATTTGGGAGTCTGATACCGTGTAGACAGAGACATGATGAAACAAGAACCAGGGTGTAAAGTGACAGGAACAGAGAATTCTACTGACTACTACGTCCACTTTCAAGCCCAGAGGCTCAACTACCAACAATGTTCATGAATAAAAATTTGTAGGGACCATCTTACTAATAATAATGTTCATGATGCAAATACTTAGGGACCGTCCTACTCTTTCCAGCAAAGGAGTAAGTTTGTATAGACAATGCAACATCTTAAGAATCACTGTCAGATGCTGGGCAGTGGTGACGCACACCTTTAATCCCAGCACTTGGGAGGCAGAGGCAGGCGGATTTCTGAGTTCGAGGCCAGCCTGGTCTACAGAGTGAGTTCCAGGACAGCCTGGGCTATAAGAGAAACACTGTCTCGAAAAACCAAAAAAAAAAAAAAAAAAAAAAAGAATCACTGTCAGATCAAGGAGAGTGAAAAGGGACAGCCTGGTACCATACACACTTCCAGTAAACCATGGCTCATACGTGCCATTTCCAAAGAAGCTCTTACTACAAAGCTGTTTGTCCCCTCCCTCTGAGAAGCCATCTGTCCTCCACTCTGAGCTCATCAATCTATCTACTGAGGCTGCACCTGCCTACTTCAGGCCCCATCATCCTTATTAGTTTGTCTGTTCACTGTCTCTACATCCCTTTCTTTTGGTTGGGACTAATGCTCAATCAGCTGGATGCATCTGGCTGTCCTTGGTTAAGATGGTGGGACACCGGTGAGGCTGTAGACCTCTTGGACTGGTATGAAAAACTCTCCCATCTATACTCTTTCTACTGGGCCAAGCACCCCTTAGGAACTTTTGTTACTCTGATCAACTAGGATCTTTCCAAGAACCAACTGGTATGAACAGCATGAGGTCAGAAAGCAGATGTACAGAAGAGAGCATTTCCAGAACCTTCTGGCTTCCAGACTGATGTCTTGTGGTGAGAGAGAGAGAGCCACAGTTCTCTTGAGATCTCTCCAACAGGCATTTTCTTCCAGGATAATGCTTTAGAGGCAATGCAGAGGCTAAGTCTGAAAGAAAACGAAATCATGGTTCACCGTGGAGAGTCTGTGGAAGAATGCCTGGGAAGGAGCTTTGTAAACGGTGAAGAACTCTGGGTCCAGCATATGCTGTGACTCTCAGTGTAAATGCAAACAATTGGTGTCTGGTGGTGAGACATATGGGTTGAAGCGTCCCCTTGAAATGCCAAAGCTGGCCAGGTATTGACTTACCAAGTGGTGCATGCGGTGTTCCAACTAGGGATCATAATTTATCTTTGGACATCCACGAGCTCCTGTAAAACAATGCTGTGCAGGTTTTAACAAATCTAAGATAAAGGCGTATGGGCGAGATATCCAGATTTACAACATACTGGCTGTTGTGTAATTCAAAAATCTGAAACCCGATTTTGAAAAGGACTGTCTCCTTGCCAAGCAGCAGAGCCAAAGAAAGGCAGAATCCAATGGAGATGGGTCAGTGCCTGCTTCCAGAGTCCAATCAGGGTTGGGACACACTAGTGCCTACTGGGACAACCGTAGAGGTAAGATATCAGTGGGGACTCAGGTGGGCAGGCTTCTGAAGGCAGTGGCTCTGTTGTATAGACTCATGGTAGCCATGTAGGTACTGGGGCTTAGGGTCCTTGATTTAGGATTTTTAAGGAGAAATTGGAAATCTAGCCGTTTGTATGCATACTTACACAAAATTTCCATGTTTAAATGTTGGCAGGCAAACTATGAGACCCCATGTGGGTCAGGCTAACTAGATGTGCTGACTGCTTTTGGCCACTCACATACAACCTTTGCTTTGCACTGCTTGACCACCCATGACAACCAGTTGGGAAGGCTTTAGAAATGCCAGAGCTTGGATGGACTTCACACAGGACCCTTTAAGTCAGAATTCTGAGGATGAGGATGAGATCAGACATTATAGAAGTTAAAGCTGGCCGGGCAATCCCAGTGTTCAGTCAAGTTATTGAATTGGTGTGATAATTACCAAGGCCTAGCATAGACCTTCTGAGCATGAGATGCTCAGAGATGCGGCCAGGAATGTGTGTTTTAATAAAGAACCACAGAGAAGATGCTATGCCTTGTATTCAAGCATCTTATAGAAATGTAGACTTTCATCTAGGCCTGGTGGTACCCATAGACTCTAGGCCGAAGCAAGAGTGGATTCAAGGTTGGCTTTGACTATATCACAAGATCATGTTTTGATTTAAAAAAAAAAGAAAGAAAGAAAAAGAAATGGGGGGAGAGGAAGAAGAAAAAGAAAAAGAGTTGAAGGAAGAGGAAGAGGAGGAGGAGAAGGAGGAGGAATCCTGGGTCAGCCAGCTATGGGTGAGGAATAAGACTATGTAGTGTCCAGAGTTTCTAGAGCAGTTGTTCTGAACCTTCCTAAAGCTGCAACCCTTTTATCCAGTCCCTCATGTTGTGGTGACCCCCAAACATAACATTATTTTTGTTGCTATTTCATAACTGTAATTTTGCTACTGGTATAATTGTAATGTAAATATCTATGTTTTCCAATGGTCTTCGGAGACCCCTGTGAAAGGGTCATTTGACTACCAAAAGGGTCATGACCCTCAGGCTGAGAACCACTGTTTTAGATGATGACTATTCATCCAGCATAAGAACCAGTCTGAGGCTGGGGAGATAGCTCAGCTAAGAAAGGGCTTTACCAAACATCCTTAAGACCTGAGTTCCATCTCTAGAACCCAGAGTATAAAAATGCAGAGTGCATTGGTGCTTGTAATCTCAGTGCTGGGGAAGTGGAGACAGATGCCCTGGAGATGCTCTCTGGCCAGTTTGCCTAGCTGAATTTGGCAATTTCGGATAAAAGTGAGAGAGCTTGTCAAGGAGAAAAGAAAAGAAAATGAACAACAACAAAAACCCAAGATGGCTGGTTTCTGATTGACCCAAGATTGACTCCCCGGCTTCCACACATGCTAGCAAGTACATCCACCTGAACAAGGACATACACAACATAGCAAAACTCAAATTCAAGAGGGCATTGGTAGTGTGGCCTGTCCCCACTCCAGGTAACTACCGGTGTTCCCCATGTATCATCTCCACAGCCACTGTCCTTTAGCTAGCACACTGCTTAACAATGCTTGTCTCTTAGCCGCATGGGTCTTTGCCTTGCTTGGTGATGATGGAACTAAACCCTCAAGGCACTTCTCCATTGCCAGTGAACTCAGCTTTAAGCTTGTTTTCTTCCTTGGTCTAGGGTGCTGCCCAATGTCTCTGCTTACAGACATGCGCAGGGCTGCCAGCATTCTCCTTATCCTGTGAGCTGGCTTTCACTTGTGACTTCCAGCAAATTCTCCTCTGCCAGTAACCCCCTGCTGTTGACGGACACCACCCTGCTTATTCCTTCTAAAGATCTTTCCTGTCCCCCCCCACTCCCACCCCCTGGGGCTATTCTTTTTACAATCTCTCCTGTGCCCTTCAGGCAAGCTTCTTGTCCACCTGGTGGTTGTCAGCCTCTGTGGGAGGGAGAGGGGAAGTGAAGATAAGCCCTACTGAGCACTTGATTCTTTCTTAGTTCACTTTCTCAGCTTGTTCCCTATTCTTCTGTATCCTTTAAAGTCCGCCCAGCTTTTGAATACTAATCAAGTTGTGAGGTTAAAGTCCTTTGTAATTTTATGTGCTCTATAGAGTAGTCAATTGCAAAACAAAACCAAAAACCCAAACCAACCAACCAACCAAACAAAAAACGAACAACAACAACAACAAAAACCAAAGATAATGATCCCGGGAACTGGGGGGAGAAGGGAAACAGAAGCTAGTGCTTCATGGGGACAGAGGTCAGTTTGAGCCTGCACTCTGGAGATAGGTGGTGCTGACAGCTCTGTACTTGAGGTCATTAGCTGTGCACTTTGAAAATGGTTAGAACAGAACAACAGCAGGTAGAATGTTTGCCTAGCGTGCACAAAGCCCTGGGTTCAATCTTCAGTACCGCATAAACAGGGCTTGGTGGTACATTCCTATAATCTCAGTCTCAGGTAAAATGGGGAGGATTTGGAGTTCAAGTTCGTCCTTGGCTAGCTCTGCAAGTTTGAAGTCAGTCATAAACCCTCTCTTTAAAAAAAGTTAGGGTGATAAATTTAGTAGATTTTACCAAAAGTTTCAAAACTTTCTTTGTGTTAAAATTTCAAGTACAGGTATGTCCTCAGTCTGTGGACTAGAGCTAGAGCTAGCCTGATAGACTCGGTCGGATTCTGTGACAGCACGCCCAGAGGTGACTCCCTCTAGGCTCTTGCTTTAACTTCACAGCCTGTCTGTCAGTGAGCCGAAAAGCCTAAGTGCTTGTGTGGCTGACACTTTCTGTTCAAGATCTCTCACTTTGGCTTTCTCTACAGAGTATGGCCTTCCCCCTAAGTCAGGTATTCAAGGCCCTGAATCACCGGAGGCGAGGAGAACTTCCACCATCAGAGGACAGGTGGTCTTCTAAACCTTAGTGTTTTGTTTTTATTTTCCTAGCTAGATGGAGCCACCTTCTCTCCACTTTGTTCACCATGACCTTTGCTTTGCCCTCTGGGTACTTGCTCAGTCAGTTCCCCTTCTCCATCTAGAATTCATTCCTCCACTTCTTCCACATTACCACAGTTTTAAAGCTCAGACATCCTCCAAGACTCTGGACTGCTAGCTCCCACCAGGATATGGTCATCCCTCATGACACTTTAGATACATGTTACTCCTTCATAGCTTATAATATCATCATTCACATGACTCCAGCTCTTGATAATGGAGAAGCTTTTTGAGATCAAATCACTGAATGAATCAAATGACTGAAAAAGTCATTGGATTCCTCTAAAGCATTCAGCAGAGATCCTTGCTCATAAGCACTCATAAGGCAAATCAATAACAGAGACTTTTAAATGCTGCAGCACTTTCAAACTCATCTTTGTTTTATGCGGGCATGGCTAAATTGTTTTAGTCTGGCCTCCCAATCCAATTAACTGAAAGTGGCCACTTGAGGTGCTGGACAAAGATAGATAGAGCCAACACCCAGTCTCCAGACAAAGGAGTGTATGATTGATTGACTAGTAATGTCTGCCATGGGTGTAGGGTTAAAAATGGCAGCAAGCCTCAAATAGATTGATATTTCTGTTTCAGGTGCTAGGGTGAGCAGAGTGCTCATGATATCTTTTGAATTTCTGTGCAGTTTGTAATAGAATGCTGGGATAAGGAAAACTGTCTTTAATATTCTGTGGGGTCATACTCTTAGTTTGAAGCACTGGAGATCAAACTCACATGTTCCACCACTGAGTTATCTGAAGCTAATATATACTAATATATATATATATATATATATATATAATTTTGGGATACAGCATTGCTAAGTTTCCTAGGCTGATTTTGAATTCACTCCATAGCCCAGGCAGCGTGGGACTTCCAATCCTTTTGTCTCAGGCTCCTGAGTAGCTAAGGTTACAGGCCTACAGGAGCAGAGTTAGCACATACTCTTTCTTTTAGTGAGGAAATTGCAAGTAATCTTGGATAATAAAGCCTGACAACAGCTCTTCTCTAATCCAGCAGCATCCATATGACTTTGTAGTGCCCGGGGAAATGTTAGCGATGCCCACAAAACAGACAGGAGCCGATGCAATCACAATAGAGCCTGTTTATTTGAGCTAGCTCTGGCTCCTCAGTGCGGTGCTGTCATGCAGGATGGTTTTGGTGAGGAGGAGCCCTGAATATCTATGGGGCAAGGCTTTATAGAAAGCTACAAGTGGGGTGGATGTGTGTGTTTAAGAATTTAATTGGAAAAAAAAATTCCCCCAGTCATCTTTGTCTACAAAGTTAATTACGTTCTCATGTTCTGGCATCCACGTAATTCTTGTTTTCTCTGACTTTTAGCTAAAGAAATTTTTGTGATTTCTCTGGAAAAAAAAATCTAATTGGAGAGCTTTCAACATAATTGGCTGGTGCTGGGAGTCATGTCATAAACTTAATTTCTGCTTCCCTTTGCATTGGTGGTTGTTAGGCAGGGGTGGGCTTGTAACCTGGGGGTGCTGGTCTTGTTGGGGGTTAGCCTAGAGACTGGAGCTAGGTCTGGGTTTTGCTGGGGGGTAACTTGAAAACTAATGCTAGGTACCAGCCTGTTAGTTTACCTGAGTTCAAACGTAGGTCAGCTTCTCTAACATGGAGTCTGAACTTAAAAGATTTGGCCTCTTAGCTTCAGCTATAACACATTAGTAACTTTAAGCCAAAAGCACTATGGGACAGAGAAGTAAATACTTGAAAAACTAATTGGGAAAGGGCCTAAGGATGTGGCTCGGCTGGTAGAGTGCTTACCCGACATGCACATAGCCCTCCTTGGATCTAACCCTCAGCTAATGCCACATAAACCAGATGTGGTAGTTTACAGCTGTCATCTCAGTAGTCAAGATAAGCAGCCAGGAAAAACAGGAGTTCAGGAAAAACAGGAGTTGTTCAGGATCGTGCTCAGCTACAGAGCAAATTTAAGGCCATCCTGAGCTATTATAGACTGCCTTAAAAACAGATAGACCAACATAATTGATACAGATGGCGATGATGATGTGCACTTAAAAAACCTTTGTTTTTTGGTTCTTTATGAATTTCATGTCATGCACCCGCGTCCCACCCATCTCCCCCTCCCCTAATATCTGCCCTCCGGCCGCCCAACCCCCCCCCACCCCCAACAAATGCGGGAAAGTGTCATTGTGGAAACTTTAGGGTACCACAGTGTGTCCCACAATATAAACTTTTGTCCACACGTCTTTGCTTGCAAATGTTCATCGACTCGTTAGTCTGGTACGAGGTCTCTGCCTTCCGCTACTCTATCAATACTGAAATCCCACTGGGACTCCTCTAGGACATCCTGTTGTTGCCTTGTGTCATGGAGATCCTGTAGTTATGGATCTGTAGGACCCGTCCCTTCATGCACTCCAGCTGTTCATTGATGGGGTAATCTGGTAGGGGCGGCCAATACAAAGCCCTGGATCTGGCCCTGAGAGGTCTCTGAGCTGGTAATCCCACTGGCTCTCCTGCTTTCACACCCTCAGGCATGGCTTACCAGCAAAACCCATAACCAGGGCAGATGAAGGGCAGAGACAGCTCTCCTGCTCTCACCACCCCATTGGGGTCAACTTTCCTACTCAGCACCAGTAGTGAAGGTCAAAGGGTGGAAAGGGGAATCTCTTCCTCCCCTATACCACCACAAAGCAGACAAAAGGCAGGGCCAGCTCTTCCACACTTACGCCCCTGGGGGCAGCTCACTTACAAGCCCCATATCCAGGGTCAGCTCTTATGCTGCCCAGGTGGGGTGCAGAGCCTGCTCTTCCAAGTGTTGCAGCTGGTGAGGGGCAGGGACAGATCTCCTGACCTCATGACCCCCTAGGGCCAGGTTTCCCACCTGCCTTAGGTAGTGAGGGATGAGGAGGGAGGAGGCTAGCTCTTTCTCAGCCTTACTACCACATGGGAGACAAGTGGTAGGGCCACCTTTCCCATGCTCATATCCTTGGGGCTGCTCATTTACAACTCTAGCAATGGAGAGGGGTCAGTATTCCTGTTCTCATGCCTCCAAGACCAGCTCTCCCACAATGCCCAGGGGTCAGGGCAGTTCTGCATAGCCTTCAATAGGCAGAAGCCCAGACCAGGAATGACCAATTGGCTTTTGGTGGTAATAGATCCCTGCTTCTACAGGGCCATGGACCGAGACTAGTGGCCATCTCAGGCTAGTTCCAGGTCTGGCAACCCTGGCACTGGACTGGTGTTTGTCTCAGGCTAGGTTTTTTAAGGGAATGTTAGGGTACTACTAGTCGTTCAGATGTTCACAGGTCTGAACAGTGAGCGTAGATATAGCCTCTGTTCTTTCTGCCACTTACTGATGTACATGTGACCCAGAGTGAGTTCCAGGACAGCCAGGGCTACACAGAGAAACTCTGTCTCAAAAAAGAAAAATAAAAAAAAAAGAAAAGAAAAAAAGAAAAACAAGACCATAGGATAGACTCTGTGCTGTCTCTTGAAATGGTTCCTAGCACATCACAGACCTGGACTCCAGAGGTGTTTCTTGGTCACATCCCGTCAAATTTACAAACAACCCCTCAAGCCCCAGTTATATTTTGAAATGGCAGTCTTCATGTAATTCTCCAAATCCTTCCCTGCACTTCTCATCTGAGTGTGTGCCCCAGAATGCTCAGCCCCACCGTCTTCCCAGAAGTGGGACACAGGGAAGCAGTGATGGTCTAGGGGAGGGAACAAGATACATTTGGCCTGTCCAGCTTCTGTTGTCATTGTTATCACCATATCCCAAGTGATGCTAATTCAGGGCTCCATCAGGCCACGGTGGGAGGGTTTTGTCCTCTGTCTCTGTCTCTGTCTCTGTCTCTCTCTCTCTCTGTGTGTGTGTGTGTGTGTGTGTGGTCTATGTGACAAGAGTTGGAGGAGAATGCTAGGTGCTCTGCTTTGTTATTTTCCTTTTTGTATTTTGAGATGGAGTCTGTCCTTGAACCTGGAGTTAGCAGGCCCCAGAGAAACTTTTTGTCTGTGCCCACACAAAGCTTGGCATGGGTATCCATGCCTAACTTTTTTTTGTTGTTTGCTTTTCGAGACAGGGTTTCTCTGTGTAGCCCTGGCTGTCCTGGAACTCACTCTGTAGACCAGGCTGGCCTCGAACTCAGAAATCTGCCTGTCTCTGCCTCCCAAGTGCTGGGCTTAAAGGCGTGTACCACCACTGCCCGGCAACACTATTGTTTTTAAAGTGGTCTATACTGTGTAGGTGGAATAAGTTTCCAGGTGGAATACTATAATTTAATAAACCAACATTTGTTTTCTGCAATTTTCCCGTATTTGTGTCTTATGTTACAATAGACTATTTTTTTTAAGGTCAAATGTAAAAAAGTAGATATAGAGATGTCACTCGATAGCATCCATATAAGAGGCACAACATTCAACCCTCGGTTCCACAAGGAGAGAGGCAGAGAAACAGAGAAAGAAACACACACACACACACACACACACACACACACACACACACACACACACACAGAAGCATGTCTCAGAGAAGAGAACAACCAACAGAAGGAAGGGTGCCGGCCCTGTGAGGAGTGTGGGATGAGACACCACCTTCCACTCTCCCTCAGTCACTCAGCTCTGGAACAAAGGACCACTGTGTAGAACCAAGGGTCTTGATCACCGTGTGTATTCCACAGACTCTGTGCTTAGAGCGTTTGGCAGCGTGAGCACATGGATGGTTTCAGTTTTCACGCTGATATGACTCTGGACTACTGCCAAGAGAAAGATAACACTTTAAAACAAATGTGCTGTCACTGGGAGAAAGGAAAGGGTTATCTTCAGCCCGAGGGACACTTCTAGAAGCTCACTCAGTCTCCATGTGATCTTCTGTTTCTTTGCTAATAAGACTCTAATGATTGAGGGCAGCAAAGAAACTCACTGTCCCATGTTCAAGGGCTACAGGTGACCACTGAGGATAGTGGGTGAGACTTCCAGGGAATCTCTTGAATGTTTTCCTGATAAGAAAATAACAGGCTCAACTGGATTATGATTTTATCTTTTGTCCTCCCTCCACTTCCTGCCTGGAGGCCCTACAGCTGTCCTTTGAGCCTGAGAAAGAGGGTCATATGTTCAGGGTGTTAGAACAGGAGAGACAGAAGCCTGCGTTCTTGCAGAGCTCCTTCTGGGATGCAGCTTCCAGACTTCCTGACGTACTGTACCCAGGGGCAGGAAAGCTCTTGACCTTGAAGCCTTGTGTGGAGGTGTTTCTGTGATCTGCAGCTCAATGCCCTCTGAGAAGACCGAGTGCTTCTAGCTGAGAAACAGCATGTGACTGAAAGCACCAAGGTCCGTGAAGACTGAAAACTCACTTTGTAACTGGGGGCTTCCCTCTGTCCAGGCGTCTAAGAGCCAATTGTGAGGAATCCTTGCTCCTGCCCAGGAGCAGAATGACATAGCAGGGAGCAATGGGAAGTGAATGTAGATGATTACAGGGCCAAGGAGATGATGGCTCAGTGGGCAAGCGCTCGCCACACAAGCTGGAGGACCTGAGCTTGACCTCCAGCTCCCGTGTGAAACGTCCAGCCCAGTGAGTGACACACGCTTGTGATATCAGTGCTGAGGAGGCAAAGACAGGAGAAGAGCAGGCTCTCACAGGCCACACAGCATAACTTACCTGGAGAACTGGGGGCCTTTGAGAGACTGTCTCAGGACAATAGGTGGATCTCATGTAAGGAACACATCTGTTGTACTCTGGCTCCCACATGTACACATACTCATGCAGACGTGTACACCACACACATACACATGCACACAGGGAGAGAGAGAGAGAGAGAGAGAGAGAGAGAGAGAGAGAGAGAGAGAGAGAGAGAGAGAACCCTAATGATTTGCAGGCTCCCACTAGACCCCACATTATCCCAACAGCAGCACTCTGGAGACCAAGTAATTAAACACATGGGCCTTCTGGAACCATTTCAGGAATGCACTGTAGCAAGGACCAAAACTGGATACCATAAGAGTTCACTTTTTAAAAGATTCACTTCATCACAGAATATTTGTCAGAACCAAGACAGCTTCCTATGTCCTGAAGGTTGGCTGTAATGGAGTAGAGGCCACATAGACAGCAGAGCAGAATGCCCAGCTGTTCACCCTGTCCCTGGCCTCCCCCACTGACTTACACCCACATCTCAGCTCATTTACAATAATACCTGATTCCTATAGGTGTTGCAACCAGTGTGCTATCCAGCAGTGTTGGATCTATAGACAAATAGTTAGCCAGGACCAAGGTAAACTACATCCCTAAAGGCAACTTGACTTTCATTTTTCTTCTTCTTTCTTTTTTTTTTTTTTTTCCAAGACAGGGTTTCTCTGTATAGCCCTGGCTGTCCTGGTACTCACTCTGTAGACCAGGCTGGCCTCGAACTCAGAAATCCACCTGCCTCTGCCTCTCAAGTGCTGGGATTAAAGGCATGGACCACCATTGCTCGGCGCAACCTGACTTCATCATTTCGAATACGTCATTTCCACTTTATATATTCTTATTAAAGAAACATTTCCATATCTAGTTTAAGCAGAATGGTTAAACATTTCATGCCAGCATTGCTGTAATAGTGACTAACAGTCAGTAACCTTTTGAAGCTTGAATGTGACTTTGCCTTATAAGCTTGTGTTTGAACACTTGGTCTCCAGCTGACAGTGCAGTCTGGGACATTGTCACTGGAGAAAGACTTTGGGGGTTTTATATCCTGGTGCACTTCCCGTTTTCTCTCTGTTTCCTGAGTGCAGACGAAATTCGATCAGCCAGCTTCCTGCCTCTGCCTCCATGCCTTCCTGACCGTTGCTGGCTCTTCCTGTCAGGATGAACTCCACTCTTCTGCAATTCAATTCCAAGCCAAGGAAATCCTTCCTAAGTTTCTTCTTGTCAGAGTATTCAACCACAGCAGCACAAAAGTAACCAATATACAATTTAGATGTCTGTCTACTAGAGGTGTGGTTAAGTTAGCCTCAAGATCTGTATGACAGAGTACTATGCAGCCATAAAATGAATATGGTAGCTGTAACAACACTCTGTTTAGCAGTTGGGGTGATGGCTCAGTGGGAAAAGAACTTGCAGTGTGAGCATAAGTATCTGAGGTCAGAGCCCCAGGACTCACAGAAAAAAACTGTTCTTAACAGTTTGCCCCTGAGTTCCCAGCACTGTGGGTCAGAGACAGGAGGATGTCTGGGGCTAGCTGGCCAGCTAGTCTACATGAATTATTTTAAGTTAAGTGATGGGCCCTGTCTTTAAAAGTA
This sequence comes from Grammomys surdaster, assembly GCF_004785775.1. Lineage (NCBI taxonomy): Eukaryota > Metazoa > Chordata > Mammalia > Rodentia > Muridae > Grammomys > Grammomys surdaster. The sequence continues at coordinate 5,439,263 of NW_021604782.1, forward strand.
AAAGTAGAGTGATTGAGGACAACACAGTACATCTATCTACTGCTGGCCTACACACGCACACATCATGAATGCACATCCACACATACATATAAACATCCACACACCTGTGTGTGCATACACACACACACATACACACACACACACACACGAGTAATGAGACTTTGAAAAGGCTCCCATGTAGAATAAATGAGAATAGTCAGTTGTAAGATAGTATACAATGAGATATTGTGATGTGTGTTTAGAAAACAGAATGGCGTGTTTACATATGCAGGCAGGCATATAGGTGGAAAGAAAAGGCTGAGGCTGGCAGCGTGGTCAACTCTCACCAACACCCTTGGCAAGATTGGGCCAGGACAGCACGCCAGGTACCCCCAATCCCAATGAACATGTTTGTATTTATTATTTGGGCTGTTGAAATCATGTTAATAAGACCAATCCATCCTGCAGTGTGTATCCTCTTGTTTTGGGGATGAAGATGGTTAATGTGGAGAAAGGAACTCCCAGATTACACTGCATTTGTGAGCCTCTTTAAACTGGCATGCCTTTTCAGAGTCCACACCTCTGAGATTTCCTGAAATGGTCCCAATTACTTCTGCTCTACGTTCCCACAGATGCTCTCAGCCAGACACAACACTCAGATTTTAAGCATGGAAAAGGCAGATACTGAAGACCTCACAAAAATGTCTGTTTCTAAGCAACTGTGTATCAAGGATATATCAAATTCACTAAAAAAAGATACTTTGGAAGCCTCTGTGTCCCAAACAGAGCTCCATAACGCAGCACCACTGACTAATGTAAATTCTTGTGGTTCAGAGCATGAGGGAAATTCATTCTAGAATTTTGTCTCAGTTCCAAAGGGCGTAATGACAGTAAGGTTGAAAATAACCCTCCTGAGGTGTCGCTCCAAGGAGCCATGCTGCCTGCAGGGCCTCATGTCATATTTCTCCAGAGGTTGCATGTAAAACTTTGGCCACTGCCAGTAGCCTTCTACTGTCTAGTAACCCTCTAGACAAATGCCTGGCTCTTTGTGGAGTAGCCCAGGCAGGGGCTAGCAGCAGGTGACCTCTGTGTCACCTGAGACAAAATGGGGATTTGAGCTCTGGACACACAAGGAGAGGACTCCTCACAGCATTGTCCTGCTTGGTGAGGACAAGCTCTGCTGGTGGGCAAGCTGGTCCCAGGGGAGGAGCTCAATAAAAGTATAGAGCACTGAGTTTTTAATTATGTTGAGCGAAATAATACAAACGAGATACCACTGAGCATGCAATAAAATAGCAGTTTCAAAAACTAGAGTAGCTGGATGGGTGATACGTGCCTGCAATCCTACAATATGGGAGGCAAAGGCAGGAGGATTGCCTCAAATTCAAGGCCAGATATCTACATAGAATGTTCCAGGTTAGGAGGACTACATATTGAGACCCTTTCTAAAAAACAAACAAAAACCCCAACAAATAAACAAACAACAGCAATGGAATAGAAAGGAAGGACCCCAGAAACAGCACAAATCAAAATAGAAAATAATACACACTGGAAAGGATGTGAAGAAATTCCTAGCACAGACTTGGGGGTGGGGGGGAAGAAATGATACAGTTGCTATAGAAATAGCATGTGGGTTTTTTAGGGTTTTTTTTTTTTTTTTTAGAAACTCAAACATAGAATTATATATGACCCAGCAATTCTACTTCTGGTGAGATTGCCAAAAGTTTTAAAAGCAGAGATTCAAAACAGATAATTGTGCACTGGTACTCACAGCAATAGAGAAGAATCAAGGCAGGACAAGTGTCCAAGGGCTGATGAATGGATTAAGAAAGTGTGGCATGGATCCCTAATAGAATTTAAAAAAGAATGAAGTCGTGTGGAGGTCATCTTTGCCTGGCATGTGTAAAGCTCTGCATTCAATCCTTAGCAACCCTCCTGGCAAAGGATGAACTATATACAGCTAACCTTGAATACATTATTATAAGTGAAATCATCCAACCAGTCGGGCGGTGGTGGCACACGCCTTTAATCCCGGCACTTGGGAGGCAGAGGCAGGCGGATTTCTGAGTTCAAGGCCAGCCTGGTCTACAGAGTGAGTTCCAGGACAGCCAGGGCTACACAGAGAAACCCTGTCTCGAAAAATCAAAAAAAAGAAAAAAGAAATCAGCCGACCAGAACAGTGCTTGTTTCTCCATTTCTTTTTCTTTTTCTTTTTTTTTCTAGACAGGGTTTCTCTGTGTAGCCCTGGCTGTCCTGGAACTCACTCTGTAGACCAGGCTAGTCGCGAACTCTCAAACTCAGAAATCCGCCTGCCTCTGCCTCCCAAGTGCTGGGATTAAAGGCGTGCGCCACCACCGCCCGGCTGTTTCTCCATTTCTATGAAGGCCAGAGTTGTTAATTAATAGAGCTTTGTGGACAGCCTTGGGGCCTTTTCTAGGAATTTGGCAGGAATTTGACATTGGGTTGGGACAATGAAGTAAGCTTAAGGTAAATACAGCTGAGGAATGTATTGTTTGTATCTTTGTCATCCTGATAAACCTCTAGACACTGTGACCTCGGGACTTTGTATTGCTTGCTTGATTACTTTGACTATTGCCTTGTTTGTTTCTTGACTACTTTGTTTATGCCTTAGGACTGACCATATTCTTTGCCTGTACCTAGAATGATAGAAAAGCTGACTGGAAAAACAAAACAAAACAAAACAAAACAAAACAAAACAAAACAAAAACCTGCTTCAGCTTCAGAACTGGCTGGGGTCATGTTATAGTGCTGTCTAATTGTCTTTTTTCTTTTCAATTCTTGCTTCCTCCCTGGAGAACCCATGGACTGAGTGACAGAACTGGTTTGGTCAAGGAAATACGTACGGAAACACACACAAGAGGGTTAAAGATATCACAATGATAGAAAGTAGGGGTGGCATCTACAGGGACTGTGTAAAGACTGTTCATGAAGGGGAACAAAGTTTGGAAATTATTAATATTGATACATATACCATGATACAAATGTATCAAAAGAAGGTTAAACTGATACATTGTACAGATATTTTACTATTATAGAAAAGGAATAGACTGGGTGCAGAGAAGGCTGCAGGGGTACCAAGGAGAAGTGGAGAATGCAAAGAGGGAGAGTGAACCAAAAAGACTGTAGGATTTCATTTGCTGTGGTTCATGCTTCTACTCTCTCTAAAGAAGGAATGAAGTTTTAAAGTGAGTATTAATATGAGCCTGATGCCTCTTAGACTAAATGGTATCATAAACCTGGGGAAAGGAAAAGCTAAGGATAACTTTGACTGTGTCAAGGATGGCTTTTCCTTCCTGATATGATGGCTTCCAGAAGGGTGGGGATACACCTCCCACATCACAGGGTGTGAGTTGTGTTCTTTCCTTGTTGAAAACTAGCTTTCTAGTCTGCTTCTGTTTCTCCCCCTCTTTTAAGGACACACTGTATGTTAAACCCAGGTTCCTGTGTTAATGCAAAGGTGAGGTTGAATATGGCAGCCATGTCCCCTGCATAGGGACTAGAAGACTAGTTAGTGCGAGGCGCTGGGCAGAAAAGCTTGGAGAGGGCTGTGTGGAAGGTGATTGAAGAAGCTTGTTGTAGTGTGGGAGTGGGTCTGAAATTGTTACTGGTATCTCTGTCTGGACTGTTTCCAGGTTCTTGGCATCTTGTTCATAGAGTTGAAGAAGTGCACAGAGATAGCCAAATAGCAAGAAGTTTTATTCAAAGGCCAAGGTCCAGGTTGGATGCACTAGAAAGGAGGAGGAGGCCCCAAGTGAGGTTTACCTGGGTCCCACCATACCTCTGGGCCTTCTTTTTATGAGTCCTCAAAAGGAGAGTTGTTTCTAGGGGTGGGGTTTAGGTGTTTTGTTTTTGACAGGGTTTTCTTGTGTCACCAGGCTTTGTTTACCATGCATGTCCTTTCCCATGATGCATCTGATTTTAATCATATGTATACCTAATAGGCATAAGATACTAAACAAGGCTTTTTCTCTAAATGCGTGCTTACTGGACACTGGTTGCTTTAGTATGTAGGTACCCCCAAACCAATCCAGACTTGGATTGGTACTACCTCTAGAACTAGGATATGCTCTAAGATGTGTTTGTCTACAAAAGGGGATTAACTAAGAGATTGCTGGGAAGCTTTTAGGGTAAATTGGCCAGGATCTTGTTTAGAGAGCAGCTCCACGCAGATGGAAGTCCTGAGTTGTCAGATACTTTGATGGGAAAGAGGGATATATGTGTAGCTCATCCCAAGCAGGATCCCGGCTTGCTAAGCTAGAGTGCACATGTGGGGAGTTGAGTGTAGATATCTTGAAACTCTCACCCAGAACTTCTTACATGAACAATCAGCATCGGTCACTCGAGAAGATGAGACGTTGGACAGGAAGGAATTTATCCGGGTTGATGCAGTAACTTAGTAGTAGTTCTGGAACCAGATGCCTATTTCCTGGGCCTGGGCCGTGATGTTTAGTGCCTAGAAAATGAGGGTCCCAGCCAGCTTACTGGCTCTCACTGAAACACACACTGAATTTCCAAAGGCAGAAGTTCGTTCCTAAACCCGGTATTACAGGTGCAGTGAATGTGGCTATACTTCTAAGGCCACTTCAAGGTGTTCCTGCCCTGAGTGCCGGTGGGAGCTAATACTCACTTCCAGCCAGTAGAACATGACCAAAGAGGTGGTCTGTAATTCCGTTATATCATATGGCAATGGTGGTAGGATCTTGTGATGTAGTTAAGGTCCCTAAGTAGTTGAGTTTGAGTGAGAAAAATAGATGGGCTAACCGAAAAGGAGACAGAAGGGAGGGGAGAGGCAAACACGGTGGTGCGCGCCTTATAATCCTAACACTTGGAGGTGGAAGCAGGAGGATCAGAAATTCAGAGACAGCTTTGGATACATAGTGAGTTTCAGGTTAGCCTTGGCTACACGAGACTCTGCCTCAAAAGAAAAAGCTAGCAAAGTCTGGGAAGAAAAGTATTGCATAAAATTTCAAACACATTCAAAACTATAAGCAAAGTCATCTACCACAGGCATCAACAGACAGACAAGCTTATCTCCTTCATCCCATAATATTCAGCTCATCCCTATGTCCTGATCTTTACACAGATTGGGTCATTTTTGTCAAATTCCACCCATTGTCCTGCTTAATTCCTTATAACTCTGTGATTTGTGAAAATTTTTAGCTCCCTCTAGTCATACAAACACAATATAGAAAAGGAACACAGCCAAGGTCATGACCTAAGCTGTGAAAGCATGAACTTCTGCTCCTTGAAGACACATATTTAGAAGAACCCAGATTACCAGTTGGCAGGATATAAGGGAGAAAACTCAGCTACCAGGAGACAATGAATCCCCTGTCCTATACTCAGTGCTGGGACTTTCCACTTTCTGCCCAACTACCAATCCACCCACCTACTCTCTCTCTCTCTCTCTCTCTCTCTCTCTCTCTCTTTCTCACATACACACACACACAACACACACACGCAGACACATGCACACACACACACACACACACATTCAGTTAGTTATCCATTCCTCTACCAACTCATCCATCCATCCATCCATCCATCCATCCATCCATCCATCCATCCATCCTGCTCACTCACTTGGCTATTTCTCCACCCAGTCATCAATTCATCTATGCATCTATCTATTTATCCATCCACCACCCACCATCCACCCACTCATTTATCCATCCATCTATCCATCCATCCATCCATCCATCCATCTATTCACCCACTCACCCATCATCCACTCATCCACATCCACACATTCATCTATTTGCCCCTCCCTCCCTCTCCGTCCCCCTGATCTCCATTCACCCATCCATAGATTCATCCATCTATCTACCCTATCCACCTCTCTGTTCACCCACTGATCATCTATCTATCATTCTTTATCCTTGGACATGCAACAGCCATATAGATACCATGACCCAGGAACTAAATCAGGTACTGGGGACATTGAGGTTGAATGAGACTCAGCCTTAGTCATCAGGGTGATACGAGCTAGCAAAGAGATGAACAGGAAGGTAAAAGTTGCCCGTGCAGGGCTTCCTGTCTGGCTGTACAACTCACAGGTGTGAGAGCAAAAAGGAGCTCACTGTGTGGGTCCTGACTGGGTCATCTCAGAGGAAGCACTTCCTGAAATGTCTATTCAGACATTCATAGGACTCAGCCAAGCAAGACGGGGAAGGTGAGTGGTGGGTGGAGACTGGAAGGCACTGGGAGAAGCTGAGGAACTGCAGGTACAAAGCCTGGAATCTGGGGAGAGTGGAGTCAGTGAGAGGAACAATCTTAGCCTAGATGGCTAAGGCAGAGAGAGGAAAGGGCAGGATTGCTTTTGACCTTGGAGGCCTCTGGGCACTGTTATTTTCCAAGGCCCCACTCCCACATGCTATCAAACACATTGAAATTCACCCACTTTGCATATCAAGCGAGTTATAAATAGCTATCTAACTGGGGAGGCCAGTTGCAAAGACAGTTGACATAATTGTTACCTTTTGTAGACAATTATATACTCATCAACTTCAACTTGGCAACCTTCTCATTTTAAGCTTTTTGGGACATGTGGGTGGGTACAGAGTGGTTGCGGAAAACAAATCTGGTAGCTGTGCTTACAACACCTCGCCAATAGTCAGTAATGGAGAGTGGGTCACAGTAGGAAGGGAGCCTCCACCCAGGGCCTTCTAAGTCTTTCACACAGGGCTTTGGGTTCCCAGAAGAGAAATGCCTTAAGGGTTTTAAACCGAGGCTGAGCTGGGCCACTCGGGAAAACACAGGTAGGAGTAGTCTAGAAATAGGAAGTCAGGGAGAATGCCTAGGACTTCAGATACAAAGTTGGGAAGGATAGTCTACCCTGGGGTCCAGGAAAGGACATTGGCAGACCTACCACTGCTCTTCCAGGCCTGGCCAGAGTCAGTTCCCAGAGCTCAGGATGGGCATGAGTAGTTGGTGACACAAGAAAAGAAGCCTCCTTCCTCCAGAGGGCGTCACAGGACAGCTTTTCCCAAAGGAAGGCAGCATAGGCAGCAGCTGCCAGGGCAGGCTTCGGCTGACTGATAACAATTACTGAGCTGGGCAGGAAGTCAGCACCTGTGGAGCTCCCTGACTAGAGACAGACTGGAAGGAGCCTGGTTATGGGAGAAGCAGCCTGGCTCTCTAGGCTAGCTGAGGCCAAGGTCCACAGAAGAACAAACAAACAAACAAGTTCCAAACCAAACATAACAAAACCTCTAAGGCATGTGAAAAGTTCAGGGGTCCAACCTCTGTGCAAGTGGGAGGACTAGTCAGGACACCTCATCTTACCCAAGAGAAAACTGAGACCAGGGAGTGAGGGAGCTTGTGTGGAGGCTTCTGAGGATGTTGAAGGCAGGCTAGGACCAGAGGCTAGCCCTGTCTAGGCACTCACCCTCCTTTAATTAGGTATGTGGCTGTGTCACATTGGGCTGCTCAAAGACATTGCAGATAAAAGCAAGTGCCAGGGATCTGCCACCCACTAGGCTCCATGCTAAACTCTTGATTCTTATTATTGACCTTCATCCACATGAAGGGATAACACATCCCTGGAGGCTGTGTCATGTTACCCCAGTTTCCCCCACAAGAAAACCGGTCCACTGCAGGCTGAAGCTATGCTTGCCTTAAAGTTACACGGTTGTACCAACACAGCCAGGCAAACTCTCAAAGGGTCTCCCCCACTCATCTCCAGGGCTTGATTTTAGATTCTCAGGAGGAGATAACAATACCAAATTATTTTCTAAGAATAGAATTGTCCGGTGGAATAGCTTTTTAGCGCTGGCGAATGGATCCATATACTATTTGTATTTTCAATAGGGATGCTCCCTGTAGTTGATCTTCAGCCAGGAAATTAAATTAACCAGGACAGGTCTAGCCCTGAGCACTCTGGCTGGGTAGTTAATGGAGACTTCACAATGCCAGCTCTGCTATTTAGGAGTGCATCACAGAGTAAATTGCCCTCAGGAGGGATCTAAATCTTCAAAAACAATCTCTAATCCTCACATTTGGGCAGGAAGGGCCCTTAGACATCAACTTTTAGGGGACCCCGGGCCTTTGAGAGAGACAGCCACCTCTCCAAGCTCACGGGACAGACAGAACTCAGACAAGAACCCCTTCCAGTCATGGTGTAAGCTCTTCACTCTGAAGTTCAATTGGATATTGGCAAAATAGAAGGCTGTTCGAGTGGAGTTCATGTCCTCTCTATTCCCCACAGCCCAGAGCCATGGTGTCCAGACCATACATTTTGCCTTCCTGGCAGACTGTGCTCGATGCAGTCACTCCTAGGAAGAGCCTTCCAGTATCCAGTCAACAAATGTTTACTGTGGGGACCAAGGAGAGCCCAGCTAACAAGAAATTTAAAGGCTTGCTCTCAGGGGGTTTGTAGTGTCAGGCTGGGGGAGGAACACATAGAGAGCTGCCACCTGCTATGCCGGCCTTAACTGGTCGGTACGAGGAAAGAGGGAAGGAGCTGGGTATGTGAACTTTGTGATTTGAATAGGAAGAAAGGAGGCAAGGAAGAAGGAACTTCTGCTGAACTAAAAGCATTCTACATAGAAGAGCAGGGTCAAAGGTCCTGGGGCCAGTAACAAGCTTTTTGGGAGAACTGATAACTCTAAGGCTTTCTATAGAAATACAGGTGCCATTTTCAGCATTCTGAGTGTACATTGTAAAAAGAAAAAAAGGAAATGAGTAAAATTAACTTATATTTTCTTAACACAGAAAACAAACAAAGACCACTAATAAAGCAGCATTACTGAATAGTCTCTAATACTTTTTTTTGTATTAGGGAAACAGAGACAGGAGGATGGTGAGTTCAAAGCCAACCTGGGCAACATAATGAGACCGTGTCTTAATAGATCTAATTAAGAAAAATAAAACAAAAAACAAAAAACGGGGGTGTAGCCTATTGGTAGAGTGCTTGTCTACCACGCGTGAGCCTTGAGTTTCAAATACCTGGTACCAAAACCAACCAAACTAACAAACAATTACACTTCCCCCTCACCTATATCTTCAACACAAGGGCAGATTAGAAGCATATGTCAAGTTCTTATTAACCATGGATGCTTATTGGCTAGTAATAGGAGACCAGAGTGGGTGTGATTGCCAGGGATTGGAAGAAAGGGTTCTAGATTCGGAACCTCTCAGAGCTGGATCTTCACATCCTTTTTGGGCTCTCTGCCTGAGGGTCGAGGCACACAGAGGAAAAAGCCACACGCTGTCTTCCTCAGAGGTCTCTTGGTCGCTTCCCAGGACCTGTTCTGAGGAGGCCCGCTTGTGCACACGTGGGAAAGCTGCGTGCTGGCCCCGGGCCTGGAGCCACCTCCCGCGCCCACTCAGCCAGGTCTCATTCCAGAAGTGGCGTCCTCCCAGGTGAGGTGAGGCCTCTCTTCCAGCCATTCAGCCCCGCCCCTTGGACACGGTTTTGGTTTTCGGGTGCAGACAGGTCTGCATTCCTCTGAAGAGGCCCGCTCGGCCCCATCAAAGCCAGCGACAGAGCCACATCATAGTCACCCATGATACGAGCCTGCAGTTCCAGCGAGCACCACGAGGGGAGCAGGCAGGCCAGGTCATGCTGGCTCAGATGCCTCTGTGGATCTTCTGCTGGAGCCTTGGGGGCTCTGCTCCTACCACCATCGTCCTTTTTCGCCATCACTGATCAATCCATCTGGGATGTGCTGTCAGCAGTCTCCTGGATTCCCATAGTTTTCTTGAACAACTGATAAGATGATGCGGGAGGATCCCAGCTGTGAGCCAGACACAGAAAAAAAAAAAATAGAGGTGCTTTGGGAGCCCTCTGCTTGGGGTGATGATTCGTGGAGAAGTCGGTGAATCCAAAGTCTGTACATTCCGAGACTGGAGCCAGGAACAAAAAAGATTCCACTGTTCGGATGTTTTCACCCCTGAGGCTGAAATAACAGCGGAGGCCTGACTACCCACGTGGTGTCTGTGGCCAGAATAGGACCCACATAATAATGGCTTAGATCAGGGAAGGGCCTTTCCCATTCCATGATGCAATATTGTCATGACAGCAAAAACAAGGCTCCACCAGCTGAAGTAGGTACACAATGGCGCCTTGCCTCTGCCCTGCCCACACCTCTGTGCCTTCCAGTAGCATTCCCTAAACATATGTGGAGTTGCAGGATTAGAAGTGCCAGAGTCTAGAAAGCCTGCAATCGGCTGTTTCTCAGGGGATTGATGGGCCAGGCTGGTTCACTCTCCCTTAGCCACCCTTCAGCAACAGAGGGCTATGTGGGTGGGCTATCTTGTAGAGACATAACTGTACCCACCTTTCTGTAATGTTCCTAAGCTGGGATTACACTTCTGCAAGTTTACTTTAAACAGCCCTAACAAAATGGCCCAGACCAGCAACACAGGATATGATAGGCAGAAGTCCACAAAGCGGTTCTGTGAGCAAGCTCAATGTTGATTTTATGACAGAAATAATCATGGATTTGAGAGGAGAGGAGTCTAAGGCCAGATACAAACAACCATACCTATCTGGAAAGACTCCAGATCCAGAGGATGGTGTGAGGAAGTTCAGGCAAAGCTAAGGGTGGCTTATCTCCCTTCTCAGAATAAGTAAGGTGGAGCCAGGAAGTTCAGGATTTCAAGGCCATTCTTAGATATGTATCGTGTCCAAGGCTAGCCTTGGCTACATAAACCCATCTCTCAGAAAACAGGGCTAGGCATATAGTTCAGTGACAGAGCACATGCATAGCATGCCTGAGGCCCCAGGTTCAATTCCTAACACAGAAAGAAGGAAGAAAGGAAGGAGGAGAGGAAAGGAAGAATTAAAAGCAGGTCTAGGGCCGGAAAGTGGTGGCGCACGCCTTTAATCCCAGCACTTGGGAGGCAGAGGCAGGCGGATTTCTGAGTTCAAGGCCAGCCTGGTCTACAGAGGGAGTTCCAGGACAGCCTGGGCTACACAGAGAAACCCTGTCTCGAAAAACCAAAACCAAACAAACAAAAACAGGTCTAGGATCAGCAGAAGATAGATTACAAATATACAAGTCAAAGGAGGTGGTCTGCGAGGGACTTGAGAGACAGGCCAGATTGGGAAGGTGGGGTGGGGGTGAAGGAAGAGCCACCTCTTGTCAAGAGTTTTTGGGCCTTCTGTGGACCATAGACTCTGAAAAAAAAAAAAAAGAAAGAAAGAAAGGAACAAAGGAAGGAAGGAAGGAAGGGAGAAAGAAAGAAAGAAAGAAAGAAAGAAAGAAAGAAAGAAGGAAAGAAAGAAAGAAGGAAGGAAGGAAAGAAGAAAGAAAAAAAGCACAGTCATGTCCTGTGAGCATGTTTGGCTCTGGCAGTACCCGTTGAAGGCAAAGGCAGTTCTGAATCTACAGTCTCTGTATTTCACATTCCCGAAAGCCCTGGAAGAACGAGAGTGCTTTTGTAACATGCTCAGTGATAAGGGTTGGTCTGGAGGAACATGATCTATTTCTATCTCTGCCAGTATGAATATTCATGCTTGATGCAAAAAAGCAGTAAGGTGCTTGATATTTGGGATGTTGCCCTGAACTTCAGTGGGAATGCTCTATTATATATAGTATGGATACCTGTTGCCTTTTAGAAACCTGAGACTTTCAGAATTCTGGGATGCATCTGGATTGGTGAGCTTTAAGGAAAAGACTGTAGACTCATCTTCTTCTTTTTTGGCTTTTTGAGATAGAGTTTCTCCATATAATAGACTTGACTGTCCTGGGACTCACTACGTAGACCAGACTGGCCCTGAACTCAGAGAGATCTGCCTGCCTCTGCCTCTTGAGTGCTGGGATTATGTTATTCTTACTTTAAAGGAGGAAGGTAGTATCTGAGAAGAGAAATGCGGCATATTGTATCACAGAGGGGCCAGGTGGTAGATCAAAGACTTGAGGCCTGATCTTGTTCCAAACAAGGGACAGTGATTTTACAAGGCACAACACAGGCTGAACTTGAATAATAACCTGGTGGAGAGAAGGTTGCATTGGGTTGTTTATAATCCATAGATATAAAGAGAAGATAAGCACACAGAGCCAGAAGGCAAAGGGACTTCTGTACTCCCACAAGATGTGGGCACCTCCAGAGCACCAGCACCTGGACTCTGGGCAGTAACAGATGTTTCAACACACTGACTCCAAGATCTGAAACACAAGCCCCACAGCTCATTAGCAACTGGCTTTGATTCTTTGCTTGTTTCTTCTGCAATGTAGAGATAGTATCATTTTCTAGATACGATGTGTTTGAAAGCGGTTAGTGAATGGATCTTAGTAATCCTGAAATCAATGTTTGCTGTGACTATGACACTAGTCGTCCTTCTCCCGAATCCATGGGAGACACACTGGATGCAGAGCCCTCAGTGATGCTTGAAACCACCACAGCACAGAACCCTTTATAGACAGGAGTCTCAAAGGTCATATGCATGTCGAAGATGACATGCATATTGCTTGGAGCTGTCCGTGCCTCAGTGGGGGTGGGGGGATACAATGACTATACTTGAGTTGCTGAACTTACTTTCAAGTAAATTTGAATTACTTTCAAGTTACTGAAGGCATTATTTCAGCCAATTACAATGGGCATAAAGATCATCAGCATCCACCCTTCTCTGCTTCTAATCAGTGGTCTACCTTGCCTTTCCCCCCAAGTAGACTGTCTTCTTCTGAACTGTGAGCCAAAACTCTTCCTTCCTGCCTGCCTTGAAACACCAAACAAGCAAAACAAGATCATAGGATGAGCCTACTTAATACTACTGTATGTAAAAAGAATTAAGGTGGTATGCTTTATGTTTTATTATAGATTTGGCTATAATTAAATATGAGAATAGGGTTGGAGATATCGCTTAGTTAGAAGAGAGCTGCTTGCCCAGCATGGACAAAGCCCTGAGTTCAATCCCCAGCATGGTAGTATAAGCCAGTAATGCCAGCATCCAGGAAGTAGATGCAGGAAGGTCAGGAGTTCAAGATCACCCTCAGCTTCAACACAAGTTCAAGGCCAGCCTGCACCACTTGAGACCTTCTCAGAGAGAGGACGAAGAGAAATGATGTATTAGGGAATTGAATGCAAAAGATTATATGCTGGAGATTTCATAGACTTTCTGGTCATTTGAGGTTTAGCAGGAGGGACACAGGGACTTTGGGGAAGGTACTGAAGCAAAGTTCAGAAGCAAACAGCTATGATACCTTGTCTGCCCACAAAGTGAACTTGGTAGAGAGTTAGAGAATTTGATGGACTTTGCAAATCATAGCTTGACAAATATCCAGAGGACTATTTATTGGCATATTCATCCTGTTTCAGGCCTTGGTCGGGGCACTGGGGCAGACACAGACTTAAATGTGCCAAGATTCCTCTTGTATCTTCAGATATAAGGACTAGTGGTGGGGATGTATATGTCAATGGAAAATGAGACCAACAGAGTGCAGGAAGGAGGTCTCTGTGTTGTGTTCAGAGTTCTAGGTATGCTTTCAGGAGCCGAGGAGTTGGGGACGTTGTCATAAACACGTAGCTCCTGAACTTGGCTAAGAGCACCTTGAGGAGTAGGAGGCTCCTCCAGCTTTAGCTCCCATCAGTGTCACCTGGATGCCCTGCTAAAAGCCAGACTCCTGGTCCCAGTACCCAGTGTTCCTGGTGCAGTAGTGGGCTAGGATTTATATTTCTAAGTCTCCTGGTGCCAGCCAATGCTGCTCAGGGCCAGGGTTCAGGAAGGACCATAGATATGAGTGAGAAAGAGCCGGACAGGTATCCCAAGAAGTGAGGAGTGTGTACAAGGACAGAAAGGAGTGGCCCGAGTAACAAGTGCTCAGAGTAGAGAGCGTGCAGGCTCCTGGGTTGCTGGGTAACAAAAAACTCCAGTGCCAAGGCAAGACATTTGGACTTGATCCTGGACCAGAAGCACAGCCAAAGGAGCTTCTTATAGAGGAGAAAGGCCAACAGATTGGTGGTTCAGCACACTCCCTTAAGAGGGCTGGTGGAAGGGGAGAATGAAGCTGGCTCAACAACTAGCCTGTCAGACCCCACCGTGTTGATCTCACTGCTACACAGAGGCCCTGAGGTAAGAAACAGGCAGCATCGCAGGCAAGTAGTGGTTTATACAGAAAGACTATGGACAGGCTTTCAGGAGGTGGTAAGACAAGCAGTAAGCCCTGGCTAAGGTACCAGATGTGCATACAGACAGCCTGAGATCAGGCATTGTCAATGAAACCAAGAGAAAGTCAGTAGAGAATGGGGGGGGTGAAGGGGAGCTCTTCTCTTCATAGCAGACCACATCTGTACAGTGTGTGTGTGTGTGTGTGTGTGTGTGTGTGTGTGTGTGTGTGGTGTGTGTCTACCATGGGTGAGAAATGTGAATGCTTGTGCCTAGGATGGGTGTTAGACACTGTTATAGCTTTCCCCAAGCCTCTACTGTCCTACACACCACTGAAGATATAAGGGTCCCCTTGGAAACAGTCCTATCGGCAAAGAGAGTCATGGAAGAAAGACTTTGCCAGGCCACCAGTTTTAATTCTGGGAGACAGACCAGCCTTCTGGGGAGAAAGATGTCACTCTGAGTACCAGCTCCTTGGAATATATATATATGAGGAATTCTCACACACTTACAGGGCATGGAGAGAAAGTATGAAACTAGCATTGCATGAGAGCCAGGAACAGTAGAAGCACAGGTAGGACCTAGGAATGGGACCACAGAGAGAGCTGTCTAGGAATGAAAGGGGTGGGGTGGATGGAGGAAAGGACTATCGACATGGAGTCAGAAAAGCTAGGGTCAAGAGTTTCATTAGCCATTTGCTGCTGGGTGACTTGGGACAGATGTCCCTTCTTTGAGAGACAGTTTCCTCAACCAGTAAGATGGGATGGATAATCTCTAAGCTCTCTCTTTCAGCCTTGGCATTCTATGCCTTTCCTTTTAGAGGTACTCAGGTGCAACATTCCCAGGGAGATGTCCAAGCTTTCAAAGGGCAAGCTTTTGTATGCTCTCGGGCGTCTGTGTTGTGCTTCAGCCAATGTTGTCTATGTTCATGTCCAGGGGATTTTTTTTTTTAATGATGTCTGTGTTTTCTAATTTCTCCAGATTTCCTTGTTTGTATAGGTTGACTGTTGCAGAAATGGGGCTCTGTTGTTTTAGGCAAATAAGGAGTCCCATGCCAACAGGAATATCCTGTTGACAGGGTCTCTTCTCACAAGGTACCAGCTGTTTGAAAACATTTGTGTATTGCCCCATCAGAATGGGTCTTCTGATAAGCAGCTGGTTTTTTTTTTCCCTCTTAGCGATATTAATTTCTTCAAGGTAATCATATAGGGCTGTTTGGAAAGTAAATATTGAAGGTGATTATCACGTTAGTTTGTTTTTTCCTCCCTGTGTTAGTTCTCTGGAGCTGATAGGACAAATATTTGCAGGGTGCCTCAAACAGAAGGGGTGCATGGGTCTAGAGGCTGGAGGCTTGGTCAAGGTGCCAGGTCAGTCTGGGTCCCACTGAAAGCATGAGGGAGTCTGTTGCATGCTCTTCCTGGCTATATTTTTGCTAGTGAATTTTGGTCTTTTTTGGCTTATCTTCATCTTTGTAAGACACACTATCTGTACCCAAATTTCTTTATTACCACACCCACACCAGTCAAGGGGCTAGGGAGATAAATCAGTGGGTAAAGTTTATACAGTGCAGGCATGAGGACCAGGGTTTGGATCACCAGTACACTGGTCATAGTGACATGTGTCTATAACACCAACATTGGGAGATGGAAACTGGAGAATTTTGAGGGTTTGTTGGCCAGCCAGTCTGACTGAAACCAGGTTCAGTGAGAGATCCTATCTCCAAAGTAAAAACAACACAACACAACACAACAACACAAAGGTGGCGAGTGATTAAAGAAGACATGAAATATTGACCACTGCTCCCCACACATGAACGCATGGGTGATTGTACCTGCGCAGACATGTGCACACACAAATATACACGTACACCATAGCAGTCAAGCTGGGTGCAGTGGTTCACCCTTGTGATCCCAGTACTTGGTTGGTGGAGATAAAAGGATTTTTGGCTACATAAAGAGTTTGAAGCCAGACTGGGCTACGTGAAATCTTGTCTCAAAAGCCAAAACCAAACAACTAAACAACCAAACCATTGGGCAAGAAGCCACTGCACCCCACTATTACCTCATTTGACTTAACTGATCACATCGTCAACTCTCCTGCCAAAAAAGTCCGTAATACCGTAAGTACTCTAATTAGGACAAATTCGAAATGAACTTGTTGGGGAGAGCACATAGTATTATATATTCCTTTATCAAATTTTCTATGTAGTACTGCCCCTGTGCTCTAAGCGTGGGTGTGGGTTGGTTATGGTGACCCAGTCCTCTATGAAGTTTACTTTTAATTTATGTATATTTCTTGTCATGAGATGAATAGCAGCTTTCCCTGTCCCCTGCCCCCAAGGTGGGACAGCTGGGGGAAAAGATGGCAGAGGGACTGAACTAGGTAGTCTGAAAGGCCTGGATTGACCCCAAAGACCAGTAAGATGTGAGCGTGCCTTTAATAATCAAGCTCAAAGAAGACTGAAGCCTCCCCAGGTTTTTGAGCAAATAAAACAGCTAGTTAGATAGAGCCAGACTGTTGGTTAAAAGCCTTTTTGAGCAAGCCTATGAAGATGCTTGCTCCATGAAGCAGACAGCAGCACATGATCAGAGGATGGGTGATGTGTGTGTGTGTGTGTCCATATGTGTACTTTTAGGCCTATGGGGTTTACTTTCTCTCCTCGTGTGAAGATGTTCAGGGGGCAGCTAGAAACTGTAATTTCATTCATTCATTTTATAAATCATTGTTGGGTACCCATGGGGCCAAATGTATTTTGATCACAAAAGGAATGAACCCATGAAACACAGGTGTGAGGCTCTATGCCTGTAGTTCCAGCATTTGGGAGATGGAAGGGAGTTCTGGAGTTCAGAGATCTTAGGAGAAAGAGAGAGAGAGAGAGAGAGAGAGAGAGAGAGAGAGAGAGAGAGAGAGAGAGAGAGAGTCAGGGTCCAAAGGACTCAGGACTGGCACTAGGCCAAGCCACAGACTTCCTTCCAACGATGAGGGCAGTGACTGTAATATACCAGGTGACTGATCTGAAACCCACCCCATGTTCTCACAGTTAAGCTTTTCCCTGACTCGACTTCCATTGGCTGAGGGCAGTGAACACATCAAGGCAGTTATGTTACCAGGACATACAGAGCCTCTGAGATTAGCCATATTGGCATGACAACCACATTAGCCAAACTGTCTGAAGCTTCTTCAGACAGTGTGGCAGGCTCGATAAGGATGCTTCTGCCCAGGCTTCCTTCTTTGTCTCCTTCACTCAAGCCAGACTTGCACATTTCTGAGTCTGTTTCTTTGGACACTATTTCTGTCTTGTCTGTTAAATTTTATTTATCATTATTGTTGTTGTTGTCATGGGCACGTCTGTGTCTATCTATCTATCTATCTATCTATCTATCTATCTATCTATCATTTATCTGTCTATCTGTCTATCTGTCTGTCTATCTATCATCTATCTGTCTGTCTGTCTGTGCACAAGCTTGTGTTTATGTGCTATGGTATGTGTATAGAAGACAACATTAGGAGTTAGTTCTCTCCTTCCACCTTCTTGAAGCAGCGACTCTTATCATCTCCGCTAAGCCGGGTACTCTAGGGGAGCTGACCTGCAAGCTTCCAGGAGATTCTCCTGTCTCCACCTTGTATCTCGCCATAGGAATACAAGAATTACAGATTCTTGCCACTTTATCTTGCTGTTCCTGTGAGTTCCAGGGATTGAATGCAGATTATCAGGCGAGGGTGGCAAGGGATCTGCTGAGCCACCTTGACGGGCTTTGATACTTTATAGATGACGTCAACTCCTTTCCAATCCCTGGAACCCCTCCTGGTTCTTTCATCCCTTTCTGGTTTGCCCTCACACGTGTTATTAGTCACAGCATCCTTTTGTGGTTAGTTCTGTGTTAGCACTGACTTCTCAGGGGAGCTGGACTGTTAGAAGAGGTCATGGAGACTTAGTGCTTCCAAACCACAGTAGAAGCTGGATGGGAATGCCTGCTGTCTCAGCCACAAAGGAGCTCAAGGCAGAAAGGACACTTGAGCCCAACAGTCTGAGAACAGTTTTGATAACACAGTGAAAATCTGTTTAAAAAACTCACAACAAAACAAAAAAACAGAAAACCAAAAACCAAAACCAAACCAAAACAAAAAAAAAATCTAAATTAAACAATCAGACACACATATTGTAGCAATAAAGCTCTTTCTTCTGGATTGTGGCAAAGCTAGAATTGGGAATTTAAAGTTACTAGGGCAGACAATCTTGGATGTGGGGTAGAGTGTTCCCCAGGCCAAGGAATACCTCCTGTGTCATTCTCATCTATTCCTGCCTACACTCCTCTAGGAACAAGGAGCTCCCTCCTTTTCCTCAGCCATTTAATGGAGCCATCTCATTAGTTCTTCTTGGTACACATCTCAAACCTATATCCCAAGTTGTTTGTCTTTTTCTTCATGCTACACCAAACAGCTAGCTCTGTTCTCCTGGTCCCTCTCCATGTGCATGCTAATATACACCCTTGCCTAGCTTGTGTTGAAAGAATGTCATTTTAAGATATTATTTAGACATTAATAAGAGTCCCACATATTACAACTCTCTTGAGACCCACCTATGAGCATGCACAAGCCACGTACCATTCTTATTAAACAACGCTCGAGGGAAGAGGTGTATAGGATGTCCGTATAAAGATGCCAGAACGCTTCAAAAGATTCAAATAGTCTAAAGCAGGGGTTCTCAACCTTCTCAATTCTGTGACCCTTTACTAGGGGTCCTCATGCTGTGGTGACCCCAACCATAAAATTATTCCTTTGCTATTTTATAACTGTAATTTTGCTACTGCTATGAATCGTAATGCAAATATCTGATGTGCAGGTTATCTCATATGTGATTTTTGTGACCCATAGGTTGAGAACTACTGGTCTAAAGGCTTCTGTTTGTCATTTGACCAAATTAAAACCTAATCTTTCCACCATCAAGATGCCCTCAACACCCCATGCCAAGGAATTTCACAATTCAGTAGACAGCGGGAGTAGACAGGAATCCATACCCAGGCTTGCCTTATTTATATACTGTGTTGTAAGAAATAGAAAGACAGAAGTATCAGCTCTTGGCAACAAGATTTACTCTAAGCAAAGCATTTTTACCATACTCTACCACCAAGGCAGTACCGCCACAGACACTCATTCTTTTCATCTGGGGATTTCTGTTTGTAGAAACAAGATACACACTTAGGCACAAGTCAGGTCATGGGTATCTGGCTCAGGCAGGCCATCAACATGGACACACGAAAAAGGACTTTCTGATTTTAGCATTTTCTCTTTGTCCTCTCATTTTCAAACTTAGTTCAAAACAACAACAACAACACAAACAATAAACAAAAACAAACCAGAGGCTTGAGTTTGTCAAGAATCAGGTTGAGCATATGCCAACTTGACCACATGCTTTTGGCAAGGTATATAATTGTTTGGTGCCTCAGTTTCTTTCTCTGTAAGTTGATGTTTTAAGGGGTGACTGTGTTGAAGAGGTAGATAGCTCAGTTGGTAAAGTGCTTGTCACTCAAGGATGAGGCTCTGAGTTTGATCCCCCAGACCTTGTGTTAACAACAGAAGGCATAGGATGATGTGCTCAATGGCTCAATAGTGGTATGGCTGGTACAGGGTAGCTAACCACTTTCTGATTGGATGTGAGGTCTGCTCCAAGGGGGAGATTTGATGCCTACTTTCTGTAATTCTGGGCAAAAGCTCATGGCTGGGGAGGTCATGGCCCTAGGATAGAAGCTGTTATTATCTTGCTCAATGGGCACTCTATCAAATTGCTTTGTAAATATGTATGCTTAAATGGGACTGCTCCCAACCTTGGTCAGAGAAGCTTCATTTCATTGTGGACAGCAGTCAATCCACAAGAATAAGAGATGGATACTCAGCCTTGATGGGACATCTTTATCAATACCTCTCCTCTCCCACCAAGGCTTGGGGAACATTGTGGAAGAGGAGGTAGAAAGAATGTAAGGGCAGGAGGGGAAGGGGTACTGTAAAATGTTGTTATCTGGACACAACACAGCCATTGTTCTCAAGAACTCTGCACAGAATCTATGGTGACCCTCACAGGATCTATGGTGACCCTCATAGAATCTATGGCCACTGACATAGAATCTATGGGGACCCGCACAAAATGAAGGCAGCTGAAATTCTGACATAGGTGGGGGAAGGTGCTTTCTAGTTCTCACATCTTACTGAGAAGCTACTGGCAATTGACAGCTGCTGTGGAATGGAGAGAGAATTGTTCTCTTTCGAGGGTGTTCCCACTGGGAAGTTTCCCATTCTCAAGTGGGACACCCCACACCCATGCACACACAAACAGCACTTATTAGACTTAATGAATTATCAAAAAAGAGAGAAAGGTAAGACATGGAATTGTCGGTGTGATGTTGGAGGAGAAAGACTGGAGGAAGGTTGGAGAAGGAAAGTGGGCCATGGATATTATTATAGTTCATTGTATACATGTAAAAACTTCTCAAGAATGAAAGAGTAACACTTTAAAATGATTTATTTATTTTTAGTTTATGCATACAGGTATTTTACCTGTATATATGTCTGTGTTCCACATTCATTTAACGCCCACAGAGGTCAGAAGAAGGAGTTGGATCTTCCAAGAATCGCAGTTACTGACAGTTGTTATTTACCATGTGGGCGCTGAGATTCAAACCTAGGACCTCTAGAAGAGTAGTCAGGACTATTATGTGCACAGCCATCTCTTAGGCCCCAATAATAATTAAAACAAAACAAAACACAAAAGCGAAACAGTTTTAGTGGCATGTAAGTATAATCTTAACACTGGAGAAGCAGAGGCAGGTTGCTCCCTGGGGTTTGCTGGGCAGCCATTGTAGCTTAATTGGTGATCCTCAGGTTCCTTTGTGACCTTGTCTCACAAAACAAGATATATGACTCCTGAAGAATGACGTTCAAGGTTCATCTGTGGCCTCCACCATATATATATGCTCACAAGTGCCTGCATGCACATGAATACACACACACACACACACACACACACACACACACTGATTCCTGCTTACAGGTGTGCATATCCTAACATCTAGAAATCACTGCTGGTCTTCTGTGTACAGCCTGTGCTAAGTCTTGATTATCCATTGCATCATGTAATCCTCCCTCGTGTGATGATGTCATTCCAAAGTTCATTGCTCCAATCTTGATATGACATTGCATTTTTATTAGTTTCAGAATGTTGCAGAGAAGACAAGCTTGGCCTCAGCAAACATCCAGGAAGTTGGGCCATTTCCATTCTGTCTTAATGCTGGTGATATAGGATCAGAGAGGTGAATTCTAAAATCACAAAACCAGGAGGCGACAGAATTAGTCTTACCTGCATCTGTCCTTCGCAAACGCAAAGTCCAAAGGTACAGAAGAATCGGTGACTCAGTAGGGAGGTGAGGCTTTGAGTCTGGCTTTCACAAAGGAGAAGAGAAATGAAAAGCACAGGAAGCCAGAGACAGTGGAGGAGGCCAAAGCTCTTGCCGGTAGCATGCAAGGCCGGGTAGCATCTGGAATGGTGCACAGAGTAGGACCTCGATAGGGACTGTGGAGCAAGGCTGGGGGTATTCTGAACCAGGTATGTCACAGGCAACAATGAATGGCAAACCGACAATGTGCCCCACTACCTTAGAAGTCAGCTATGAGCATCCTATCATATACTTACATGAAGCCCGAGGGACACAAGAATACTCAGAGAAGCTCTGTAATCCATGGCACCACACTGGAAATTAAGCACAATGTTCAGTGACAAGCAAAGAAATAATAGTTATGTCTTGTTCACATAATGGTGCCATCTACAGAGGTGATATGAGTGGACTGAAGATACAAGCAAAGACATGGAATTAATGCATAAAAAGTTTATGGGAGCTGGGCTTCTCCCTCTCCAGCATTGGGATTACAAGAGCATATGACCACACCCAGCTTTTTCAAATGGCTGCTGGGGACTGAAAGCAGGTCCTGACATTATTGACAGCTATCGTTCCAACTCTTTCTTTGTATTTTTCATTGGCTTTGATCACTGCAGAGCGTGGCGCTCTCCACTGGGAATGAGCCTGAGAGACAGATAGCCCCACTTGAGAAGGGAGCTCACGACGTAGCCAATCCAATGGCTCCTCCAACTTGTAGGCCTTCTAAAAAACCATCTGGTATAAAGACATCATATTCTTCATGTGAATTATGTATAAGACAATACACAGTCCTATTTCAATCGTTTCATCTGTAAACAGCCTACATCTCATATGTCTTGTGTGAGCTTGTCTCCCCAGGGTTCAGTGGCTGCCGCAGGCTTTTACATCATCCAGTGTGTCACTGATTGCTGGTCTTCAGTGCTTTACATACAATAGTTTATCCACAAGTGGGCTGTTCCTGTTCAAATGGATGCCTGTGACATCTTGTGTTGCTAGGGCCTAGCCCAGGGGAGTTACTCGTGGAAGCGCTGTGCAGTATCTCCAAACAGGAAACACTTCCTGGATTTGGACCCTGATATCTCTCTTCTCAAGCTTTGCTCTCTTAAACCCGAAGAGGTCCAACACCCTCTCTGGGCTGCTTTTGTGTATCATCTCTCAGAGCATCTCGGGTAGGCCCCAGAGACACATTCTCCAGTCAGGGCGTGTGCGTGTGCGCGTGCACGTATGTGTAGACACATAACATGCAATCTGGTTATTCTGGTTACACTGCATCGCACTGGAAACCCCAGAGCACCAGGCTGTCCTCATTTAGTTTAAAAACAACAGTCTCTTCCACTCCTTCAGAAGCATTTAATGCCTCCCCTAAAGCTTCCTCAGCCACTCACGTGGCTGAAACTCCTGACTGCCTTGAAAGCTTGGCACCCCTCCCCCTTCTTTCTCTTATAGGTGGGGAAACTGAGAAGCAGATGGTCACAATGATCTGACCAAACTCAAACTAGATTCAGGTCTCCCAGGCCAAAAGACGGAGGCTTGTTGGCACCTAGCAGTAAGTTGGTGCACAGGGCTGAGTGGGGCCTGGTGCCTGCCCAGGGGGAGGAGAGAGACAAAGCAGAATGACTCTCATGTCCTGGCCTGCTGTAGAGACTTGATGTTGGTCAGAAGCTTGTGCCCCAGGATGGGCAGAACTGGAAATTAGATTTGATTGTGAAAAGTTCTGCATTGTCTCTCCTTTGGGCAATGACAGCTTCTCAGACCTCTGCCCTGGCTATCTTCCTGCTGGGCAGTGGGCAGTTTTACTTCAGGTGTTAGCTCTATTTCCTGCCTCCAGAAACTTACTGAGAAGGCATTTGGTCTAATCTTGACTAGAATGTGTGTGTGTGTGTGTGTGTGTGTGTGTGTGCACGTGCACATGGTGGAGGGGTGAGGTGAAAGCAGCTTTGGGAGCAAGGACGTTCTGAGCTGGATCTTCAAGTGGACATTAGCTGGGCAAAGGGTCCAGTGACTGAGGGGACAGAGGCCAACAAGAGGAGCGGCATGAAGCCAGCAAAGGAGAGTAAGCAAAGACACATTTCATGTGTATGCACACCCCCACCACAGTTTTATTATCCATGACTACCACCCACAGGACATTTACATAATATTTTATTGGACTGTTTTTTTCTAAAGGAAAATGCATTCTCTCCCCACTCCCCAATTTGGAAAGTAGGTCATTTCGTTGTACTTTGACTTCAGAGTTGAAGGTACCAAAGTGACGAGGTTGAAGATAACACTGTATGAGCAGTGTGGTCTCTGGCAGGGTTCTATCTGTCCCACATGTCAGGTTCATCTCTAGGGAAGATGCTGTACTGGTGGTCAGGCCTACTGGGGACAAGAGAGGCTACCATCAATTCAGGTTACTTCCAAAACCACCTTTGATAGTCAGCAAAGCATCTACCATACGTCTGCCTCGGCATGATTTTAAAGACCCTTAGACCTTCTTCACTATACAAACACTGCCTTTTAAAGGGATATGCTATGTTATGGGTGTGCTGGATACTTGCTTTCTTTCCTCATACAATTTAAATAAGGACCCAAGAATTCTAATGAGAAACGGTCCTCTGTAAGTTCATCTGGTGTATCCAGGGAGCAGGGCACCACAGATGGGAACCGAGGAACAAAAGCTTGACTCTGAGGAGGAGGATGGGGCAGGGAGGGGGCGAACGGCTCACAGCCAGTGTGAGACAGAGAGCTCTGCCTGCATGGATTGAGGGTGGACAGGGCCTGAACTTGAAAGGGCTTGCATGCTGGCTCAGATGGGCTGGGATCATCTTGTGATGGAAACAGAAAACCACGGAGAGGCTGTGCTACGAGCCACTTGCAAGGCAAGAGAAATTCAAAATCCTCTGAGGCTCAGACTATCTTCTGAGGATCTTATTTTAGAGGGACCCATGAGGACAGTGGGGTTCAGTTCTGGAGTGTCTGCCTAGCATTCATGAGGGATCAGTCTCTAGTACTGCAACAGACAATTAAAAATTAAAATAATTTTAAAATTAGAAAAGCAAGACTAAGGGTGTATTACTCAGTTGGGATACTTGTCTACTATCTACAAAGTTCTGGATCCAATCCCAGCATCACAATCAGGTAGCTTGTGCCTATAGTCCCAGCACTCAGGAGGCAGAACAGAAGGATCAGTGCTCAAGTTCATCCTGGACTATATATTCAAAGTTTGAGGCCAGCCTTGGCTACATTTTGGGACCCTGTCTCAAAATTAAAAAAAAAAAAAAGGTTTAAAATTAAAGAATAGAAGTAACTGTAAATCTTGATCCTCAGAAAACACTGGGCAGGCAGATCTCCAGCAAAGAGTAGATCTTAGAAAAACCATCCTTTTAATAATTATCTTTGGGCAAGTTGTACAATCATTTGTCACCAAGTCACTTGCAGTAGGGCTGGAAGGTCACAGCCACAAGCCTCCTTGTCCCCTTCCCTCTAGGTCCCCTGCCCTTCACTCCAGCATTGTTAATGTTTACTGCTGGCCCTGCTGTTGCTGTGGTAAGACACCTTCTGTGATTTGCGGCGATGTTACTATCAGCATCATATGTTTAGCATGTGGCAATGCTGTTTGGAGGAGGTTGTGCAGCCTTTAGGAGGTGGGGCCTGGCAGGAGAGCGGAGCTCACTAAGGGATAGAACTTAAAAGCTTATAGACTCGCCTGTTTCTGTCTGAGCTTTTGGCTTCCCAGTGCACTGAATTGTGAAGAGTCCCAGCCTCATGCACTCATCCCCAGGAACTCTGTCATGATGGTTACTATTGTAACAAGATCCAGAATGATACCAGAGACAAACTCTAGGCAAGTCTGTCAGGGAGTTTCAAGATTAGGTTATTGAGGTGAGTCTTTCCTTACTTACTGTGTATGGTACGGTTCCATGGGCTGGGGTCATGGATGGAGGGGGTAAAAATAAGCCCAGGGGGTAGAGAGATGTCTCAGCAGTTAAGAGTGCATATTTACTGTTGTTCTCCCAGAAAAGCAGCTCACAGTTGGAGCTGATACCCTTCTTCTGGCTTCCCTGGCCACTGACTGCACTCGAATGTACTTACACCTACACAGACACACGTACATACATATGATTAAATGAAATCTTTATCATCATCATCATCATCATCAGCAGCAGCAGCAGCAGCTTCAGCAGCAGCAACAACAACAACAAGTAAATTGAGCTGAGTTCCAGCATTCACCTACCTGCTTCCTGACTGTAGGCCCACGTGACCAGCCACTCTTTACTCCTGTTACCTTTAAACTGGGAGCCAAACCAACCTCTCTTTCCTTAAATTGCTTTTGTTGGATGGTTTGTCACTCAATGAGGAAAGTAATGAATACACCCGCTGCACCTTCTCTTCCCTGTCATAATGGTATACCTTCTCAGGCCATGAGCCACAGAAGTGTTGCCTCCCTTAAGCTGGTTCTGTCGAAATTCTGTCACAGTGATGTGGAGAGTCATGGACCCTAGGAACACCTCTCAGGTCTGATAAACACAAACATCTCAGGCATTGCCAAATAAATATCCCCAGGAGGAAGACAGGGTGACCCAGACCTGTCTTTGGAGAGGGAGAGTAGGTTCTGGTGGCCTCAACAGTTAAGAAACAGAGAACTTCCTGCAGAGAGCCCCATGACCCCAGCCCCCATTTCAGAGCGTAGGAGGAGAGGAACAGCCAATGAAGGAGTTTTATCATCGTCTTTGTTACTGTAAGGGTCTCTCATTGGTTCTCCGATACTCACTCATTGACTATTGATTCTTAACTGTATCCAGGGACAAATACCCAACAGAAGGTCACATGCTCCCAGCACTGAGGCATGACTTAATGCTTCCTTGCTTGGACCTGTCTTCCCCAAGAACGCAGCCAAGAGGAGGAGAAAAGGCCATTGTCTTAATCATGGAACAACTATGGGAATATTCAGCATGACTGCCCAGCATGGCGGTAGATTCACACACAGTTTCCATGTACTAGAACCTGACCAACCTGTTCCTTGACTCATAAAAATAATTATAGTAAGGCACTACTAAGCACCTACTGTGTACCATTGCACACACTTACCTAATCCTTACAACAATCCATTATTACACAAGGAAATGGAAGCACTGTGAGATTGGACGGCTTTCAAAACCCTGTCCGGCCATTAAGTGGCCTGTCTAGAGTGTAGAGGCAGACGTGAGCTCAGGTCTTCTGGACTCCATGTCCTCTGTTGGTATCCTTGTGTCAGATTTGCCTTCCTGGTGGTGCTGTGAGAAACGTAAGGCTGGCTCAGTGCTAGCATCCTGAAGAGCCACAGTCACTGGCTCCTTTAACTGTTGAGTGTGGGCCTCATACACATAAAACTGGAGAATGCTACCTTTGACGGTCTTAACCTTGTAAAATAAAGCCTCGGATACAGGACCCCCCCCCCACACACACATAGCTTACTTGATTATTGTGAGGATATCTTCATTGAGAGCTGTCAGACCCTCTGATTCTCCTGCTACCCCGTCCCCAGTGCTGAAATCAGCAGCATGGGTGGTTATTAATCCCAGGGCCATGTGCATGCTAACATGCACATGTTATGAGCCATGTGCCCAGCCCAGAGTCGTCATCCCTTGCATTGAGCATCCAAGTAGGTTTATCTAAACAGAGTAAATGTTATGTTAGAAACTTACTAAACCCCTAAGTCTGTTTTACCTAGAGGTCTCCCCTTCACACTTTTCCATATGTTTCTTCCTCATTTTGGTTTTAGCTGGATATCCAAGGTAGATCGCATGGTGTTTTGATATGCATCTACACAGGGAAATGATTCTGTCATCAGACAGAATATTCCAAGGGCCTCTCCCCTACTCTCCCTTTTTGTATGAGGTAAGAGGAGTTAACATGGACTCTCTTGGAAGAATTCCAGTATTTCCTACAAATGCCATTAACTCTGACTTCGTACTGTACTAGAATTCTTTTTAACTCCAAAATAGTGAAATTTAACCTTCCTTACTTTCTTTCACCTTCCTTCCTTCCTTTCTTTCTTTCTTCCTTCCTTTCTTTCTTTCTTCCTTCCTTCCTT
>NW_021604782.1:5466894-5475825 GCF_004785775.1 Grammomys surdaster
TTTCTTTCTTTCTTTCTTTCTTTCTTTCTTTCTTTCTTTCCTTCACAAGTACTGTCTTACTTGTGTTTCTATGTATTTGACTTTTCCAGAAAAGAGTCTCGGTGAGATCAAGTGATTTTTTTTTTTAAAGATTTGTTTTATTTATATGAGCACATCGTAGCTGTCTTCAGAAACACACAAGAAGAGGGCATCAGATCCCACTACAGATAGTTGTAAGCCAGCATGTGGTTGCTGGGAATTGAACTCAGGACCTCTGGAAGAGCAGTTGGTACTCTTAACCACTGAGCCATCTCTCCAGCCCTGATCTTTGTCTTTTTGTACCTGGCTTATTGCACTTGGTTGGCCTCAAGGTTCAGCCATGCAGTGTTTCCCCTGCAGGCACTTGCCCAAAAAACATAAATTCAGCTCCTCATGGAGGTGTCTGAGTGACTGCATTCATTGAGCATACCATAGCCGAGATCTGGACACAACCTACATGTGTGGTAGTAGATAAATGGATAAAGAAATTATGTACACTGGGAGTGGTGGTATAAACTCCTACTCCGAGCACTCAGGAGGCAGAGGCAAGTGGATCTCTGTGAGTTTGAGGCCAGCCTAGTTTATACAGAGAGTAGCCAGGAATTATATAGAGAAATCCTGTCTCAAAAAAAAAAAAAAAAAAGAAGAAGAAGAAGAAGAAGAAGAAGAAGAAGAAGAAGAAGAAGAAGAAATTAAGAAATTACATAGAGTTCTGACATTCACATGCACACTTGGCACGTACCTCTGCCATTGAATAAGTAAACTTAATTAAATATATATAAATAAATTTTGTCCAGGGTCAGGAAGATAGCTCAGTTGGGCAAGTGCTTGCCATGCAAATATATATAAGGTCCAGAGAAGGAGAGGGAAGGGGAGGGGGAGGGGGAGGTAGAGGGGAAGGGAAGGGGAGGGGGAGAGAGAATCTAACTAAACAATACATAACAGAATATCAATCTATTTAAAGGCTGCCATTTGGGGCAGTGTGGATGTATCTGGAAGCCTCATCCACACACTTAAATGTTTTTAACTTCTGCAGAATGACCTTGGAAAAATCTTGCAAGGAGACCTGTCCTCATTTGTAGATTGATTGCCCTGTTGTGCAGTGCTGTCTCACATCTGGGTTTGGAGAGGGAAAAGTAGCTGTTCAATACAAGAGATTAATTTCTGAGTCAATGCCTTCAGATTTCCTGGCTTGCCTCATTTCCATTGTACCTTCCATTGTACCTTCGACGTCAACTCTGTCCGTTAGTCAGATGGCTTCATCCTATTCTCTCCTCAGTCTGTCACAATCGCCCAACTCCCCTCATCTGATAGGGCAGCCGCAGACTACATCCTATGTCCTTTTCAGAGTTTGCTTCAGGAAAGCAGTTTTTACACTGACTTGAATCACTCCTTGTTTCTTCTTCCGGGCAGCAGCTTAGCTTCTAGAAGACCGATCCCAGCATGCTAGCCTCAGCATCAGCATCTATCCCATCATGCACTGGGTCATGGAGACCCCTCACCAGCAGCGGGTTTGCCGTGCCCAGATGGTTCTCTCGCACAGGCTCCCACATCACACCAGGCCTCCTGTTGTGTTTGTGTAAAGGTGTGTGTGTGTGTGTGTGTGTGTGCGCGCGCGCGCGTGCGTGGCATTTGCGCCTCTGGATCCAGCCCCCAGTTTGTTATATAAAGCTTCTTCCCTTCTTTCAGCACATTTTATTTGAATGTTTAAAAATTTGCCAGATGGTGGTGGCACGTGCTCTGGCCCCAACCTTGGCTTTTAGAGACAGGGTTTCTCTTGTGTAGCCCCGGCTGTCCTGGAACTCACTCTGTAGACCAGGCTGGCCTTGAACTCAGAGATCTTCCTGCTTCTGCCTCCCCCGAGTGCTGGGATTAAAGGTGTGCACTACCACCACCCACCAACCTTAAATATACTTCTTTTAAAAAATAGTTAAGAACCAAAACTAAAATAAAGCTACATAAGCTATATGTAAATATAAATATATTTTGCTTTATTGGTATTTTAAAAATTGATTTATTCCAAGTAGATTTTATAGTAACAGAAAGCTAATTAACTGTCTCCAAGAAGGCCTTTTTATACCAAATATTCTTGTTTCCATGGGCTTCATGGCTTGAAGTGTGAAAGCATCCCCCTTGATAATAGACTCTGATAGCTTTCCTTTGAGAACGGTTACTGTCATCCTCACAGAACATACATACATACTCAGAGCATACTCAGAGGATACATGCATATTCTTCAGGCATAAATAAATCCTTGGAAATTTGCTCAAACTCTCTTAAAAAAAATTTGCCAGACATGATGCATGTGCCTTTTATCCTAGTATTTGGGAGGCAGAGGCAAGTGGATCTCTGTGAGTTCAATTCTAGTCTAATCTATACAACAAGGTTTAGCCAGCCAGAGGTACATAGTGAAACCTGGTCTTTTTTTTTTTTTTCCTCATGGGAGTGGGGTTTATTAAAGATGGAGGGTGAGAGAGAGAGGGAGACAAAGATGGCGGAGAGGAAAGAGCAAAAACTGGTCTTAAAACAGACAAACAAACAAACAGCAAAAAAAAAAATAAAAACAAGAAATAAAATAATTTATACATTCTCACTTCCATATGTTGCTCTGTAATTTGGGCCATATATTTACTTATTTAATATCTGTCATTAAATAAATAAATGGAATTAAATATATGGACACACATATATTTAAATTATTTCCAGGATTAGAAAGATGACTCATTTACCCAAGTGCTTGTCATATTAGTGTAAGGACCTGCGTTCAATCCCCAGCTGGGTATGGTGGGATGCACTTATAATCATAGCTCTGGGGAGCTAATTAATTAAAGAAAAAAAAGAAAAGAAAAGAAGGAGTCTGCTGTTCACCGTGAGGTCTGAAGACAGCATTTGAGCTTCACTCTCTCCCTGCCTTCGTAGCATGCATTTGTAATCCATGTGGGATATGGGTATAATAGTTCATGTATACAATTAATGAATGCCCCTGTGGGCATACAATGCCTGCCTTGCGCACACATACCTCGCTGTTTACAAATGTGTGTGCAGCACACAGTATGAATACAAACACGGACATTTAATAATGAGACGCTGACATTTTTCCATGGCTGGGGAGCATTGGGCAAAAGGAGATGACTTCTTTGAGCTGCAGTCCTAGTGTGGCCCCTGTCGTTAGGTTATTTTCTGTCCAGCCTGCTTCCTTGACGAGATCTTAGGCAGTGCTGAATCCTGTAGAGGAATTTCATGTACAAACAAATGACAAGGGACACTTGCCACACAAGCCTGATGACTGGAGTTTGATCCCCAGAAGCTATGTAAAAAGCCAGATATGGCACTGCGTAGGTGCTGGCCCTCTTCTTCTACTTTGTTTGAGGTAAGGTCTCTACTGTGTATGCCCGACTAACTAGACACCTTTCCAGGTCTGTGGCATTCTTCTGTTCCTATCTCTTATGTTGCTGTCAAGTGTAGGGATCACAGGCTCTTGTTACCATGTCTGGCTTTTATGTGGGTTGTGGAGATCCAGACGCAGGTCTACACGTGTACATGGCAAGCACTTTACCTGTCAAGCCTTCTCTCTAATCCAAGACATGGTTTCTCCTTAGCTGTCCGAAGAACCTAGGAGACAGAATAGTATGGGATGTAGCAGTGCAATCCTGAGTGCAGAAATGTGATGGAAAGAGGTATAGTTAATAAACACCAGCATTGTCCTTGCCTTCTGCTTCTGTGATTTTGAAATTACACATCGCTAATAAAAGATCTGGGCATTTCCTTTTAACTGCAGAGACAGTCTCTGCAGTCATGAAGGCCAAAGCTCACAAAGCCAGTTCTGTGACTGAAACGAACTCCATCTCAATCCTTCTACAATGATGTTATTATTTTTACAGCTGTTTCTACAACTCCAAACATGGTTTATATACAAGGGCTGATCTCTCTGTCTCTCTCTGTCTCTCTCTGTCTCTCTATCTCTCTCTGTCTGTCTCTGTCTCTGTCTCTGTCTCTCTCTCTCTCTCTCTGTGTGTGTGTGTGTGTGTGTATGTGTATGTATGTGTATACTGTGCCCTGGGTAGACACCCATCTTGGCACATGGGAAGTGTGGGAGACAGATTCCTATATTTGGAGACAGATTCCTGAACACTCTCTGGGTAGGTTGAGAAAGCCATTTAATGAGTCATCTGGAGGTAAATTAAACCAAATCTTATAACTTTTCATGGCTCAAAGGGAAGACATTGTGGAAAGCCTGCTGAGCGACTGCCTGGGCTAGGGTCTACATACTCCTCACTCTTGTACTTTATACTGGAAACCTTTCTCCAAGAGCCTCAGCTGTTCACTTCATAGGGTTCATGTTAGCGAAGGAAATGTTAGTTATTAAGGAAGTCTCAGGCTCCTCGTCCTCCCTGTTTTTTTCATCATTATTTTGAAATAACTCTAAACTTTCAAAAAAGTTGAAAAAGTAATGCCAGGCATAGCCCATGGGTTTGTGATCCCAACACTTAAACTCTGCAGGCAGAAGGACCTGAGCTTCCCCCAAAATGGCCAGGAAATGTGAGCCAGTTAGTAATAATAGTAATAAAATGGTATTTATAAAATGCTTGCCAAGAGGCAGACACTGTTGAAATACTGCATACACAACCTATTTCATTCTTACTGGTAACCTCACTTTTAACGAGATCTGTTGTGTTCCCATTCTACAGATGATGAAACAGAGACTTAGCAGGATTAAGGAACCTGCCTTAAGTTCCACAATAGAAAGCAGATTTATGGGCACACGAGTACTCTTTTTCTAACCACAGCACTATATGCATCTGGGGATAAGTGCCTGGAGAAGCTGAAGAGGGTTCAGTGTGGCTTTTCAAACATGCCGTAAAATTCGTACTCACAGTAGCCAGATATGAACTGTGGCAAGAGCTCAGGGGTATAGTATTTGATTAGAATGTTCAAGACCTTTTGTTTGATCCCCATTAACACACACACATACACACACACACACACACACACACACACACATGAATATGGACACACACAGGAATACTGATACCCACAAACATGAACATAACAGTCAGGTGCACAGAGACACTCTCTATTTTGTTTTATCTCTCCAACTGCCACCACATCCAGTTTTTGAGCAAATGAACATACAGTTCACAGTGGGTAAGTGAATTCTGGAAGGCCCCGTGGCTGTCACATGATTGATAGGAGAGTCATCCCAATTCCACTATCTTCTTACCACTCACCCAAACAAGAACATGGTCCATGCTCAATTATGGAATGGTATACTTAATGCCAATGCTCCAGGTCTTCAAAAAAAAAATTAAAGATAGGAATACTTCAAGCTTTTTTTTTTCATTTTTTGACATATTATTTCATGTAGACCAGACTGCCCTAAATGTATAGTTGAGGATGGGCTTAAATGCCTGATGATTGTGCTTTTAGCTCCCAGGTGTTAGAGCTATAAGGCCCGTGTCACTGTGTTTGGTCAAACTCACTTCATGGGGCCAGCATTGCTGTGTAACAAATACCAAAGATGCTTCAAGACAGAAAATTATAGACCAATATCTTTAATGAACATTTGCAGAAATCAGGGGGCTGGAGAGATGGTGTAGTGGCTAAGAATGCTTGCTATGCAAACTAGAAAGCCAGCATTTGGATCCCAGCCCCAACATATCAGTCATGCTACTGGGGATGAGGCACAGAGACTGGCAGGTGCCTGGAACTTGATGACTGCCAGCCTCCTTGAACATGGGTGTGTGATGGATCCCCAGTAAAGTATTAGTGAACCATCTGGCCACTGTAACTTGTGATCCCAGTACCCTGAAGGCAGAAGCAGGAAGATGATTGCCCTGTCTCAAAAAGCCAAATTAAAATAAATAGCAAACCAAGTTCAACAGGATTTTAAAAGGATCATACATTGCAACTAAATGGAATTGATCCAAGGATTCAATCATGGTTTTACATATGAAAACTAAAATCTGTGGTACACTGTGATGGCTTCATTTTCATTATCAACTTGGCTGAGTTTAGAGTCACCATGGGGTTGAACTTTGGGGGCAGGATATTGGGACCTGCTGGGAACAGAACTCATAAAAGGCAGATATGTCTGGAAGGCTGTCGTGAAAGGAGGCCATTTTGGTCGGCTCTCAAAGAAGGAAGTCTTCAAAATCAAAGAGCGCACACAGCTTTTCTTTAAAATGAAGATATTTATGCCCGAGATGAAACTGAATTTTACTAGAGCAATCGATGTGCTTACATGTATGAAGAAAACAAAAACAAAAATAAACCAGCCCCCCTCCTTCCCAAAAAAAACCCACAGAAACTCCTGGTGGCAAACCAACTCAACCCAACCCAACCCAAATCAGAGCAGAGCAGAGCAGAGCAGAGCAGAGCAGAGCAGAGCAGAGCAGAGCAGAGCAGAGCAGACCAGACCAGACCAGACCAGACCAGACCAGACCAGACCAGACCAGACCAGAGTGATCTGGGGCAAGGTAACCCCAGGCTTCCTGGGCCTATGGAAACAGCAACATGGTTCATGCCAAATTCGGAAGCAACCTTCCTGCAAAGGTTGTTAGACACAAAATCCATGAGATGCTGTACCTTTCCCAAGTTTAAAATATTAAAAACTAACTAAATAAAAGTTAAAAAAAAATTTAAAAAAGGAAACTCTGTTAGCTGTGCCTGTGAAAAGTTTAACTGAGGAAGATAGCAGCATTTCACATGTGGGAGGCCTGGGTTCTGGGCTAAACAGGAACCAGGAAGCGAGCTGAGCATCAGCAGTCATCTCTGTTTCTTGACTGGGCATGCACTGCGATTAGGTAACTTCAGCTCCTGCAGTCCCGCCCTTCCTGTGACCTCAGACTGCATGTCCTGACTAAAATAAACCTTTCTCCCTTAAGTTGTGTCTTGTCAGGTATTTGGTCACAGACTCACAAAACAAAGGTTAAGAAGTATGTGATAACCTTAATCCAAACAGAAAAAAGCACAACATTGAACACCCCTTTGAGATAGGCAACCTAAACACATGGGATAAAATACAGGCCTTATATGACAAGCCCATAATATACTCAATGGGAAAACTAAAGCATTTCCTTTTCTAACAGAAACAAGAGAAGAATGGGGATCCCAACCAACCTGGTATTCTAGCCAGGGCAGTTAGGCAAGAAAAGGAAACTAAAAACACCCAGACCTGAAAGAAAGAAGTGAAGTTATCTCTGCTCGCAGATAATAGGACATTCTTTTTTTGAGACAGCATCTCTTGTAGCCCAGTCTGGTTTCAAACTAGCTATGTAGTTCCACCTCCTGAGTACTGGGATTACAGGCATGTGCCAGCATGCCAGTTTACATGGCGCTAAAAATTTACCACAGGATCTTGTACATACATTCTGTCAGCTGACCTATAGCGTTAGCTTCAGATGATATGACTCTATGAATGGTAAACACTAGAGAGGCTACCAAAAATCCCCCACTAAATCTGATAAGTGAATTTTCAATAAACTTAAAAGAAGATAAACACACAAAAATCAGCTGTTTTCCTAGACAGTGACAAACAACTGTCTTAAAAAGAAGCTAAGAAAACAATCAATATAAACACTTGAGAATTAACTATGAGGTGAAGCACTTACATATACAGTGAGAGGAACAAAGAAGGAATTGAGGAGTACACACACACACACACACACACACACACACACACACACACACTGGAATGCATGTTATGCTCACTGACTTCAAGACTTTATTTTTGTCAAAATACTCACATGAGCCTAAGCTTCCCAGCAATTCAGTGCCATCTCTACCAAACCAGAAACCAACTTTCACTGTGTACCCTAGATAAATCTCTCCTCGTGGGGGTTGCAGAAGAGGCTCAGTGATGGAGAGCATTGGCTGCTCTTTCAGAGGGCCTAGGTTCTATTACCAATACTTACAGGGTGGCTCACAACCATTGTAACTCTAGTTCTAAAGGATCTATGCTGTCTTCTGGCATCTGCTGCTACCACATGAAGGTGGTACACAAAACACCCATCTACATAAAATACAAATAAATCTTTAAAAGAAACCCTCTACTCCCATACACCAGGAAATGCATGCAAGGACTTTCAAAAGTGCTGCTGTAAATGACCCAACAAAGCTGGAAACAAGCATAATACTTGTTAACAAGGAAATCAATGATTAAGGTCTACTTATTCAGTGGGACATTATTTCAAAGAGAATAGGAACGGGTTCCAAGTTGAATGTGGTGGTTCAGTCTGTAACTCCAGCCATTCGGGAGGCTGAGGCGGGAGGCACATGTGAGCTCAGGAAGCTGAGGTCAAACAGAAAATGCTATGAGATTCCAGAAGCTCAAAGTGAAAACTAAAAGTTAGGGATAGGTATCAATGACAGAACATTTACTTAGTATGCAGAGAGCCCTGACTTTGAGGATCACCACTGCCAATAAATAACTGAATAAAATTTACAGAGGAAATCCTGCCATTTTTAATAATATGGAGGATTATGCTAAGCAAACAAATACTGGATGATTCTGGTTTTATTGAATATCTAAAATAAGCTCATAAAAGCAGAGAGTATGTGATGGTTGCCAGAGGCCTGGAGAGGCAAGTGGACAGTTGTTGCTCTCTCTGTGTGTCCAGTCATAAGGCCTAAAGATTTGATGTATAAAATACAGGGCCTATACAATACAAAACTGTGCACTTTAAAACTTATTAAGCAGCTAGGTGTGGTGGCACACACCTTTAAGTGTAGCACGTAGGAGGCAGAGGCAGAGGCAGACAGATCTCTGTGAGTTCAAGATAGCCTAATCAACATGGCGAGTTCCAGGACAGCCAAGGGCTATGTAGGGACTTTGTCTACACACACACACACACACACACACACACACACACACACACACACTTTATTAAGCCAGTTATGATGGTGTGTGTATGT